>NC_138773.1:42924606-43497606 GCF_965119305.1 Pelophylax lessonae
GAGGGAAGGCAGGGGAGAGGGGAAAGATGAGGGACAGCAGAAGAGAGGGGAAAGCAGAGGGAAGGCAGGGGAGAGGGGAAAACAGAGGGACAGCAGAAGAGAGGGGAAAGCAGAGGGTCAGCGGGAGAGAGGGGTGAGCAGAGGGACAGCAGGGGAGAGGGGAAAGCAGAGGGACAGCGGGAGAGAGGGGTGAGCAGAGGGACAGCAGGGGAGAGGGGAAAACAGAGGGACAGCAGAAGAGAGGGGAAAGCAGAGGGACAGCAGGAGAGAGGGGAAAAGATGAGGGACAGCGGGAGAGAGGGAAAAGATGAGGGCAGAAGGAGAGATGGGAAAGCAGAAGGACAGGGGAAGAGAGGGGAATGCATAGGGACTGTGGGAGACAGGGGTGAGCAGAGGGACAGCGGGAGAGAGGTGAAAGCAGTGGAACAGCGGGAGAGATGGGAAAGCAGAGAGACAGCAAGAGAGAGGGGAAAGCATAGGGGCAGAAGAAGAGAGGGTGAGCAGAGGGATAGCGGGAGAGAGGGGAAAGCAGAGGGACAGCGGGAGAGAGAGGAGAAAGCAGAGGGACAGTGGGAGAGAGGAGAAAGCAGAGGAACAGTGGGAGAGAGGAGAAAGCAGAGGAACAGCGGGAGAGAGGGGAAAGCAGAGGAACAGCAGGGGAGAGGGGAAGCTAAGGGACAGCAGGAGAGAGGAGAAAGCAGAGGGACAGCAGGAGAGAAGGGAAAGCAGAAGGACATGGGAAGAGAGGGGAATGCATAGGGACTGCAGGAGACGGGGGTGAGCAGAGGGACAGCGGGAGGGAGGTTAAAGCAGTGGAACAGCGGGAGAGATGGGAAAGCGGAGCGACAGCAAGAGAGAGGGGAAAGCAGAGAGACAGTAAGAGAGAGGGGAACATAGAGGGGCAGAAGAAGAGAGGGTGAGCAGAGGGATAGCGGGAGAGAGGGGAAAGCAGAGGGACAGCAAGAGAGAGGGGAAAGCAAAGGGGCAGAAGAAGAGAGGGTGAGCAGAGGGATAGCGGGAGAGAGGGGAAAGCAGAGGGACAGCGGGAAAGGGAAAAAAGTAGAGGGACAGCAGGAGAGATGGGAAAGCAGAGGGACAGTTAAAGTGAGGAGAATGTAGAGCGACAGCGAAAGAGAGGGGAAGCAGAGCGACAGCGGGGGAGTGTGAAAAGCAGAGGGACAGCGGGAGAGAGTTTAAAACAGAGGGAAAGCAGGAGAGAGGTGTAAGCTGAGAGATAGCAGGAGAGAGGGGTGAGCAGAGAAACAGTGGGAGAGAGGGGTGAGCAGAGGGACAACGAGAGGGAGGGGCGAGGACTGAGTCAGCGGAAGACAGGGGCGAGTAGAGGGACAGAGCGAAAGAAGAGTGATCAGAGGAACAATAGGAGTGAGGGGTGAGCAGATAGTCAGTAGGAGAGAGGGGGGAGCAGAGAGACAGCAGGAAAACAGGGTGAGCAGAGGGACACAAGAGGAGGGAGGGGGAGCGGAGAATCAGCAGGAGACTGGAAAGAGCAGGAAGACAGAAGGAAAAGGGTGGCAAAGGGAGAGAGGAGTGAGCAGGGAGACAGCAAGAAAGGAAGGTACAGGGTGAAAGAATGGTGAATGGTTGAAGGTGGGTGAGAGCGACTAAGGGACAGAAAGCTGAAAGTATGAAAAGTGAACATTTTATTCCCCAGAGCCCAGCGCTCTCCTCTCACCTCATACTGCCAGTGCGCCGCCCGCAGTAGCTGCTCAGCCTGGTCCGTAGCGCAGCCGGCCGCCAGCACAAACTGGGACACCAGCAGCTGCTGCTTCAACTGCTCTATGTCACCAGACATCCCGACGGACGTCACACCCACAGCGCAAGTGACAGCTCAGTGACACCTAACAGTCTGCGAGCGGAGAAAAAAAACAAATGGTTAGCAGAGATAATACAGAGAAGCAAAGACATAACACAGAACAGGAGGGGAGCCATCTTGTTTGGTAAAACACATCAATGTTTCACAATAAAACACGCAGTCTACTATATGATCGGACGCATGCACGATCCTACACAAGCCATTCGCCCTGTACCCTGTCCTGTAAATATATCATACATCTATAGGTGACTTCCAGTGCTCAAACATCCAGACGTAAACAAATACAATAAAGGCATTGTGTGTGTGCTGCACGCTGCAACATGTAGAACACGTTGCTGCGGAGGATCGGACGGTGCGCGCACTCACACACACGTGCACCAGACACCCATTGCCTATAGAGACGGGTGAGAGCCCCCGCCGGCTGCACACACTCACACGTAGACATGTAGATAGACATTTATAAACACAACGCACACCGCTCACTCACTGCCTCCCTGCAAAGCTGCCCATCAACAAGCTCCAGCCCCACAGAGGAGTGGAGGAGCAAGGCATGATGGGAAATGGAGTTTTTTTTTTTTTTTTGGAGTTGGGGAAAAGAGCACAGCTGCTTTCAGCCTTGGATGGTCACAACATGTTTTTATGATGAGTTCACCTGCTATTGTGCACACCGCAAATACGAAATTCCACGTCATCGCCCTACAGAATGAGAATTCGCTTAGCAATGTTTTCCCTGGACTTCTAATTTTGTAAGGAGTTCACATTAAATTTCCAAATAAGAAATGCGTACTTACCATATGTATGTGAGCGCGTCTTGAGGTTGGACAGATGCAGTGATTTTCACCAATGCATTCGTGTTATTAAAATTGCCTGGGATTATTCGCTACTGACCGGTACACATATAGTTGCATTGTACAAAGTTGGAGCATTGTATGACTATTGGGAATCGATCGATATTACGTGGTGATGATCGCACAAATTTGGAGCATGGTACAATTATTGGGGATTGATCAATATTACATAATGCTAATAGCACAAATTTGAAGCATGGTATGATTATTGGGAATTGATCAATATTACCTGGTATTTATCAGACAAATTTGGAGCATGGTATTATTATTGGGACTCGATCAATATTACGTGGTGATGATCATACAAATTTGGAGCATGGTATAATTATTAGGAATCTATCAATTTGATGTGGTACTGAACGTACAAATTTGGAGCATGGTATAGTTATTAGAAATTGATCAGTATGATGTGGTGTTGATCGTACAAATTTGGAGCATGGTATCATTATTGAAAATCAATCAATATTACGTAGTGTTGATCGTACAAATTTGGAGCATGGTATGATTATTGGGACTCGATCAATATTACGTGGTGATGATCATACAAATTTGGAGCATGGTATGATTATTGGGAATTGATCAATATTACCTGGTATTTATCAGACAAATTTGGAGCATGGTATTATTATTGGGACTCGATCAATATTACGTGGTGATGATCATACAAATTTGGAGCATGGTATAATTATTAGGAATCGATCAATTTGATGTGGTACTGAACGTACAAATTTGGAGCATGGTATAGTTATTAGAAATTGATCAGCATGATGTGGTGTTGATCGTATAAATTTGGAGCATGGTATCATTATTGAAAATCAATCAATATTACGTAGTGTTGATCGTACACATTTGGAGCATGGTATAATTATTGGGAATCGATCAATACTACATGGAGTTGATCGTACAAATTTGGAGCATGGTATGATTATTGGGAATCGATCAATACTACGTTGAGTTGATTGTACAAATTTGGAGTATGGTATGATTATTAAGAATCGATCAATATTACATGGTGTTGATCGTACAAATCTGGAGCATGGAATAATTATTGGGAATCGATCAATACAGCATGGTGTTGATCGCACAAATTTGGAGCAGGTGCGATTATAGGCGATTGATCAATTACACCCCTGGTTATTAATTAGTAGGGGTTTATGGCGGTTAAGCCTTAATTGCATGTAACCTGGGGTGAACAGTTACATGTGAACAGCAGCAGCGCCGGCAATTGAAATGCGTGGGGCTAGCGTGTCCTCTGGCAAGAATCGCAGATCGCTGTCTTAATGAGCCCTAAGGGCGGACAGACTGGTAGTCAGACATTTAAAGGGCACCTCTAACACAAGTTGGCAGGTTTGATTCATTTTTGCAACTTCCGTTTTAATGCGTGCGCTTGAGCAACACTTAAGCTCCAAAGAAAAGGGCAGCGTTTGACAAGCCCTAATAATAATAATAATAATAATAAATTTCATTTTAAATAAAGCAGAAAAATCAAATATATTTTCAGAGACAAAAACTTCCAGGATTAGATATTTAAAACCAGACTGACCCTGGAAACTGGATAAATGAATGGGTATTGTGGAACTACAAATTCCAGCATGCTGAAACAGTATTTCTTTATAATAAATAATAATAATCATAATATAGTATTAAATAATAATACATGTTATTATAATGGTATAGTATGGTATATAATGTTATTGTATTATTAATTTGTAAATTAATAAATATAAATAAGCATAATCATAATAATCTCTATACAGTATAATTATTATTCATTTATATTTAACTTAATAACGATAATAGAAAAGTAATAATATTTAATCCATAATGCAGATCACAATTGTGCAGCCTGTGGCTGTACAGCTGTAATGTACACACACAGACATGCTGGGATTTGTAGTTCCACAGCAGCTGCAGAAACCCACATTAAAAAAAAAAAATCCTCTAAGCACTTCAATATCTGGATCCTCGGGATAATCTTAGCTACCCCTGCAAAAAAAAAAAACACCATAATAACTCTTCCCCGCTGTACACATAGCCAGAGAACCAGATCCCCATCCCACATGGCTCAGCTGCTCCGAGAACTACAACTCCCGGCATGCCCCGCTTTGTTTGTGTAGTGAGGTCACCCACAGCGGCTCCGCTTGCAGCCAATGGTCGCCTGAGCTGTGGCAGTGTCAGACCATATAAGGTAAACATCCCGCTCACCAATGGCAGAGCAGGGCTGAGGGATAGGGTGTGGCTTCCTGGTGATGGACGGGTCAGGCCAGGTTGGCAGAGCTCCGTGTATTGGAGTTTCCTGGACAGCGGTGACGTCATCACAGTGTGGGAACCACCGAGGGATCGCTGTGGAATGTTCTGCTGTGTGACCCGGATCTCCCATAATGACCCCAATACATATATATATACATATATACACACATACATATACACATATATACACACATACATATACACATACATATATACACACATACATATATACACATATATACACATATACATATATGCACCTGGCTCCCAACTGTCCCATATTTAAATAACACTGACAGCGCACCTGGCTGCCACCTATCCCCCATTCCAATAACACTGACAGCGCACCTGGCTGCCACCTATCCCCCATTTCAATAACACTGACAGCGCACCTGGCTGCCACCTATCCCCCATTCCAATAACACTGACAGCGCACCTGGCTGCCACCTATCCCCCATTCCAATAACACTGACAGCGCACCTGGCTGCCACCTATCCCCCATTCCAATAACACTGACAGCGCACCTGGCTGCCACCTATCCCCCATTCCAATGACACTGACAGCGCACCTGGCTGCCACCTATCCCCCATTCCAATGACACTGACAGCGCACCTGGCTGCCACCTATCCCCCATTCCAATAACACTGACAGCGCACCTGGCTGCCACCTATCCCTCATTCCAATAACACTAACAGGGCACCTGGCTGCCACCTATCCCTCATTCCAATAACACTGACAGCGCACCTGGCTGCCACCTATCCCCTATTCCAATAACACTGACAGCGCACCTGGCTGCCACCTATCCCCCATTCCAATAACACTGACAGCGCACCTGGCTGCCACCTACCCCCCATTCCAATGACACTGACAGCGCACCTGGCTGCCACCTACCCCCCATTCCAATGACACTGACAGCGCACCTGGCTGCCACCTATCCCCCATTCCAATGACACTGACAGCGCACCTGGCTGCCACCTATCCCCCACTCCAATAACACTGACAGCGCACCTGGCTGCCACCTATCCCCCATTCCAATACCACTGACAGGGCACCTGGCTGCCACCTATCCCTCATTCCAATAACACTGACAGCGCACCTGGCTGCCACCTATCCCCCATTCCAATAACACTGACAGCGCACCTGGCTGCCACCTATCCCCCATTCCAATAACACTGACAGCGCACCTGGCTGCCACCTATCCCCCATTCCAATGACACTTACAGCGCACCTGGCTGCCACCTATCCCCCATTCCAATGACACTGACAGCGCACCTGGCTGCCACCTATCCCCCATTCCAATAACACTGACAGCGCACCTGGCTGCCACCTATCCCCCATTCCAATACCACTGACAGGGCACCTGGCTGCCACCTATCCCTCATTCCAATAACACTGACAGCGCACCTGGCTGCCACCTATCCCCCATTCCAATAACACTGACAGCGCACCTGGCTGCCACCTATCCCCCATTCCAATGACACTGACAGCGCACCTGGCAGCCACCTATCCCCCATTCCAATGACACTGACAGCGCACCTGGCTGCCACCTATCCCCCATTCCAATGACACTGACAGCGCACCTGGCTGCCACCTATCCCCCATTCCAATAGCACTGACAGCGCACCGGGCTGCCACCTATCCCCCATTCCAATAACACTGACAGCGCACCTGGCTGCCACCTATCCCCCATTCCAATAACACCGACAGTGCACCTGGCTGCCAACTATCCAATAACACTGACAGCGCACCAGGCTGCTACCTGTCCACCATTCTATTGATGGAAGAAAAAGGGAAAAATAAAAATGATTTATCTGGAGCCGGTCATTAAAGTAAATAAAACATTTGTGCAGCATTTGTAATTCCAATAAAATGTAATTGAACATTCTGTTCAGCACTTCTGTGCTGGGGATACATAAGGGACAACATCCACTGCTGTGATAGTATAATTAATAATAATAATGATAATAATAATAATGATAATAATAATAATGATGATAATAATAATAATAATAATAATGATGATAATAATAATAATAATAATAATAATAATAATGTCTCTCTCTGGGAGAAGGAACAACTGGAAAGAAAAAAAACCTCCCTTTTATTTTGTCCTTCCAGGAGATTCCTCCTCCCAGAGGCCGGCTCGGTGCGGTTGGAGGTCCCCAGGCTCCAGTTCACAATTTTGGGTGGTTATTCACTAAAAGACACAGAGTGTTACCAGTATATGTATTGTATATACTCATCATATTGTCTATAGTAATACTGACATTTATCTATAGCTGCACAGAACCTGAGGAAGTGAGATTGGAGACCCACAAAACGCGTTGTGACATACAGTATTGTTCCACTCCCCCTGACCAGAGCGTATTTTACATCAATGAGCCAAGTCATACTAAGGAGGGTGGGATTATGTACTATATGTTGTGAAACATGGAAAAAAATGTTTGTGTAATACTTGGCTATAAGAAGATTGCCAAGACCCTGAAACTGAGCTGCAGCATGATGGCCAAGACCATACAGTGGTTTAACAGGACAGGTTCCACTCAGAACAGGCCTCACCATGGTCGATCAAAGAAATTGAGTGCACGTGCTCAGCGTCCTATCCAGAGGTTGTCTTTGGAAAATAGACGTACGAGTGCTGCCAGCATTGCTGCAGAGGTTGAAGGGGTGGGGGGGGGGGGTCAGCCTGTCAGTGCTCAGACCATACGCCTCACACTGCATCAAATTGGTCTGCATGGCTGTCGTCTCAGATGGAACCCTCTTCTAAAGATGATGCACAAGAAAGCCTGCAAACAGTTTGCTGAAGACAAGCAGACTAAGGACATGGATTACTGGAACCATGTCCTGTGGTCTGAGGAGACCAAGATAAACTTATTTGGCTCAGATGGTATCAAGCGTGTGTGACGGCAACCAGGTGAGGAGTACAAAGACAAGTGTGTCTTCCCTACAGTCAAGCATGGTGGTGGGAGTGTCATGGTCTGGGGCTGCATGAGTGCTGCCAACACTGGGGAGCTACAGTTCATTAAGGGAACCATGAATGCCAACATGTACTGTGACATACTGAAGCAAAGCATGACCCCCTCCCTTCAGAGACTGGGCCGCAGGGCAGTATTCCAACATAAGGACCCCAAACACCTCCAAGACAACCACTGCCTTGCTAAAGAAGGGGAGGGTAAAGGTGATGGACGGCCAAGCATGTCTCCAGACCTAAACCCTATTGAGCATCTGTGGGACATCCTCAAACAGAAGGTGGAGGAGCGCAAGGTCTCTAACATCCACCAGCTCTGTGATGTCGTCATGGAGGAGTGGAAGAGGACTCCAGTGGCAACCTGTGAAGCTCTGGTGAACTCCATGCCCAAGAGGGTTAAGGTAGTGCTGGAAAATAATGGTGGCCACACAAAATATTTACACTTTGGGCCCAATTTGGACATTTTCACTTAGGGGTGTACTCACTTTTGTTGCCAGTGGTTTAGACATTAATGGCTGTGTGTTGAGTTATTTTGAGGGGACAGCAAATTTACACTGTTATACAAGCTGTACACTCACTACTTTACATTGTAGCAAAGTGTCATTTCTTCAGTGTTGTCACATGAAAAGATAGAATAAAATATTTACAAAAATGTGAGGAGTGTACTTACTTTTGTGAGATACTGTGTATGTTAATTCAGAGTGTATGTATTTTTGTTATGGAAACAATGTGAGGCAAAATATGTCATATGTTTTATTTATTTTATAATGAATGGATACATTTTAATTATAGGCTACAAGTACTTCATTATTTACATAGCTTTAGTCCCCGTTCACACTAAGGCGACCTGTGAGGCGACCTGGTCGCCTCACAGGTCGCTGTAGGTCGCCTCCCATAGGGAAGCTGCGGACCCGTTCTAATAGGAGCGGCACGAGTCGCTCCGACTTAGAAAAAGGGTCCGGAGCTTCTTTGGGGCGACCAGGAGGTGACCGCCATAGACTTCAATGTTATGAAGTCCGTGGCGGCCGCTCCGAGGTCGCGGCGCGCTGCTCGCACTGCGACCTCGGAGGTTGCGGAGCGAAGTAGCGTCGCCCCTATGTGAACGGGGCCTTAAAGTCCCATAATAGTGCGCATGTGCTTTGATTATTAATACATTTAGGGATGATGGTGCCTTTCCATAGCAACCCTGGAAAATATACATGTACAGTTTTATTTTATTTATTTTTAGCCATAGTCCTATTGCTTGATATGTTTATGCATGTATTATTAGATTTATTATTTTTATTAGTAGTCATCTTGTTAAGTATTATAATTAGTAGTAGTAGTCATATTATTTTAATATTTTTAGTTCTTGTTTTTTTTTTTAAATAGTAGTTGTGTAATACAGTAGTAGTTGTAATGAAAAATAATGATTATTATTAGTTGTTATATGGTATTATTATTATTTCTATTATTTGTTATTTTTAGTATTTATTTATTTTTTACTATTAAGTAGTTTAGCAGTAGTTGTAGTGTTTTCATTACTATTGTTATTAGTAGCAGTAGTAGTAGTATTGTTTTTTTTTTTTTTTTTTAAGTATTAATATTATTAATGTTAGATTTTTTTTTTTTTTGCATTATTTTTAGTAGTAGTAGTTGTAATCATCATCTGGTTTTTAGAATTATATTGTCAGTAGTAATATTGTTTTATTTTTATTATTAGTCTTGTTATTTTATTAACATTTTACTAGATGTAGAGTAGCAATAGTTAGATTATTAATATTATTATTATGATTATTATTATCTTTTTAGTAGTAGTAGAAGTAGTCAAATTGTTTTATTATTTTTGACATTAATATGCTCCTTTTTCCCTTTCTGTTCCTCATATGACACTATATATATATATATATATATATATATATATATATATATATATATTTATTTAAATAATAAGTAGTTTTGTAGTAAGCGCCGGTTCACACTACCGCGACGCTACTTTAGGTGGCGACCTCGGAGCGGCCGCCACGGACTTCATAACATTGAAGTCTATGGCGGTCGCCTCCTGGTCGCCCCAAAGAAGCTCCGGACCCTTTTTCTAGGTCGGAGCGACTTGTGTCGCTCCTATTAGAATGGGTCCGCAGCTTCCCTATGGGAGGCGACCTGCGGCGACCTGTGAGGCGACCAGGTCGCCTCACAGGTCGCCCTAGTGTAAACCGGCACTAAATGTATTATTTTCATTACTTTTATTATTTGTAGCAGTAGTAGTATCATTGTTTTTTATTACTAATATTTATAGATTTTTCTTTTGTATTTTGTTTAGTAGTAGTAATCTTGTTTTAGTATTATATTTTCAGTAGTCATATTGTTTTATTTTTTATTATTAGTCTTGTTATTTTTTAAACATTTTTACTAGGTGTAGAGTATCAGTAGTTAGATTATTATTTTTATTATTATTATTATTATATTTTTAGTAGTAGTAGTCAAATTGTTTCATTATTTTTTTTTTTTAATTATTATGCTTCTTTTCCCTTTCCGTTCCTCATATGACACTATATATATTTTTTAACTAGTAAGTAGTTTGGTAGTCGTTGTATTATTTTTGGTATTTTTGTATTATTAGTAGCTGTAATATTGGTTTATTATTATTATCATTTTTTGTATCAGGCCCCGTTCACATTGCCGCGATCCGACTTGGGGGGCGACCTCCGAGGTCGCGGTGCGAGCAGCGTGCCGCGACCTCGGAGCGGCCGCCATGGACTTCATAACATTGAAGTCTATGGCGGTCGCCCCAAAGAAGCTCCGGACCCTTTTTCTAAGTCGGAGCGACTTGTGTCGCTCCTATTAGAACGGGTCCGCAGCTTCCCTATGGAAGGCGACCTACGGCGACCTGTGAGGCGACCAGGTCGCCTCACAGGTCGCCTTAGTGTGAACGGGGACTTAGATGTTTTGTTTTATTTTTTCTTTGTATTATTTTTAGTAGTAGTAGTGGTAATCATCTTGTTTTAGTATTATATTGTTAGTAGTCATAATGTTTGATTTGTATTATTAGTCTTGTAGCCTAGTAGTAATAGTCAAATTGTTTTATTATTCCTCATATGACACTATATATATTTTTAACTAGTAAGTAGTTTGGTAGTAGTTGTATTTTTTGCAGTATTATTGTATTATTCGTAGCTGTAGTAGTAATATTGGTTTATTATTATTATTTTTTGTATTAAATGTTTTGTTTTATTTTTTATTTGTATTATTTTTAGTAGTGGTAATCATTTTGTTTTAGTATTATATTGTTAGTAGTCATACTGTTTGATTTTTATTATTAGTCTTATTATTTTATTAACATTTTTACTAGGGGTAGAGTAGTAGTAGTTAGATTATTATTATCATTATTAATATTATTATTATATTTTTTTTTTTTAGTAGTAATAGTCCAATTTTTTTATTATTCCTCATATGACACTATATATATTTTTTAACTAGTAAGTAGTTTGGTAGTGGTTGTATTGTTTTCAGTATTATTGTATTATTTTTAATAGTAGTAGTGGTAATCATTTTGTTTTATTATTATTATTTTTTTTTTTTTAATAGTAATAGTCAATTTGTTTTATTATTCCTCATATGACACTATATATATTTTTAGTATTATATTGTTAGTAGTCATACGGTTTGATTTTTATTATTAGTCTTGTTTTTGTTATTAACATTTTTACTAGGGGTAGAGTATCAGTAGTTACAATCCATGATAATAATATTACTCATCATCATACAAATAATGTATATTACTATTATTCTTACTATTACCAGTATAGTAATAGTATTACTTACTATTACTTTTTTACATTCCTCTAACTTGCCCAGCAAGGGTTAATCAGAGAGCCCTAGAACGGATCACTCCATTCCCCACCTGCCCCCCCCCTCCCCCGTCTCTCTAGTCAGTTGGTACAGTCCAGCCATTGTTTTCCATGCTTAGGCCAGTCAGCTGGGAGCCTGGCGCGGGGGATGCCGGGATTGTAGTTCCATCGCTGTATCGGAGTGCAGGAGGAGGGGGAGGTGTGAACTACAGTTCCCGGCAGGCAGTGCGGCGGAGTGGAGGATTCCCGGGAGCGGACGGGAAGAAGGAGGCCGGAGGGAGACAACAAGTCGCTGTAGGTGGATTCCTCCCGGAGTGTGGACTGTGTGTGTATATCTGTATGTGGGGGAGCTGGGATACAATGTAACAATCTATTTCCTCGTATAGTTAGTGTGAGGCCAGTGTGGTGTGTCCTGTCTGTGCTCACTGCTTATCTCTATGGTGTCTGTGGACTTCCTGGGGGGAGCTGGCAGTCTATGGGATAAAATGTAACCATTTATTTCCTTATCCATGAAATCCTGGAGGCTCCATTCTGCACTGTCTGTGCTCCCTGTGTATATGTATATAGGGGGGTGTCTGTATCCCCCCCCCCCATGGGGGAGGAGCTGGGATATTATAGAAATATGTGATACAATGTAACCATTTATTTCCTCAACCATGAAATCCTGGAGGCTCCATCCTGCACTGTGTACTGTCTGTGCTCCCTATGCATATATATAGGGGGGGGGGTATCAGTATTCCCCCCCCCCACTCATGGGGGAGGGGCTGGGATACTATAGAACTATGTGATACAATGTAACCATCTTCTTCCTCCTCCCATGAAATCCTGGAGATTCCATCCTGCACTGTGTACTGTCTGTGCTCCCTATATATGTATATGGGGGGGTATCTGTATTTCTCCCCCCCCCCCCCCCATGGGGGAGGAGCTGGGTTACTATGGAACTATGTGATACAATGTAACAATCTACTTCCTCATCCCATGAAATCCTGGACACTCCATATTACACTGTGTACATAATATACTGGGGGGGGGGTCTGTATTCTTCCCCCCTCCTCCCATGAGGGGGGGGGGGGCTGGGTTATTATGGCACTATGATACAATGTAACCGTCTACTTCCTCATCCCATGAAATCCTGGAGGCTCCATCTTGCACTGTGTACTGTCTGTGCTCCCTGTGTATTTCTGGGGGGGTCTGTATCCCCCCCCCTCCACTCATGGGGAAGGAGCTGGGTTACTATAGAAATATGTGATACAATGTAACAATATTCCTCATCCCCCACACTCCAGCCTACACTGTATTTATACTTTGTTATCCTGATTTATGGTCGGGTGTGATGTCATAGTTTGCAGCAGTGGTCCCAGATTCTGGGGACGGTCCCTGATTGGGGTGATTTGTCCCCGGATTATAATGGTGATCAGACATTATAATCCACCCCCCCATCTTCTGTCTGTCAGGATTCCCATCCAGCGGTCTTATACAGAAGTTTGTAGTGAAGGAATGGTGAGGAATGTGTGATCAGGATACAATCTCTGTGTATTCGGTGGGATTTCTGTATTATTGATGATCTGTAGTGTAAAGCCAATTCATGGATCACGTATGAAATGGGCTTTGGTTTGCTGTCTGTGTCCCATTGGGATGATTTCCCTTCACTTCCCTAAAGCAGTATTGGGCCCTCCTATCCTTTTTGCAACATTCTGTTTGATCTGCAACAGCCATGGTGCTGAACATGTGATCAGTTATGACTCCAGTCATTTGATGGTTTGACAGTTTGGTTGAGGAAACAAGCCAATGTGACAGTTGGCAATCCCAGCATTCCAGGAATGTAACTGTTTTTGAAACCATAAATGGGCCGCTATGCAGTTCATTGCGTTTTTTTTTTTTATTTTTCTGCATCAAAAGCACATGGATTGTAGGTTATATGTTGTCAATGGCATCGTTCACACCAGTGCATCCCAGTACCAGGGAAATAACTAAACTGTACTGGGAATGTGGTAAAACGCACCGGAATGCATGTCCTTATTTAGGGTCAGTTCACACCATAGAAACACAGTCTGGGTGTTTTTTTTTTGCATGCACAATTTTGGTGCATTTTTTTTTTTTTCCTTTTTTTTTTTTTTTTTTCCTTAACCACTTCAATACTGGGCACTTTCACCCCCTTCCTGCCCAGGCCAATTTTCAGCTTTCAGCGCTGTCACATTTTGAATGACCACGCAATGCTACACTGTACCCATATGAAATTTTTATCATTTTTTTTCACACAAATAGAGCTTTCTTTTGGTGGTATTTAATCCCCGCTGGGTTTTTTATTTCTTACAAAAGAAAAAAGACAGAATTTTGAAAAAATAAAACGTTTTCTTATTTTCTGTGAGTACATTTTGAAAATATTTTTTTTTTCAGCTGCACTGGTGGGCGCTGATGAGGTGGAACTAATATGCTGCACTGACGGGCAGCACCATCAGTGCCCATAGTGCTGTCAGTCACTGCTCACCAGTGCCTGGATGAGCAGGCCCTGATTGGCACTTTATTTTGATTTTCTGTAATCAGGGCACTGATGATCAGTCCTGGTCTTCCCTGTGAGGAGGAGCCGCTGATTGTCTCTCCTCGCCTCACACTGTCAGAGTGTGAGGCGAGTAGAGCCGAATAACGGCACTTCCTCATTTACATGTGACCGGCTGTGATTGGACATGTCATTGACTCTTTACCAAGATCAGGGTCGCGGCATGTCCTAGCAACATGACGCGGCCACGATCGTCGCTCTGTGCGCCAGAGAGGCCGTTCTTGTGCGCCGTCATATGACGACGTTCCCAGAACAATGGATGCTCCGCCGTCATTTGACGGCGGGCAGGTAAGAAGTGGTTAACCTTAACCACATCCCGCCTGCCCTATAGCAAAATGACGGCGGGATTGTGGTTGTATTATCCTGACTGGACGTCATATGACGGCGGCAGGATAATACAGCTCTGCGCTCCCCCCCCCCCCCCCCCCGGGGGCGCGCAGAGCGGCGATCGGTGATGCGAGGTGTCAGCCCGACACCTTGCATTTCCAATCTCGGTAAAGAGCCTCTGACGTAGGCTCTTTACCATGTGACCAGCTGTGTCCAATCACGGCTGGTCACATAGTAAACGGGAAGAGCCGTTGATCGGCTTTCCTTAGTTCGTGCCTGACAGGCACAAGTAAAGGAGCGCTGATCGGTGGCTCCCCTGACAGGGGGGGAGTCGGCACTGGTAATCAGATCATTGATTACCAGTGCAGACCCTCGGGAGGGGGGGGGGTGCCACCATGACCCCAGGGATGCCCACCATGGCCACCAGGGATGGCAATTAGGGCTCAGGGAGCCCCCCATTGCCCTCCCTATCAGTGCTGCCCGCAAGTGCCCTCCCTATCAGTGCTGCCCACCAGTGCCCATTATTGCCATCTATCAGTGTCGCCCACCAGTGCCCATTATTGCCCACCAGTGCCGCCCGTCAGTGCCGATAAGTGCCGCCTATCAGTGCCCATTAGTGCCCAGCAGTGCCGCCTATCAGTGACCACCAATGCTGCATATCAGTGCTACCTATCAGTGCCTCCTCATCAGTGCCTGTCAGTGCAGTCTCATCAGTGCTCATCAGTGCAGGAAAAAACGTATTTATTTACAAAATTGTATAACATAAACAAAAAAAAATGTTTCTTTTATAAAAGTTTTCGGTCTTTTTTTATTTGTTTAGCAAAAAGGAAAAAACCCAGAGGTGATCAAATACCACCAAAAGAAAGCTCTATTTGTGTGGGGAAAATGACATAAATTTGGTGTAGGTAAAGTGTTGCATGACTGCGCAATTGTCATTCAAAATGCAACAGCGCTAAAAGGGGAAAATTGGCCTGGGCAGGAAGGGGGTGAAAGTGCCCGGTATTGAAGTGGTTAAATAAGGACATGTGCATTCCAGTACATTTTGATGTATTTTACCACGTTCAGTACAGTCCAGTGCCAAAACATTCAGCATGCTCTACTTCCTTTTTGTTTTTGTTTTTTCTTCTGGAACTGACTGCACTGGGGTGAATTTTGCCTTGGAAAACCATATAACCTACAATCCATGCCTTTTTTGTTGCAGAAAAAAAAAAACACTCTAGACTGCATGTGGTGTGAACTGGCACTTAAGAAATAGAGGGGGAAAAAATGCACTGGACCACACCAGTGATCGCATTTTTTTAATTTATTTTTTATTAACGATTAATCGTGCAGCTCTAGAATGAATTTTCTTTGCTAAAGAATGTTATTTTTTTTATCAAGTGGTTATGGGTAAAGCTAACCATAGACTGTGTTTTTTTTTTTTTTATATCTCTTCTTGATCAGCCAGACAGCTGATCAAACAAACAAACAGATTCCCCATCCACACATTGGAGGTGGTGGAATTCTCCCAACTGTTGTCCTGCTGTCAGAATACACTGATCAAAGTTGTAGCCGAAAGAATGAAACCTTTCCAACATTCCCATTTGAAAGAAGCAGTTTGTGAGCTTTCTCTCTCTCTCTCTCTCTGTCTCTATTTATCTCTTATCATTGCAATTCATCTGGACCCCCCCCCCACTAAACCACTAAACGGACAAATTTCAATCCTCCTATGGCCGGTGTAGGTGCTCATTTTACACCAGTTGTAGTTGAATGCAGTTTTAAACAAATAGGCAAGAAAAATGAATGTATTTTAACCACTTTAGCCCCGTTCACTGGAGCTCTACTGCGGCACAGTGGCTCGTTCCCAACCTACGTCGCTGGACTCCTCCCCTTGTGGGCGGCGCTCGCGCGCCGCCGGAGGCTCGCTCCCGCTGCATTCAGTCACAGCGGGAGTCGGGCCAGGGGAGGTGCGGCGGTGATCGCCGCTGCTCTTCCCCGATCGTCGGGGATCGAGTGTGGAGATCCGGCCGCTTGTGTAAACAAAGCGGGCGGATCTCCTAAGTGACAGGCAGGGACAGATTGCAGGGTTCAGCATAGCTGAACATGCGATTTGTCACTCAGTCACCTCCCCCTACACATGTCAGTAAGCACCAGGCATACATTAACCCTTCCCTCTCCAATAAAATTAACCCCTTCCCTGCCAGTGTCATTTTTACAGTAACAATGCATATGTGTAGCACTGATTACTGCAGTAATGTCACTGGTACCCCCCAAAAGTGTCAAAAGTCAGTCAAGGGTCCGATCTGTCCGCCGCAATGTCGCAGTACCGCAAAAAAAATCGCAGATCGCCGCCATTACTCGTTAAAAAAAAAACCCCAAAAATTACAGAAATCTTTCCCTTAGTTAGTAAATGCAATAACTTTTGCGCAAACCAATCAAATTACGCTTATTGTGATTTTTTTTTTTTTTTAACCAAACATAGGTAGCAGAAAACAAATTGGCCAAAAAATTTAAAAAAATTTGATTTTTACATTTTTTTTTTGGGGGGGGGGGGAATTTCATATAAAAAAATGTGAAAAATATTATTATTTTTTTCAAAATTGACGCCTTTTTTTTGTTTATAGCGCAAAAAATAAAAATCGCACAGGTGATCTAATACCCCCAAAAGAAAGCTCTATTTGTGGGAAAAAGAGGACGTCAATTTTGTTTGGGTACAGTGTCGTACGACTGTGCAATTGTCAGTTAAAGTCGCACAGTTCCGAATCACAAAAAGTGGCCTGGACGTAAGACAGCAAAATCCTCCGGTGGTAAAGTGGTTAATGAGCCTAGTATACACCATTGTGGGGCTTTCATGTGCATTAAAAAAAAAAAAAAAAAAAAAGTAGTGTACTCCCTTTTTTGTATTTATTATTATTATTATTATTATTATTATTATTATTATTATTATTATTATTATTTTTTTTTTTTTTTTTTTATTTATTTTTTTTTTTTTTGCACATGGACACACCACAAAGACATAAATGCTACTCAGTGGTAGTTTGTTTACACTTGCTGACAGGGAGGTGAAAATAGGTGGTTGAGCCTCATTTTTACTGCCCCTTTAAACCAGCCAGACAGGACAAGGTTGTACTCCCGCCACAAAGCAGAAATGATTCCCCCACCCCCGTCACGCTCTGTGGGCAGTGCCCCTACCAAACCAGACCCTTTTATGTGAATGCAATGCATGTGGTTGTAGCGTGGTGGTGCAGGCCTTACAGAGTTAAAACAGGTAGTGAGGAGGTGACATCACCTCCCAGCCATCTGGCAACCATCCTCTGAAAAGTGATCTTCCACGGATTGGTTTTCAGAGGAAGGTTTGCGGCCAGTCTAAATTTTAGCATAAGAGAATGCTTACAAACGGCACTTCAAATGCATTACAAAAACATGTACACACGCATGCAGAACCTCAAATTGAACTCGGGGATTACAGTGTGCATGAGTCCTTGGACAGTAGTCATCACAACAAGTGTCCCCATTGGAAGATTCCTCTTCTATTCCTGTTCTGGTGACAACCCAAAATTTTGAAATTTTCCCATCCAGTGACAAATGGGGTTTTCCCGTTGGCACATACAGCAATAAATACCTGATGGGGGTTCTAATCCCCCTCCACTCAACAAAAGCTGTTTGAAAGAAAACTGTGCCTCGTTTGCTGAGGGACATAGAAGTTCATAAACGGCTGTTTTGCTAGTCTCACTTCTTCCTGTAGGTGGCAGTATAACCCGGCAGTTGATGACTTCCGGTGTCCCTCAATGAACTCCCAAGAAAGTGAATCGTGCCTTGTGTCTCCATTTAGGGCGATTTCGGGGGGCGAGGGGGGGGGGGGTTGGGGACGGACTCCACCACAACTTGACAGAGGTCCTAAAGTCGGCTATACACTGGACAGTCTGATTGTACCATCTTCTTTTAAATTGTGAAAGGTTCTGTCTGATGTGGCCAGGACTTCTTCAGGGCCTTTCCTATCCTCTGGAACTCCCTACCCCAATCTATCTCCTACTCTTTTTTTTTTTTTTTTTCCATCTTTAGGAGATCCCTGAAAACTCCTCTTTCTTCAGGGAAGCCTATCCCGCCTCCACCTAACAACTGAATTTTTTTTATTTTCATTTAATTCTTCCATCAGTTCACCCTCCACAGTTAATACCTTTTTTTGTTTGTACCACTAGTTCCCCCTCATTAGATTGTAAGCTCTTATGAGCAGGACTGTCTTGTACCTGTACTCCTCTCCCTTTTATATTGTAAAGCGCTGTGCAAACTGATGGCGCTATATAAATCCTGTATATGGTGGTTGTTGTTGGTATTGCTATTCATAATATATTCTTAAAACCTTACTCCAGCCAAACATTGTATTTTTGAATAGAGTAGTGAAGAATTGGTGTCATGTATTGTATTTATTTCTGCCTGTGACCCCGTTAGGAAGATTTTTCCATGACTTCCTTTCCCTGTGACCACTGTTCATGAAATGGGAGGAATGGTTGTCATCAGGTCAGAAAGGCACAGGCGGCACTAAAAGCAATTGAAAAAGTTTCACCCCCCCCCCCCCCCAATCACTGTACTAAATAGTTTTTTTTGGCCTCCAGTGGAGAGATTTTCCAACACTTCTGTCCTGAGAAGAATTGAGGAAATCTTATTTCACAAATGGCATTTAGAAGCTAGCAGAGGCTCTAATTCATGGTTGCTCAACCTGTGGCCCCCCCAGCTGTTGTGGAACTACAAGTACCATCATGCCACTGCCTTTGGGAGCCATGCTTGCAATGCCTCATGGGACTTGTAGTTCTGCAACAGCTGGAGGGCCAGAGGTTGAGCACTCATCCTGCTCAATACAAAACACAGAGGAAAACGAAAATTGGTTGGAGTTGAGCTTTTAAGTAGAAGTCATGAAAGATTTGTACCTTTTTTAGTACACAGTTGGATGTCTTATTTATTGCCTGTTGTTTCCTCCCTCAGACAATGGGGGCGGTGTGGGGCCGAAGAATCGCCGGTGTGGAAGACATTGATATCCAGGCCAACTCTGCTTACCGCTATCCACCCAAATCTGGTGAGGACTCCACTCTCATTAACCCGATCATTTAGTAAAATTAACTAGAAGATGAGGTGTAATAGATGGATTTGCAGAGGGAACTAATGCCTCGTACACATGCGTCGATAGTTGGCCGTGAATTTTCGGCCAACGTCCGATTTTCGGCTTGTTAGTATGATGCTTTCGACAACCGACTCCGACTTTTCGGCTGAAAAAAAACTGGTGTGCATGCTATAAAATTTTTGTTGGCCGTCAACACAACGGCCGATTTTCCGTCAGTCAGTACAGATTTCGGCAGACAAAAATCTGATGAGACTGGGCATGCTCAGAGAAGAAAAAACACACGGAAAGTAAACCAGCACATGACATCACTTCTGCAGTTGGTTTTTGTTGGCCGAGAAAATTTGTGTGCAGTCTAGGCACATTCCAACCAACAAAACACAACTCTGGACAAAAGTCGGACGATCGGTCGGCCGATAATCGTTGCGTGTGTGAGGCATAAGTTTGTAGGGTGATGACAGGTCAGGAGTGAGTAGAAGCTGCATTGCGTATAGAGGAATGGAAGGTTTGGAGCCGTGAACTGAGGAGTGCCATTCGGGGGTAAAAGGAGTGGGAAGTCCAGATACATAAAGATCACTAAGCCACACTGGTAGGAGATAAAAGGCAGCTACAGGTTGGCTGTGACTGTATCAGGGAGGCAGAGAAAGCGGTAGAGAGCAGATAAGAATATGCTGGGCAGTTGGCAATCACAAACCTAAAGGAGTCGGGTACCAATCAGTTATAAGGGGTTACAAGGGTTGTTGCCACCTGGTACCAGTTGGTTGATAAGGGTTACAAGTGTTGGTGCCATGAGTCTCCCTTGCCTGCCCAAAGCTAGAGACCGGGAACTTTTTGTAATTTTAGTATTGTGTGAATGCTGTGTAAGTTTTCTATTTTTGTCCTTTTTTTAGGAAATTACTTTGCCAGTCACTTCTTCATGGGTGGGGAGAAGTTTGAGACCCCACACCCTGAGGGATACCTGTTTGGGGAGAACACCGACCTCAACTTTTTAGGCAACCGACCTGTCCAGGTAAGTCGATGAGGGATGTTAAAGCGGTTGTATACTGCCTAAAAAAACAAAAAAACAATCCCTGCAAGACAAAGGCATAATGAGCTAGTATGCATCGCATACTAGCTCATTATGAAATACTTACCTTTAAAACAAAGCCCCAACACAGACCCCCGGACACCGCTGCGGGAGCTGACATGGTCCCTCGGCGTCTCTTCCAGGTTCGGCGGCTCCGGAGCCACGATGACGTCACTCCTGCGCATGCTTGCGGGAGTCACTTTCCGGCAAGTGTCCGGCAAGGAACTCTGAAGGTCCGCCAACGGCTGCATGCAGGGCAAATATCTCCTAAACCGTGCAGGTTTAGGAGATATTCATTGTACCTACAGGTAAGCCTTATTATAGGTTTACCTGTAGGTAAAAGAAAAAAAAAAAAAAAAAAGGAGTATACTACCGCTTTAAATAGGACACCTACTATAACATTATTGTGAGAATAGTGGCCCAGAGGAGAGCCGGTTGAGGTGGGCTTTTTGTCTTCCAGTGTCGTTTGGGGGGCTTTTTGTCCATCTGGGAATAAGCCACAGGTTAGGCATAGAACACACTAGCAGGACGATCTCCCTTAGATGCCTCGGAACATCTTTGGACCCCCCTTCCCCCAGAATAGCATTTGCCGGAGCCAAGAAAAAGATGTATAGACTCTTCTGAAAAATTATATATTTGCTTTGCCACATCCGATGTCCAAATGTCTCCATCCCATAAAAGGGTAAACTACATTGAGAGGGGAAGTGGGACTTTATGCGAGACAGATGGACATAAAAAATTTTATTGAATGATTACATAAAATACAAGTTTACTATGAAAGTATTGTTTATGTCCACACACAGAAATAAACCAACAAATGATTGGACAATACATATTGCAACAAAAAATGCATCAACATTAATTGATCACATTGGATCACTCCATTACATTTCAAAGAATACAATAAAATAACCAAAACTGTGTGTGTCAACGATCTTGCATAGTAACATAATTCATAGGGACATTTCATAAAATTGAGGTAGATATTGTAGGCTCGACGCGTTTCATGGACCAACGTCCACTCATCAGGAGCTTGAAAAATATGGGAATCTAGAAAATATAAATGGGTCACATTGTATATTGGAAAAAAGGGATACTGATGGGGGATAAGGAGTAAAAACTGGTGGAAGAACACTACCTTGAGCAGTGTCATGTATCCACGACCAATCCAATATTAAAATGGGGGACCAGAGCTGATCCTGATATGTCTCACCCGGGGCTGAGGCATGAAACCATCGACACACAGGGGCATCAGGAAGGAAAGGACCAAGGATGCAACGTGATGTGATATTGGAAGGCATTGATCCAGGAATTGATAATATAAAGGGCACCCTTCGGTGCAAAAAAGTTTTCTGAAAAACATATAAATTTGCATAAGCATGCTATAAAGACAATGGATGAATAAACTGATATAAAAGAATAAATGCAACCAATAAAGTGCAAGGGAACACCAAGGAAGAATGCACCAAAATGAGTGATAAAAGGAAAAGTGAAAAAATGGACTCTTGCTCAGCCTCTACCACCCTCAGTAGATTTAAGATTCAGGACTTTGGTAAATCAGATCTAGGATTAACAATTGAATGTCTCTGTTTTCCATATGACTTTTCGAAATCCTCCTCGGCCATACCTCCCCCTTACATTTCTTTCACAAAAAGGGGAAATATTATAAGCCCCGAAATGTGTTGGGTGTTCTATGTTTAGTAGTGAACCATTACCAATATTAAAATACTTTGAACTCCTAGACCTTCGTGTGGCGCTCTCTTTAGTGATGTTGTTCAGCATTACAGCATGGCAGAGGTTCTATCCAAAAGTTTAAAAAAAAAAAAGTTTTGACTGTAGACCAGAGTTTCTCAACCAGCTTACTAGGGGTTGCTTTAGCAATGAGCAATTTTTGCCCCTCAGATAAGGTCCCACTGACACCAATGATCTTTTAAACTACCTGTAAGGGAGTCCTTTTTCCCAATGACCACAAATGTAAGGAGCGTTCTTCCCACTGACCATCACACTAATGTATCCTGAGTTGTAGATCTAGTCTTTTTTAGCAGGAGTTCCCTGAGACTGGAAAGGTATCTCAAGGGGTTCCTCTGTGTTGAAAAGGTTTAGAAAGGCTGCTCTAGAGAAACAATAATATCCTGGATCTTTGGTCACAAGCTTCGCTGAAGGGGAGAATGAGTCAAACGATCTCTGCTCCTCCCTGAACACAAACCACAGGACCAAACATGGATGCTTTTGACCATGTGACCACCACTGGAAGGAGATCAGAGATCCATTTTCTCCTAGAAAGGTAAGTATTTCAGCTATTCTGTTCTCTACTTATCGTTGCATGCCTTTAAATGTATCTGTGTGTTAACATGGGCTTAAGTCTGCTTTTAAAGTGTTTCACCAGATTAAAACAACGAAGTTATTCATTGTCCCCCTAATTTTCTGCCTGTACTTGGGTTCTGGTGCTGTACAGGATCAGCAGTACACAGGTTTTATCCTCCAATGATGTGACTTGTTTCCTTCAAACTGTAATTGGCATCCTCTTATCTTTGTAGTTCCCATACCTGACCCCGGCCCCTCATGAACCGGTGAAGACTCTGCGCAGTCTGGTGAACATCCGCAAGGATTCTCTGCGACTTGTCCGGTAAAGACTAGAACAGACTTCTTATCCCGATCCTCTGTACTCTATTGCCTTCTCATACACTAGTTCTGTTTTATCATTTCCATCCCTGTGTACTTTCAGGTACAAAGAAGGTGCGGACAGCCCTCTGGAGGATGGCGGGAAGCCAAAAGTCTTGTACGGTTTGGAGTTCACTTTTGATGCTGATGCACGGGTTGCCATCACGGTTTACTGCCAGGCCAGTGAAGAGTTTGCTGGAGGGATGGCTCTGTAAGTCTCTTGTTTTACACCCACTGATGGAAATTTAGGGTAGTGTAATACAGGTAGGTATATCCAGTTGTGTCCTGAGCTCTGGAACAGGAAGACAGCCTCTTTAGTTAGTGTTCAGAATTCTGTGATTCCCCCTCTCCATAGTTACATAGTGAGGTTGGAAAAAGACACCAGTCCATCCAGTTCAACCTATAATGTGTTTTTTGCTGTTAACCGTACATTGTATACCCCTGTATGTTGTACATTGTATACCCCTGTATGTTGTGGTCTTTAACCTCCCTGGCGGTATGATTCTTTTGGATTTTAGGTGCTGAAAGCGGTACCATTATTTTAGGTGCTGAAAGCATGTAATTCTTGTGAATGAGCAGCCCAAACCAACTGTATACATTTATTATACATATTATATATATATATATATATATATATATATATATTATATATATATATATAATGTATACAGTTGGTTTGGGCTGCTCATTCACAAGAATTACGTGTGTGTGTGTGTGTATATATATATATATATATATATATATATATATATATATATATATATATATATTTACATAAAAAGTACAGTAAAACTGCAGGAAAGGGCACTGGGGGGTAATGTAATGTGATTTTATTTTATTTTGAACGATATCAGTGTGTTTGGTGCATAAACATTCGAATTTGCCGCCGGTTCCACCCCCCGGCGGACGTCACGTCGCCGGAGACGGAAGCCGGGGCTTGCAGACGATCGGGAGGAAGCTCCGCCGCCGCACACCGCTCGCAGTCTTCGCTGGATCCCGGAGAAAAGGTAAGTAAAACCTCCTCCAGCATCCAGCGATCTTCCTAGTGCTACCCCGAGTGTGACTCGGGGTTACCGCTTTTGGCACTAAAATCTAACCCCGAGTCACACTCGGGAATACCGCTAGGAAGGTTAAGGTGCCCATCTAATAGTTTTTTGAAACTATCAATGCTCCCTGCTGATACCACTGCTTGTGGAAGAGAATTCCACATCCTTACTGCTCTGACAGTGAAGAACCCCCTGCGTATTTTAAGGTTAAACCGTTTTTCCTCTAGTTTTAGTGAGTGGCCACGTGTCTTTTTGTATTCCCTTTCTCTGAATAGTTTGTTCCCTATGCTAGGGTCGCCAGTACAGTATTTGTACATTGATATCATATCCCCCCCTCAACCGTCTCTTCTCCAGAGAGAATAAGTTCAGTGCTTGTAGTCTTTCCTCATAGCTGATGTCCTCCATTCCCCTAATTATTTTTGTTGCCCTTCTCTGGACTTTCTCCAGTTCCAGCACATCCTTCCTGAGGACCGGTGCCCAGAACTGGACAGCATACTCCAGATGTGGCCGGACCAGAGTCTTGTAGAGTGGGAGAATAATAATCTCTTTATTTCTGGAGTGAATCCCCTTTTTTATACATCCCAGTATTCTGATGGCTTTGCTTGCAGCAGCTTGGCATTGCATGCCGCTGCCATGCCTGTTGTCTCACTATAACGAAGTTAAAAATTAAATAAATATATAGTGTGTATGTGTATAAGCATTTCAGATTGTGGTGATAACATGAAGACTCTGGCTCCCCCTACAGGTACACTCCCCGCACAACAGTCATGCAGTCCCAGACGGTTTATTATAAGCGAGGACTGAGCCAGCAATTCTCACTGCCAGTGTTTAAAATCGACTTCAATGATTGGAAAGATGAAGAAGTATGTATAGCAGATTTATTTATTTATTTATTTATTTATTTTTTCCAGTTTGTTCTTTTTTTTTTTTTTGTATGTTTTCTATGATTACCCTTTCTGACTCTAAGCTGTGTTTTGGAATTGGAAAAAAACACTTTGAACTCTCTTTAATATATTGCATATTCAGGACCATACCTCATGTATTCTGTTTTTGCTTTGACCTTTGTCTTTCCAGTTTGTGTTTTTCAGCCCAATCTTGCAACACCGTTATTTGCCCCTGTTCCTTCCACCTCCCAGTTTGTTACGCTACTTTGCAGGGTCTTCCTGTAGCCACTGTGTCCTACGTGCTCCTGGCTAGGACTGGAATGGGGTTGGGAAAAGGGAACAGCTAAAGCTCTATGAGAGCGCGGCTGGGAGGAAGGAATTGTGAGACTTGTAGTTCCAACACAGGTCATCTGTGAACAGTGCAATCTCTAAGAGCCAGAGGTTCAGGAAAGTGCCGCAAGGATAGAACAGGCTGCACAAATTTTGAGGAGGCGAATGTAAATCTTTGGAATAAAATACTACTAAAGAACCTGCCAACTGTTAATACAATGCTCAAAAAAATTAAGGGAACACTTTGAAAACACATCAGATCTCAATGGGGAAAACTATCATGTTGGATATCTATACTGATATGGACTGGGTAATGTGTTAGGAACGAAAGAATGCCACATCTTTGATGGAAATGAACAGAGGGGTGAATTCAATGACACCCCGAAAATCAAAATGAAAAAATGGAGCAGGCTAATCCATTTTGCTGAAATTTCATTGCAGCATCTCCAAATGGTACTCAGAAGGTTGTATGGCCCCACATGTTTGTGTGCATGCCTGACAAAGTCAGGGCGTGATCCTAATGAGACAACGGATGGTGTACTGGGGTATTGCCTCCCAGATATGGACCAGGGCATCACTGAGCTCCTGAACAGGCTAAGGTGCAATCTGGCTGCGTCGGTTGAACCAAGGCATAATGTCCCAGAGGTGTTCTATTGGATTTAGGTCAGGCGAGCGTGGGGGTCATTCAGTGGTATCAATTCCTTTAAACTCCAGGAACTAGCTGCATACTGTCACCACATGAGGCCGGCATTGTCCTGCACCAGGAGGAACCCAGGACTCACTGCACCAGCGTAGGGTCTTAAAATGGGTCCAAAGATTTCATCCTGATATCTAATGGCAGTCAGGGTGCCATTGTTTAGCCTGTAGAGGTCTGTGCTTCCCTCCATGGATATGCCTCCCCAGACCTTTACTGGTCATGCTGAATGATATTACATGCAGCATAACGTTCTCCACGGGTTCCCCAGACCTTTTCACATTTGTCACATGTGCTCAGGGTGAACCTGCTCTCATCTGTGAAAAGGGTGCCAGTGGTGGACCTGCCAATTCTGGTGTTCAATGGCAATTTCCAGTCGAGCTCCACGATGCCAGGCAGTGAGCACAGGGCCCACTAGAGGACATTTGGCCCTCAGGCCACACCCTCATGAAGTCTGTTTCTGGTTGTTTGGTCAGACATTCACACCAGTGGCCTGCTGTAGGTCATCTTGTAGGGATCTGGCAGTGCTCATCCTGTTCCTCCTTGCACAAAGGAGCAGATACCGGTCCTGCTGATGGGTTAAGGGCCTTCTAAGGCCCCGTCCAGCTCTCCTAGAGTAACTGCCTGTCTCCTGGAATCTCCTCCATGCTCTTGAGACTGTGCTGGGAGACGCAGCAAACCTTTTGGCAATGGCACGTATTGATGTACCATCCTGGAGGAGTTGGACTGCTTGTGTAACCTCTATAGGGTCCAGGTATCGCCTCCATGCTACCAGTTGAGACGCTGACCCCAGCCAAATGCAAAACTAGTGAAAAACAGAAAAGATTAGTATTTTTTGGGGTGCCTTTGAGTTCAGCCCTCTGTAGGTTGATCATTTTAATTTCCATCAAATGATGTGGCATCCTTTCATTCCTGACACATTAGGCCCCTTTCACACGGCTCCGTTCCGTCGACAGAGCCGTTCTGCTCAGCGGGGGATCGATTCGCCGATCCCCCGCTTAGCAGGTGGATGGCAGCTCTGTCTCTGCTCCGTGTGCGGAGACGGAGGTGTCAGATCCCCGCTGTCCTCTATGGGGGAACCGCCTGTCCGTTCTCATCCGATCTGCCAGACGGATGGAAAATAGGGTTTCCATCCGTCCGGATTTGGCGGACAGGATCGGATGTCAGTGGACATGTTTCCGCTGACATCCGCTCCCCTATAGAGATGCATGGGGAATCCGTTCAGATCTGCCTGAAAAACTGACAGGCAGATCTGAACAGTCCGCATGTGTGAAATGAGCCTTACCCAGTCCATATCAGTATAGATATCCAGCATGATATTTTTCCCCATTGAGATCTGATGTGTATTCAAAGTGTTCCTTGAATTTTTCTGAGCAGTATAGTACCATTGATCTAAAAGGGAAGATACTTTATACAGTCACAGTTTAAAACAAATTTAAAGCCGAAGTAAACCACCGCCACAAAAGATACATTTTGGGTTATCGGTAGCAATTTGCTGTAACGTGCTAGTTATGCACATTAGCGCACTATGGCAGACTTGCCTTTAATGCGATCGCTTCGATCTCAGCTCCCCCCTCTGTCACTGACACTTCTGCAGAGAAACCGATCTGCTTCTCACCTTGGCTTGTTAGCTTTGACAATAAAACTTGGAAGCTGATTGGTTTTTGTGCAGATGGGAGCCTGATTCTGCACTCTCCAGCTTTAAATTAGAGAAAAAAAAAAAAACAAAAAACCCTAACTCCCATGCATGTGCACAGGAGTTGCTTCGTCTTTGCACAAAACCATGCCCCAACTGTACACGTAGCTGCATACACAGGGCTCAGTGTACACCTACACAGACAGGCAGGGAGAAGGGATTGTACCAGAAGAGGCATACAAAGTAATTTTAAATTCTGTCATAAAACCCTACCTGTCAGCAGTTAAAAAAAAAAAAAAAAAAAAAAAACTTTGTCCCCTTTAAGTATCACTTCTTTCTCAGACTATTTTTGATCTCTCATCATCCTCTATTAATATTTTACCTGACTTTGGCTGTATGCCTGCTGTGCAGTAGTTGTTGCAGCTGGCATCCTGATTACTGTGTTTATTTTCTGTTCTCCTCAGTTAAACTTTGATCTGGATAAAGGGGTTATTCCACTCGTCATTCAGGCTGTGGTTGCAGAGGGAGGAGGTATGCCAACAATGCTGCTCATTTATATTTGTGACCTCTGTGTGTAATGAATTCTTAGTATTAAAGCAAGCCTTTGTAAGTGCCAAGAATGTCTCACGCTGTGTATTTTCTACAGAGGGGTCCGGACACGCTCACGTGCTTTTAGCTGCTTTTGAAAAGGTAAGAGACTTCAATCTACCCATAAAGGCTAAGTACTCTTTTACAAAAAAACAAATGCACATATATTTGCAGGAGAGGAAAATGTGCGTTTTTTTTATTATTATTATTATTTTTTTTTTTTTACAAGCTCTTGCAAAGCATTGTACCTGCAATGACACTCCATATTATTGTCTTTGCAGCATGTGGATGGCAGCTACTCCGTGAAGCCTCTGAAGCAGAAGCAGATTGTGAGTAGATCCTCTCTTGGGTCTTGTTCTGTTTAGTTTGTCACCATAATCCAAAAATAAGCACATTTTAACCACCTCCCACTCGCTGTTTCATGCCACGGGTGCTTGGTCATAACATACCACTGACGGGTCCACAGCTATTTAATTCACATTCTACCCAATTACACATTACAGCTGGACCCAATCAGTAATCAAAGCCCCTGAACTCACGAACACAAAATATAGTATAAAATCGAAAACAAACTATTGGCGCATGATCCAAAAACATACAGAAAGCAACATTATTACAGTGTGTGTGTATATGTGTATATATGTGTGTGTGTGTGTGTGTATGTATATATATATGTATGTATGTATATATATATATATATATGTATGTATGTATATATATATATATATATATATATATATATATATATATATATATATATAGAAGATAAATCTACAAAATGAAACCCACTCAAGCATATATCTGCATATTAAACATCTAAATACCATAATATAGAACTCTGAGAAAACCACATTCTCCTAAGAAAAAAAATATATAAAACTCCAAACAATATGAAAATAGATTTAATTTTTATATTTAAACAAAATGCGCGATCAGTATGTTATATATTTTATTTATAATCTTTCACTTGAATTATATTTTATTTTTATAGAAATGACAGGTAAAAGTAAACTGTTATGTATCCAAAAGTCTGTGCAAATATCCGAACAAGTACAGAAGGCGTTCTCTCGATTTGTAACTTTCAACAATCGCATAGGAATAAAGGACCATTGGTCCCAAGCATTATTGTATTAGTATATAATGAACAGAACCCTGCCTGGAGATGCGATGCCCTTTGTTTTGTGAAAAAGCCTTTCAACTAGGGGCCCTTAAGCTATAGAGAGCAGTGCAGGCGTCCATAGGACCAAAAAGAAATCCCACTCTTGCTCAAGGTGCTTTAGTGGAGAGAGTGAGAAGAAAAAAAGGGGGGGGGGGGGGGCTGTCGGGGGGGCCATGTAAAAACAAGAAGAACTTTAAAAATTAGGCAAAAAAAAAAAGTCTGCGGTCCTCCCTAAAGTCCATACAAGACCCTTATCTAAACATGCAGCCGGGCAGCCATGTTGATGAGGACAAGGGCCTCTTCCCCACAAGCCTGGACTGTGGTTGTGGGGTTCTGCGGGTGGGGGGCTTTTAAACAAAGGGGGGGCCCCAGATCCTGGCCCCCCTCTCCCATGTAAGTATGGGGTACCCCTTCCCATTCACCAAAAAAAAATGTAAAAGTGAATAAAGACAGTACAACCATTTTTGACAAGTCCTTTATTAAAAAAACAAAACAATGTTCCCCGATGTAGATCCATCAATCACAATGCCTGCTGCACAGTGTGTTTTTTAAAGAGGGGGGGGGGGGGGAAAGCAGCTCGTGAAATGCATGATAACTGCATACAAAAATGCGCGTTTACAAACTCAAAAATGTGCCGGAGAAAAACGCATCAAGCGCAGCCACATAGATGTGAACCTAGACTAAATGGCTGGGGACCCCTGGTATGTTATGACTAAGTGCCTGCAGCATGAAGTGCAGTAACATTTGCTCCCTATCTGTGTGCTGTTATTCTGTGGATATTTTAAACCTTAGCAAATGAGCTGTAATTTTTACTGTCATTGGTGTACAGTTATCCATCTTTGTCTTCCTAATCTTCTATGGTACAAGCCGGACTGGCACCTGACCAGTAACTCAGTGTTTTGTTATGGTGGACCTACCTGGCGCAGTGTCTATTGTATTGTTGCATGCTTTTTCATACCTGGAGGTTCCAGGTAATTTCTTTAGCTCCCGGCACTGAATGGAAAGGCTGGGGTGGGGAGTTAAAACCTACTATATGTAGCACCCTCCTAGATAGGTGCTAGGTTAAAAGCATTGTTGCTCCATTCTGCTTATCAGGGGAGCCTGATCTGTTAGTTATGCCTGTTACATGTGTCCAGGTGTGAGTCAATTGGTCTGAGGGAGTGTCCCCACTGTATCCAAGAGGGGAGCCTGTTGGACAGTGGAGGAAACCTGGCCAGTGCCAAACGGGCTTTTGTGGCAGTCCCAGTGGGAAGGCATCACTGCAGTGCATCCTGGGATTGACCATAAAAGCCAAGGGCACATGTGACAGGGGGTCTTTGGCGGGAAGCAGAGTCCCAGGAGGAGGGTGACGGCTGTCTCTCCTCCTGCTGTCTGAGGAAGGTGGTCACAGGCAGTCGGCCTAGTGGACCAGGTGTGGAGCTGAGCCTAAAGGATCCTGGAAAGCTGACGGAGTTGCGGCAGAGTCCTCTGGGAAAAATAGTGTCAGTGAGTACCGGGGGCTTGCCAAGGGGTCCGCCTAGGAAAGGGGACCACTCCAGGGAAGTTAGAGAATAGACAGTCAGCTCACACGGTTAGCAGGAGTAAAAGGGGGTGCCATACGTGACCCTGAAGAGTAAGGGCAAAGGGGTCACCAAGCGGGCCCTGAAGAGTGATTCACTGTATAGTTCGCTTATCTTATACTTCACTACTGTGGCAAGGTGAAGCAGCAGTATGCTGTCCAGTTCTGGGCACCGGTCCTCAGGAAGGATGTGCTGGAACTGGAGAAAGTCCAGAGAAGGGCAACAAAAATAATTAGGGGAATGGAGGACATCAGCTATGAGGAAAGACTACAAGCACTGAACTTATTCTCTCTGGAGAAGAGACGATTGAGGGGGGGATATGATATCAATGTACAAATACTGTACTGGCGACCCTAGCATAAGGAACAAACTATTCAGAGAAAGGAGATACAATAAGACACGTGGCCACTCACTAAAACTTGAGGAAAGGCGGTTTAACCTTAAAGTGTGTAAGGGGTTCTTCACTGTAAGAGCGGTAAGGATGTGGAATTCTCTTCCACAAGCAGTCGTATCAGCAGGGAGCATTGATAGTTTCAAAAAACTATTAGATGGACACCTTAACCACTTTACTACCAGTCACGTAACCTCTACGTGATCAGACTTTGCGGGGTTATACCGGGATGATGCCTCTAGCTAGAGGCATCATCCCGGTACCGTTGTTTGAAGCCGACGGTCGGCTTTCCGTCGGTAACGATCGATGCGGCTCGGGAGCCGCTCGATCGTTACCCGGGGGGGCGGGAGGGGACGTCCCCCCCCTCCCGCCGCCTTCCGCGGCTTTGCTCGGGGCTACCGTCCCACCGGGAGCCCCGAGCACCCAGCCGGCACGTCCGCCGGCTGGATGGAGTCCCGATGAATGCCGGAAACGGCATCGATCGGGTCTCCGATGACGTAACCCGGAGGCGGCGTCCATGACGTCACGTCCGGGTTACTGTGCTGCAAAAGGCGGCAGATTTGAAAAACGGCTGTATGCAAAAATGCCGTTTTCGGCGTTTTGCATACAGGGAAGTGTAGTGGAGGGGTCTAGGGTCTTTTAGACCCTCGATCCCTCCATAAAGAGTACCTGTCACGACATATTGCTGTCACCAGGGATGTTTACATTGCTTGTGACAGCAATAAAAGTGATCAGATTTTTTTTTTTTTAAAAACCTGTAATAAAGTTTAAAAAAAAAGAAAAAATAAATAGGAAAAAAAAAAAAAAAAAAAATTTAGCCGTCCCCGTCACCGTTAGCTCGCGCACAAAAAAAAACGTATACGCAAGTCGTGCCGCAAATGAAATCGCTGTTCAAACCACACATGTGAGGTATCGCCGCGATCGCCAGAGCGTGGGCAATAATTAAAAAAAAAGAGCTACACTCTAACTCTAAACTGGTAACCGTTAAATAAATTTAAAGCGTCGCAGATTGAGCTCTCTATTGACCGTAGTTTGTCGCCATCCCACGGGGGGGCGCAATTTTAAACCGTAACATGTTTGGTATCTATTTACTCGGCGTGACATCATCTTTCACAATATACAAAAAAAATGGGCTAACTTTACTGTTTAGTATTTTTTAAATGCAGTGAAATGTGATTTTTCAAATTTTTTCCAAAAAAATGGCGTTTTAAAGACCGCTGCGCAAATACCGCGTGACAAAAAATTTTGCAATGACCGACATTTTATTCTCCAGAGTCTTTGCTAAAAAAATATATATAATGTTTGGGGGTTCTAAGTAGTTTTCTAGGAAAAAATACTGGTTTTAACTTGTGAACAAAAAGTGTCCGAAATAGGGCTGGGGCTAAAGTGGTTAATGACCACAACATACAGGGGTATACAATGTACGGTTAAAAGCAAACCCACACACACATCATAGGTTGAACTGGATGGACTGATGTCTTTTTTCAACCTCACTATGTAACTATGTAGCAGCCTTGCCGCATTCAACATGGCTACAAGTCCTCAAGTTGTGCATAGTTCATCTAGTTGGAGTATCCCACTCATCCCTTCTCCCATCTCAAGTTCTACAATAAACAACAAAAAAACAAATTCCCTAGACTGTTTGTTTTCTGACTGAGCCAAGAACCTAAAGTACTAAGGATGTGCATGTTGTTGTTATGGGTAACCCAGGGGAACCCGCTTCAAGCAGCTCCCAAGGGAGTAGTGCTACATATAGGTTTGTTTTAGGAACCAACATGGAGACGGAAAGAGGTAATACAACAAAACAGGAAATAAACCATGGGGGTGAATGCTTTTGCAAAGTACTGTGTTTTTTTTTTATTTATTTTTTTAGAGCTCTTTCAAACAGGCAGACCGATTGAGTCAGCCTATCCGTGTTTTTTATTTATTTATTTATTTTTGCGAACCTGAACGGACCACCCATTGCCTCAATGGAGCTGCGAATGTAAACTGACCATGTGTCTGTTTACACCCACCGCATACAATCCTTGCTCTAAATACAGATGGAGGGGGGATCTGCTCCCCATTCTTCTATTAGATCGTATGACAGACGGATGTAAACGGTTAGCCGGTCCTTAGAGGAAAGCAGGCTGTGTCCGTGTCTGCACTGAATTAACGGGCAGACCCCCCTGCTGAGCAGGAGGAGTCAGCCCGTGTGAAAGAGCCCTTAGTGAACAATCCCAATGATGTTTAGCCTGTTTACAATCTACATTGTTTCCTACAGGTGGATCGAGTCAGTTATCTGTTGCAGGAAATCTATGGCATTGAGAACAAGAACAACCAAGAGACCAAGGTAAATCTACATAGTACACAGTCTAATCTATTGAATCATTTGTGTTTCAAAATTGTAATTGTGTTGTAGATAATTAAAGTATAGAGACAGTACAAGAAACAGAACTACAATCATATCAACCATAGTTGTGTACAACAGAAAAGGGGGTTGTAGTATTACCTCCCAGGAGGGTGTTGGTATCTATTGCATATTTTTTTTAAGATAAAAAGTGTATTGCTGTATTAAATAAAATAAATAAATCTTATGTACAGTAAACTGTCTCCTTTTCCATCTCTGCTCATACAGCCCTCAGAAGATGAGAACAGCGACAACAGTAATGAATGTGTGGTTTGTCTCTCTGACCTGCGTGACACCCTGATCCTACCATGCCGTCACCTGTGTCTGTGTAACTCGTGTGCTGATACTCTGCGCTACCAAGCGAATAACTGCCCTATCTGCAGGCTGCGTGAGTATCTACCGTCTGCTTTTGAGCAGGTATGGTATTGCTCTACCGCCTTGTATTTAGGCAGATCCTTGTTGTACTAACATTATATATATTTTTTGCATTGCACAGCTTTCCGCGCTCTTCTACAGATCCGAGCTGTGCGACGAAAGCCTGGCCCTCTCCCACCCATCTCATTCAGCCCTGTGCTGGCCCAGAGCTTGGACCATGATGACAACTCTGTGAGTAGTAAAAGGGAGACACACAAGACCTTGTCTGATTTATATTAAAGGGAAACGTTTATAAAGACATTCACTTCAAAATACTTTGTGTGTGTGTGTGTATATATATGAGTGTGTATATATACGAATATGGCCTGCTTAGAGAACCTGGATAGTGGAAACTGTGCCCAAAAAAAGACAAGCGGAGGACAAAGGACTAGTTAACCAGTTTTGCCTGTTGTCTCCCTGCAGGCATTTTTCCCCTGTACTGACTTGCCATGCGTTGCTCTGCACTGTGTATTTGTGTGGAGGTGGCCATCTTGGTAAAGTTGGGGTTTTGCTTCCTTATTCCAGAGCTGTCCTCTAATGACTAGTGACCTGATTTTTTTTTCATGAGGGTACTGCAAGAAGCAGTGGGAAAGCTATAGAAAGCATAGATACACAGAATTAATTAAGAAGGGAGATTTTTGCACTGTATGTCAACAGGTACAGCTTCCTCTCCAGCAAGGAGAATGGTGAATAGTGCAGTGGTGACATCACCAAATCTCATGAGACTAGCTGTTAGAGGCAGCAAAAGATTTGACTCAAATTGGGCTTTAAGGTAAATATTTTCGGTGCTGGACATTAGTGAGGGCAGTGACATCACTTTCTTTGTTAGGTGACTGAGTCTAACAATTGGCTGCTAGACCCAAGCACTGTCACATAGGAGAAAGTCCCATGCACCCGCATACCCAGGAGCACTGGATATTTTCAGCGGCTCAAGCAGTAGGAACTGCAAAAGCATGCTAAAAAGAAAAGTATTGGAGCACCCATATATACAAGCATTGGGGTTGAGTTACTAAAATTGGAGAGTGCAAAATCTGGTGCAGCTCTGCATAGAAACAAATCAGCTTCCAGTTTTTTTTGTTAAAGCTTAATTGAACAAGCTGAAATTAGAAGCTGATTGGCTACCATGCACAGCTGCAAAAGATTTTGCACTCTCCAGTGTTAGTAAATCGAACCCATTGTCTTTAAGCAGTGCAGTGAAATGAATGACGTTATTGACAGCCAAAAGGTTTTCTGAATTTTTAGGTGGCTCTTTAGATTTACACAAAAACAAGAGTGCAGCAAATTCCCATTATCCCCCCCCCCCCCCCCCATCTGTACCTTACACTATTTTTCAGTATGCATTCCTCCACAACATATACAGGTGCATCTCAAAAATTTTGAATATCCTCAAGTTAATTTTATTTCAGTAATTCAATTCAGTAAGTGAAACTCCTATATAGATTCTTCATTATACAGAGTGTGATATATTTCAAGCATTTATTTTAATTTTGAGGAATATGGCTTACAGCTAGTAAAAACCCAGTTTTAGTATCTCAGAATATTACATAAGACCAATAAAAAAAAAATTTTAATACAGAAATGTTGGCTTACTGAAAAGTCTGTCCATGTACAGTATAGTATGCACTCAATACTCGGTCGGGGGGCTTCTTTTGTATGAATTACTGCATCAATGCGTTGTGGCATGGAGGTGATCAGCCTGTGGCACTGCTGAGGTGTTATGGAAGCCCGAATTGCTTTGATAGCAGACTTCAGCTCCTCTGCATTGTTGGGTCTGGTGTCTCTCATCTTCCTCTTGACAATACCCCACAGATTCTCTATGGGGTTTAGGTCAGGCGAGTCTGCTGGCCAGTCAAGCACAGTGATACCATGATCATGTGACCAGGTATTGGTACTTTTGGCAGTGTGGACAGGTGCCAAGTCTTGCTGGAAAATGAAATCAGCATCTCCCTAAAGCTGGTCAGCAGAGGGAGGCCTGAAGTGCTGTAGAATTTCCTGGTAGAGGGCTGCGCTGACTTTGGACTTGACACAACACAGTGGACCAACCCCAGCAGATGACATGGCCCCCCAAATCATCACTGAAAGTGCAAACTTTACAATGGAACTCATGCAACTTGGATTCTGTGCCTCTCCACTCTTCAGACTCTGGGACCTTCATTTCCAAATGAAATGCAAAGAGGACTTTGCACCACTGAGCAACAGTCCAGTCCTTTTTCTCCTTAGCTCTTAGTCTCTTTTTGAGATGTGCCTGTATATGGGACAAGTATAGAAACCATCTTGTTTGGGCATCCAAAATGAGCAAAAAAAAAAAACAATTTTCATTTGTAACTTCTAGAAATTCACAACTTTTTATAATGTCCTAGATATTTCCACTGACAAGCATGTGTACAGGGATTTAAATATTGTTTCTGTGTGTGGCTCTTTCTGGCAGCGGGTTGGGTTTAACCGTTCCTTTTTTGTATGTTAAAACCTTTTACCTGTCTTGTTTTGGCTTTAGGGAGCAGATAACATCCCTCCAGGGTTTGAACCCATCTCTCTGCTGGAGGCTTTGAACGGTCTGCGGTCCCCTCCTGCCAGCGCCCCACTCTATGAAGAAATACCGTACAGCGAAGGCCTGCCGGCTCGAGGGCCCCCTGACAATTCCCACAACAAGAACAAGCACATAAAGACATCTGACAGGTACAGGGGTTGGCTCGGCTCTTTTTATTGCTGCTCATTCTGGGGAAATACATGAGAAAAGCAACAGCTGCAACTTGCTTGGTTATTATGTTCAAGACAGAGGTAGAAGCCTTTGAGTCCATATCCCTTTATTGAAATGGGTTTAAACCCAAATGCACTCCACAGATATTGGGTATGGCACCAAAGCCACAATCATTCATTCTATTTATCAAAACCCTGAAGCATTCATTGCTTAGATTTAATTTTGTTCAGATCATGTGACTGCTTTTCTTCTATGATCTACATGCCCCAGGTTGGTGGGTGGGTCTAAGCTGTGGCTTGTCACATGTCCTGGTGATATCACTGTGGCTTATTCCTGTTCTGAGAGGAGCGTAATAAAAATGATCACATCACTTCAAGAAAAAAAAAAGTATTATGAGAAAATGCTTTAGAGCAGAACTGCAGCATGAGCTCTTTGATGGCAATGCTGCAGAGTTTGGATCAGCCGGCAGATCATTGCCACCATAAGGAAGTGATTAAAAGTAATGCAACTGGTAGCATGAATAACAGGTGTGTTCTCTGTACTGAAACTTTTTATTTTATTTTTTAAGCAATGACCGGCACATATAGTTAGTGGAACTTTACCCATAACAACTAGATAAAAAAAAAAAAAATCTACTTTAGCAAAGAACCTACATTCCATATTAATAATTATTTGCTGAAGCCCAGAGCCCCTGAGCAGCAGTAGATATTTAGGCTGTCTGCAGATCGGCCTCTAGTGGCTCTGATTTTCGGCACAGTGCCTAAAAATGGAGAGCAACTGAGCATGTGCAGAGCAGGATGAGACAGTGGTATTACTGGGTTTTATACAGTATAGGCACTTCTTTTTAATGTTGTACATGGCTATATCTACAAAAGGGGCCAGCTTGAAGTAATCTAGCAGGGATTTTTAAGTTCCACTTTAGGCATATTCAACAGAGTTTTTAATGAGAATAGGTATGTATTTTTTTGGGGAGGGGGTTACAGACCCTTTTTAACAATCAGACCCTCAATTGATTATATCCCCATAGCTACTTCACCAGACTGAGGAACGGATGGCATCCGACCGCCCATAGAGGAGACCTGACTATGTCTGCTCTGCATAAGCAGAGCAGACACAGACCTGTCACCCACCTGCTCAGCGGGGATCAGCAGCCAGATCTGAGCTGAGCAAGCGCATTGCAGCCAGAGATCGCCCCATGTGAAAATACCCTTACTTTGCAAAACCCTTGCTTTCCTTTCTCACCTGAAGGAATTATCCCTGGCTTGTCAGTACGAACACCTTTATTGTAATTTCTCTGGATGACATAAATTGACCTATTTCTATTCTACACATGCTGTATCCACCTTCCTTTTGCTCCCCTTGGGTCTTCCCTGGTCCCGCTCCTACAGCTCCGGGGCCAGACGTTCCTAACTGTTACTAACTGGGAAGGTTGCCACAGTATTTAAGACGAGTATTCAGCCAATTTTACATGTTTTAGTCAGTCATTTCAAGTTTTTAAGATGTCCTTTTTTCAATCATGTACCGACATCTGAAACTTTTTAACCTCCCTGGCGGTATGATTCTTTTGGATTTTAGGTGCCGAAAGCGGTACCATTATTTTGCATGTAATTCTTGTGGAATGAGCAGCCCAAACCAACTATATACATTTATTTTATATATATATATATATATATATATATATATATATATATATATATATATATATATATATATATATATATATATATATATATAGTTGGTTTGGGCTGCTCATTCACAAGAATTATATATATATATATAAGTACAGGAAAGGGCACTGGGGGGCAAACTAATATGATTTTTTTTTTTATTTTGAATAGTATCAGTGTGTTTGGTGTGTTTTTTTACATTTGAATTTGCCGCCGGTTCCACCCCCCTGCGAACGTCACGTTGCAGGAGACGGAAGCTGAGGCACGGAGACGATCGGGAGGAAGATCGGCCATGAGACACCGCCGGGACACATCGCTGGATCCCGGTGACAAGGTAAGTAACCCTGCTTAAAGGATCCAGCGATGCTTCTGGCAGTACCCCGAGTGTGGCTCGGGGTTACCGCTTTTGGCTCTGAAATGTAACCCCGAGCCACGCTCGGGAATACTGCTAAGTAAGTTAAGCCTGTATCAATCGTTGGAACTTCTATTATTCGGCTTGGGAGTATTCTATCTGCATTTGATGAATAATGACGACCATTGTATTTACTTCTTAATAAATCCACCAGCTATGTCTAACTTGTATTCAGTGGCCATGTGTGGTACACCTCATTTAACGTTCCAGGGTTTCCCAATAGGAAAGGTCTAATCATAATTTTTTTTTTTTTTTTTTTTTTAAACCAAGCTTAAAAAAAAAAAAAAAAAAAAAAAAACATGTATTTTACGTTTTTTGAAGTGAACGTTCCATCAGGGCTTAAAACTGCCAGATGAAGGATATCTGGGTAAGCCCTGATATGGGAGTCCTTCCGACTCCACCAAAACTCATTGGCTTGTTTTACAGTCTTTGATCAACATATTTGGACTTTAACCATCAGTTGGGTGCTCTTTTCTCTATACCAAAGATGTAGACAGCTCAGCGAGATCTAAACCCAATCTATTCAAACTAAAGAAAAAGCTTTGGCTTGAGTTGGTCTTGATTTATGTTCTGCCTGTTATATCATGCAGTGGTCTGCGATCACCATCATCTCCTATCCATGAAGAGGATGAGGACATGTCTGGAGGGTGTGATGGCGAAAGGCCACCCCTGCTTGGATCACTCAGCAGAGACCCCTCACACACAGAGGTGGGTGCTAGTCTTGTGTCCTCCTCTTAGGATGTCTTTTAGGACTGTTGTCTGACCCTCTTATTGTCTTGTAGACCATCTCATCCGCTGACACTCCAGAGATTGTCTCTGCACATCGAGGTGAGAAGTTGTAGTCCACATTGTAATTCTTATCTCTGTGAATGTTCCTAAAATGTGTAATATCCTCCCCTTTGCCTTATTTCTCAGAGTCCCGATCTCAGTCTCAGCTCAGTGAAGAGATTGAAAGTCCAGAATCCCAGGAGCTCAAGGATGATGATGCCCAGGATGTGACAGGTTCTCGTTTTTTTTTTTTTTTTTTTTTTTACTTCTTCTTGTTATTAGACTGCTGGCTTTTAAAGCTCAAATCCAGCCAAAACTTGGCGGGTTGTAACCATTTTGTTGGGTTTTTTTTTTTATTGCTGTCTGTATACCTGTTGGAGATTTAACTTCCTGTTCCGGTGACTACATCGGAAGGGAGGATGTCTCCCCAACAAGGATAAAATAAAACCTGCAGGCATGCTAGCCCTTCACCACTTTGCTATGTAATATACATAAAGAAGGTGAAAGGAAAAATATCAGACTGTACAGGCCGGAGAGCGAAGCATAAACTCAATCAATAAAGAATTCCATATTTTATTTATCAAATAAAATATGGAGTTTTTTATTGGGTTTATGCTTCTCTCTGGCCTGTACAGTGAGATATTTTTCTCCCCCCCTATGTGTGTGTGTGTGTGTGTGTGTGTGTGTGTGTGTGTGTGTGTGTGTGTGTATATATATATATATATATATATATATATATATATATATAGTGTGTGTGTGTGTGTATATATATATATATATATATATATATATATATATATATATATATATATATATATAGTGTGTGTGTGTTTTTTTTATATATATATATATATATATATATATATATATATATATATATATATATATATATATATATAATATATGTGTGTGTGAACTTTTTGACCTTTTTTTTGACCTTTTGCCACATTTCAGGCTCCAAACATAAAGATATAAAACTGTAATTTTTTTTGTGAAGAATCAACAAGTGGGACACAATCATGAAGTGGAACGAAATTTATTGGATATTTCAAACTTTTTTAACAAATAAAAAACTGAAAAATTGGGCGTGCAAAATTATTCAGCCTTTGTAGCGCCACCTTTTGCTGTGATTACAGCTGTAAGTCGCTTGGGGTATGTCTCTATTAGTTTTCCACATCGAGAGACTGAAATTTTTGCCCATTCCTCCTTGCAAAACAGCTCGAGCTCAGTGAGGTTGGATGGAGAGCGTTTTGTGAACAGCAGTTTTCAGTTCTTTCCACGGATTCTCGATTGGATTCAGCTCTGGACTTTGACTTGGCCATTCTAACACCTGGATATGTTTATTTGTGAACCATTCCATTGTAGATTTTGCTTTATGTTTTGGATCATTGTCTTGTTGGAAGACAAATCTCCATCCCAGTCTCAAGTCTTTTGCAGACTCCATCAGGTTTTCTTCCAGAATGGTCCTGTATTTGGCTCCATCCATCTTCCCATCAATTTTAACCATCTTCCCTGTCCCTGCTGAAGAAAAGCAGGCCCAAACCATGATGCTGCCACCACCATGTTTGACAGTGGGGATGGTGTGTTCAGGGTGATGAGCTGTGTTGCTTTTACGCCAAACATAACGTTTTGCATTGTTGCCAAAAAGTTCAATTTTGGTTTCATCTGACCAGAGCACCTTCTTCCACATGTTTGGTGTCTCCCAGGTGGCTTGTGACAAACTTTAAACGACACTTTTTATGGATATCTTTAAGAAATGGCTTTCTTCTTGCCACTCTTCCATAAAGGCCAGATTTGTGCAGTATACGACTGATTGTTGTCCTATGGACAGAGTCTCCCACCTCAGCTGTAGATCTCTGCAGTTCATCCAGAGTGATCATGGGCCTCTTGGCTGCATCTCTGATCAGTCTTCTCCTTGTATGAGCTGAAAGTTTAGAGGGACGGCCAGGTCTTTGTAGATTTGCAGTGGTCTGATACTCCTTCCATTTCAATATTATCGCTTGCACAGTGCTCCTTGGGATGTTTAAAGCTTGGGAAATCTTTTTGTATCCAAATCTGGCTTTAAACTTCTCCACAACAGTATCTCGGACCTGCCTGGTGTGTTCCTTGTTCTTCATGATGCTCTCTGCGCTTTAAACGGACCTCTGAGACTATCACAGTGCAGGTGCATTTATACGGAGACTTGATTACACACAGGTGGATTCTATTTATCATCATTGGTCATTTAGGTCAACATTGGATCATTCAGAGATCCTCCCTGAACTTCTGGAGAGAGTTTGCTGCACTGAAAGTAAAGGGGCTGAATAATTTTGCACGCCCAATTTTTCAGTTTTTTTATTTGTTAAAGTTTGAAATATCCAATAAATTTCGTTCCATGATTGTGTCCCACTTGTTGTTGATTCTTCACAAAAAAATACAGTTTTATATCTTTATGTTTTGAAGCCTGAAATGTGGCAAAAGGTCGAAAAGTTCAAGGGGGTTGAATACTTTCGCAAGGCACTGTGTGTTTGTGTATATGTGTATGTGTATATATATAATGTGTGTGTGTGTGTGTGTCCCGGTTTGTGAGGTTTGGTTCATTTCCTTCTCGCAAACAATGGTGCATATTTATTTATTTTCTCTAGATCAAACCTTTTGCCATTTTGTCTAGATTTTTTTTTTTTTTTTATTTACATCTTTCTCCCTTGCAAGGAGGGAAAGGTACAATGTATCCACTCCATTCAGAGGAAAAAGAGAACGCATGGGTGGGCTGCATAGTGACTGATCACTGTGATAGCCAATCAAAGGCCACCGTGATCAGGTACCAGATCCCGATTGTTAGTACAAGACCCCGGACTCTTCATGAGAGCCTGGTCTCTGTGCTGGGAGCTCGCTGTACAGGTACGCATACAGTGCTGTAAAGTGTTTGCCCCCTTCCTGGATTTTCTTTTATTTTTTTGCATATTTGTCACACTGTAAGGCTACATTCACACCTGAGCGTAGCGTTTCCGCGCGTTTTTTACCGCGATTTTACTGCAATTTTTTACCGCGATTTACAGGCGTTTTTACAGGCATTTTTTGTGCAGGCGTTTTTAGATTGAATAGAGACCAATGGAAAACGCCTGTAATCTGCCCAAAAAGAAGCTCATGTACTTTTTTGGAGCGTATTGCGTCCCGTGATTTTGTTTGCGCGATGTTGCCGCGATTCGGCGGGCGTAAATCGCGGCAACATCGCTCGGCGTTTGGGGGGCTATTGCAAATCAACGGGCAACGCTAGGAATCCCGCGATTTGCAATAAATCTCCGAATCGCGGGCGGAACCGCGGCGGTTCTGCCCGTGATCATACGCTGACATGTGAATGCAGCCTAAATTATTCAGATCAAACAAACAAACAAATATTAATATTACACAAAGATAACCCGAGTAAATCCAAAATCAATTTTTTGAAATGTCATTTATAATGGTGAAAAAAAAGCTGTCTAAACCTGCCTGCCCTATGTGAAAAAGTAATTACCCCCTAAACCGAATACCTGGTTGTACCACCCTTGGCGGCATCAACTGCAATCAAGCGTTTGCGATAACTTGCAAGAAGTCTGTCCCATCGCTGTGGAGGAATATTGGCCCACTCTCCTTTGCAGAATTATATAAATTAAACCACAATTAATGGTTTTCCAGCATAAACGGCCTGTTTAGTGTCCTGTCACAGCATCTCAATCGGATTTAAGTCTGGACTTTGACCAGGCCACTCCAATATTTGCATATTAGATGAGCATCATAATGCAGCTGATTGCATCTGTATTCTCCAATGTGACTGCTGTACTGCACAGACTAACTTTTTGCTTCCATTCCTCCCTTCCTACAGCGCTGGGGCCTGACTCCTGCTCCATTGGCATTGATGAATGACAGGTGAGAGTTTTTCTCATTCACCTTTTCTGATTTGCTAAGGATTCTTAGTAATGTGTGATCAGCTTCCTGTTCTTGGAGTTAAAGGATATATATATATATATATATATATATATATACATACATACAGTCTTCAAGTGACTTAAATTGCCTTTATAGGGCAACATACACAACTGAGACTGTCAATAACCTGCTGTGGGGTGGGGGGTGGGGCATCTCCTGTGATTGTTTGGTGTATGCATGCCATAGCCATGGACTGTCAGAAGTGACTCCTACAGATTGTAGGGGAATGAGAGAGGAGACAGAAATAACACTCTGTCCTTTGGACAGAGGCAAGTATATGCTGTAGAAGGTTATGCTTTGTGAATTTATTTTATTTCAGATGTTTGTAAATACTTTAAAGCTGAACTCCAGACAAATGTTTAACTGAATAGATGAAGTCCATATAAAGGGAGCTTTTTTATTTGCCAAAGGACTTGTGTTTCTATCATTGCAGCTGTGAGATTTGCACTGTCAAGCAGGGCTGGAGACCTAATATTTGTATGCTGCCGTTGGGTAATGCAGATCTTGCCCCTCTCTGAGCCTCTGGCTGCACAGTGAAAGGAGAAGCAGCAGAAGGGGGGTCATCTTTTTAGCACTTTGCTCTTTCCTCCTGTCAACATGCTCCCTTGTAAGCAAGATAGAGGGTGAGAAGTATTCAATACAGATGGTCCCCGGGTTACAAACAAGATAGGACTGTAGGTTTGTTCTTAAGTCAAATTTGTTTGTAAGTTGAAACCGGTACATTTTTTAAGTTTAGCTCCAGCCAAAATAATACATAGAAGCTTTACCCTTACACATTATATAGTCTACATGCACTTAACATGAAGAAACTGATGGTCCAGAAAAGTATCAAGGGTCCATGTTACTCTTGTTTTCATGATTTATTTAGTAGGTTGTCCCAGCGGTGGATTCGCTTTTATGGGCAGCAGGAGAGGTGCCCACCCCCCTCCCGCTGCTTCCCGGTCCTTTCTGGTTCTGGACAGGAAGTCGAGTGAGGGCAAGATGGCCCCCACTCGACTCTATGCCCTTGGAGGACCGGAGCGACATCTGATGTCTCGTCCAACAGCCTTAAAGAGCCCTTTTTTTTTTTTTTTGACACCCCCCCCACAGGTGGAAGGAAAGAAAATTGCTTAATTGCCCCATCAACACGACTGAATCCCTCCCACAGCGCTATTGTGGTCTTGCCATTTGGGAACCTTCCCTGCCAGCAGAGCACAATGATCACTTGTGAGGGCTATAGCCAACAGCCATCACCAAAAAAAAAAAAAAAAACTGACTGGCTGGTTTGTAGATGTACTGTATGTAGATAGATGGATTAAAATCAGGTGGTCCTTGCTGAACCAGCAGAGATCCGATTCATCTATGGCCGGCTTTAGTGTCACAAAGAAGGAGAGAGGAAAAAATGTGTAAAGAAGGGCAGGTCTTTATTCTCAGCCCCCTGACACCTTTTGGGCAGGTCTTTATTCTCAGCCCCCTGACACCTTTTGGGCAGATCTTTATTCTCAGCCCCCTGACACCTTTTGGGCAGGTCTTTTATTCTCAGCCCCCTGACACCTTTTGGGCAGGTCTTTTATTCTCAGCCCCCTGACCCCTTTTGGACAGGTCTTTATTCTCAGCCCCCTGACACCTTTTGGGCAGGTCTTTATTCTCAGCCCCCTGACCCCTTTTGGACAGGTCTTTATTCTCAGCCCCCTGACACCTTTTGGGCAGATCTTTTATTCTCAGCCCCCTGACACCTTTTGGGCAGGTCTTTATTCTCAGCCCCCTGACACCTTTTGGGCAGGTCTTTATTCTCAGCCCCCTGACACCTTTTGGGCAGGTCTTTATTCTCAGCCCCCTGACACCTTTTGGGCAGGTCTTTATTCTCAGCCCCCTGACACCTTTTGGGCAGGTCTTTATTCTCAGCCCCCTGACACCATTTGGAATAGTACAGTGTTGAGTCTTATCAACCATAACTTTGTAAACCGTTTGAATCTGAAATATTAAACATGTTGAATTAGTGACAGGTCCACTTTAATCCATTAATTTTCTGTTTTTGTTTGTTCCTCATTTGCAGGTCGTTTTCACGAAGAAGAAGCAAACAAATTTCCCTGTCCATCCCTCCTGTTAAGCACATTGGGTATTCCAGAGGGAGGAAAGGATGTCCTCCTCTTCTCCGATCCTTTACATTCCAGGGGAGCACAACGAGAGACCCGTGCATCCTGTCCCAACTTGTGGTCGCCTTTATAGCGATGCTACACTATGCCGTGCCAGGCTGTGTATATGTATATATATGTCAGTTTAGTGCCAGCTTTATGTGCCATGCAACAGCAGTGTGTGTTTTACCAGCCTTATGTGTACAGCTGTGTGCCGGCCTGCATGTCCGCATTGCTGTGTATATATGTGGTGGTGTGAGGCTCAGTGCCCTGTCCTTTGATGGGGACAGAGGGATAGCTGACCCCTCTTATGTCCTGTGTACTTGTGGGGACTTTTCAGGGCGGGGCACCACATTTACAAGGCCTGTCACTGCGTTATGACCCCCCCCCCCCACCACACAGCTCAGTGTATATTGTACGGTACATAGCTGACCTTGGCCCAGATGTTTAAGGGGCTGGTCCATTTCACTCCACCAGCCAGGGATGGGAGGGGATATGCAAATTACACTTAATTTAGACCTCTATCGTTTTCAGGTTGAAAGTCCCAGTCGTAGAACTTCTGGGTCCCACCAACCTGCTCCTCCCTCCTCCCCAATAATAGGATGGCACGGTAGAGGGGAGCTCCCAATATTGGGGAGAGGAGGTATCAGCATGTGGTCCTAGAATTCATATGTGTATTTCAGTATGGAGATTAATGTCATGGAGGTGATGGTAGAATTCGTTCTACCCCACTCCCACCGATCCTCCTCAGCTGGTGATAAGGGGATTTGATATGGAAGTAGGGGTAGTGTCCTTTTTCATCCCACCAATTCCCATCAGCTGGAAATGAATGGGCTTTCCCTTTTTTAAAGTGGAACTCCAGTTAAACTTCCATATAACCTCCTGAAGAGTTTTGAGGCAGGTTTGAGGTTTACCCTCACTTCCTGTCTTGGTGCTCAGCTATTACCAGGATAGGAAGTGTAGGGAAATCAATGGGTGGCAGATGGCAAGATGACCGTTCCAACCCTTCAGTCTATCCAAAACTAAATAGGTTCATAGTTGGAGTTCCTTTTTACATATAGAAGCATGAAACAACCATTTTTGGAATTGGTCCCTGTGCACCTATGGTTGTTGGTAGAGGCCTCTATTAGAGGAAACCTGCCAAGAGAAGAGATCTGAAGGCTGGCACTGCTCACCTCTCCTCAACAGACCTGAAGGCTGATACTACTCACCCCTCCTGAACAGACGAGTCCCCTGGCCGTCATGCTGACTTTGGCTGCTTTGAATCACTGACCCAGAAGAACTTCTGACTTTGCTGATCTGCATACTTGTCCCAGGTCTGGAATTCAGAGTCTTGAAGCCAGGGCTTCAGCATAATAGCCAGGCATTCGGTATTTTTCATAAGGTCAGCCACCATATTTCTGTCATGAGAGGTTTCCTTTGTTACTGTTTTCTGGCAAAGCCGTGATCATGGCTGCCTTCCATTGTGACGGTTGTATGGATGAGTTTATTAAGGTGGAACTATGGGCAACATAAAAATGACATATGATGTAGTTTGTCAGTAGCATTAACACAAGTTTTTTTTTTTTTTTGAGTCCCCGTAATTTAATTTTATTACCTGTTGATCCTACCAGTAGATCTGTGTTTTTTCAACTAGTAGGTACAGGGGTTAGTACAAATTAGGCATCAACTGATATCGGTTTTTCGTTGCCTATACGGATATTTTGGCCATCACATATCGGTCGATATGGGCAGATATTTTGTACATCCTATGTCAGGGTCTGAGACTTGTCTTCTCCTCCAACCATTAGGTGGTGATGCTCATGTAAGGGTAAAATGATGTCACATAGCATAATTCCGTTTACATATGTTATTGAATAGGCCACTCACATATGTACAAAATATAGATATAAGCAATTCCACATTAGCAGATCGGTATCGCTCACCCACTTGCCGTAAGTGATATCTGGGTGATACCGCTCTGTTCAGCATTCACTCAATACTGCTCTGTCTCTCACCCGCTCCATCTCCCACCCACCCGATACCGATCCGTCTCTCACCCACTTGCTGTAAGCGACACCCAGGTGATACCGCTCCGTCCGGCATACGATCTCGGAGGTCACGTGCGTGGTCACGCCTGGCGTGACCACGTGACCTCCGAGATCATCATTGTGTGCTGGATGGACGTAGTGGTATCACCTGGGTGTCACTTAGGTCAAGTGGGTGAGAGACGGATCGGTATCGGGTGGGTGGGAGATGGAGTGGGTGAGAGCAGTATTGAGTGGATGCGAACGGAGTGGTATCACTTAAGGCAAGTGGGGGAGTGATACCGATCTGCCAGCAGACCTGCTAATGTGGAATTGCTTATATCTTTAATTTGTACATATGTGAGTGACCTATTCAATAACATTTGTAAACAGAATTATGCTATGTGACATCATTTTACCCTTACATGAGCATTATTTGGAATATCGGCCAGTTCCGGGGCCGATACAAATATATCGGCAAAAGTCCATGTCGGCCCTCGATATATCGGCCTTGCCGATAATCGGTCGACCACTAGTACAAATCTTATACCACCTAAACCAAAGAAGCCCTTTTTGAAGGGAAAAAATGTATTCATCCATGGCTTGCCTTAGGCAGCAACAGAAACATTTTGGGGAAAGAAGTTGCTGCCACTGCCTAAAGTCAAGCCATAGATGAAGGCAAGAAAATTGCTCAATTCCCCCACCAACACTGACTGTGTTGCTGGGGGTTTGACTTCAGCAATGCTATTGTGTTTTTCCGGCAGGGAGTCTTCTACCCCCCCCATCCCCCACTGGCAGAATACAATGATCACTGCTAGAGGCTTTAGTTGCTGGCAGTGATCGCATGTAAAAAGAAAAATCTGCCAGGCTGTTTGTACCCAAGTCGATGATCAGCCTGCCTATACATGGATCGAATCTTGGATGGTCTCTGCTGAACTGGCCGAATTTTGATCCATGTATAGCCAACTTAAAAAGTGTTTATATATTTTTTTCCTGCTGTGTTACAAAAATGCACAAATGCTTCCCTTTTTAATTTATAAATAACTTTGTAATATTTTGTGCCAAAAATGTAATCCTAGTGTCATAAATGGGGAAAAATTATTGAATAAAACGTATACTTTATATCTACAGTAACACAGATATTATTTTTCCTTTTGAAAAATGAACACCTATTAAAGTGAAAAAAAGGTTAATTTTTTTTTTTTTTTGTTTATAGGTTGCATAGAATTTTTTTTATTTTTTTTTTTTTTTGCAAGACAATTTTACAAGAAGCCTGATTTTTGTTTTGTAAAAAAATATATAAAATCTATTGCTTAATGTCCTAATAAACAGGCAGAATTATTTTTATCTACAGTAACACATTTCTTTTTAAACTAAAACAGATGAAAGGAGAAAAAAAAAAACACAGTAAAGGCGCCCATAGCATAAGTATAACTATTGCTCAAGTTTGCATTGAGTTATCATGTGTGAGGGCTGAACTGGTTAAAGTCCTTCTAATGGTGGCCATACGTATACGCTTTGATAAATTATCAATTTTTAATTCTGAATATCTCTTCTAATATAGGAATAATTAATCTATAGCTGAAAACCAATTTTTTTTTTTTTTTTTTTGACAAGCCACACTTGATTGTGAGTGGGAGTTAAAAATAATGGATCTGTTGGCATGATCACAAGGTAAAAAAAAACACTGTGTACAGGTGCATTAAGAGATAAGAAAACTGCCGTGTTAATGTTGGTGACTCATTTCCTTATGTGTTTTTCTTTTTTTTTTTGCCCATAGTTCCTCTTTAAGACAAACTGCAGTATGCAGTAACCCAGAGCAACCAGTCAGAATTCCCCTCTCACTGACATGACGGACTGGGGTAATCTGGTTTTTCTGGGTTGCCAATCTTTGCACTGTTACTAAATAGGCCCATTTAAATGAATAACACTAAAGGTAGATGGTTGTCTTTACCCTGCAGTGATGGCGGTAACACATTTACTGACTGTACAAAAGAATTATACTGAAATTGAGGAAATGAGAACATTTTTAAATGATTTTTGTCCATTTATGCATAATCTGAATAATAAAAGTGAAATAAAAAAACAAATTTGGCTATATTTTATTATTTTTTTTCCATACATTTACAGATTCTGTGATGTCTCTTCTAAGTCTTAAAGTAGGAGTAAACTCCCATGCATCATTTTTACTATAGGTACTGTAAATTTATCCTAAACTTTTTAGAGATTTTTACTGTACATGCAGCAAGTGACGTCGCTGTTGCATGCGCTCTTAAGGACTGGCCACCCGGGCCCTTCTTTCAGAGTCCTGTGCTGTAAACGGCAGCTCCCACATGGGAGTAACTCCGGCCACACACACACACACAGCCGGAGTCCGCGAACCTGGAATGAAGACCGGGTGAGGATGGAAGCCCTGCCCAGGGGTGACAGCCTGCCGCTGGAAGACTTAGTTCTAAAGGAAGTTTTACATAATGTGCGAGTATGCGATGCACATTATGGCTTTACCTTTGCAGGTTGCAAAAAAAAAAAAAAAAAAACCCAAAGCAGTTTACTACCGCTTTAATTGTTTATACCTGGAGAGCAGCTATTGTATTGCTATTGTAAAGTCCAAAATGTCCATATCTGAATATGTACATCAGTCCATGAAATATCAGATATTGTTGATTGAATATTCTCCACATCACATGGAAAATGTGTCCCCATTTCCCCATAAGATGTACACCGCCAACAATATTCGCCGAGCATGAGAGTACCCAAAGTTTTGTCGTGATGACGAAACGCATTGGGATGTGGCTGCACAACAACCCAGAAGTGACCAGACACGTAGCACTAGAAGTGACGTTCCAGTAGGTAGCAGTATTGGTCGGGTGAGGCACAGAAGTTTTGTTTACTGGGTCCCCTGCGGCCCTGATATGCTGGCTTCTTTGTACATTACTGCGATTCATTGATTTAACTCATGTGAGTGCAAAACTTTGCTTTACTTTTTCTTTTTTTTTTTTTTACATTTTATTAATAAATTTATTGTACGTTATTGCACTAGTGGAGTATTTCCTTTTATGTTTCATATACACTGGAGTTTGATAGTCACCTCTTAGATTGGAGCATGTTGCTGGATTATTCACAACCCTGAGGGGTGCAAAGTTATATTGCCGAGCATGAGAGTTTGAGGCAAATATTATTGGGGAGTGTACATCTTATGGGGAAATGGTGACGCGTTTTGCACGCGGTGTGGAGAATATTCAATCAACAATAGCTTATATTTCATGGACTGATTTATGTACATATTCAGCTATGGATATGTTCATTTTGGACTTTATTATCACTGGGTGTCATTTTATTGTGAGATTTATTATTGCTTAGTGCCACTATTTACCTTTATTTTCACATTGTTGGTAGATCTGTTATTTATTATTTTTTATAATATGTAAAGTGGCAGCTATATTTTGTTTACATTCCTTATTTCACTCACTTTGGCGCAGTGGTAGGATCCATTGTGTAGCTAGGACTGATTTTTGGATCCTGATGAGGTTTAGCAGTGCTATTGTGCCTGAAAGACATTTATATTCTGTGAAAAGTGATGTCATGCCTGTGACAACAGAAGATCGGATGCTGAGAGACCTGAGCAACAAACCATACAATTTATATACAGGTACAGCTCATAAAATTAAATTATACTATCATCAAAAAGTTAATTTTTCTCTTTCGTTCACTGACAGACACAACTTCAAGTCTAAAGACCATTGTCTTATGCTCTTGATCTCTAGAAGTAGAGCACAATCCAATGGTCTGAAGACTTGAAGCTGTGTCTGGCAGTGAACCTCAGAGAAAAGGATTTTACGGTAAGACAAAAATCCAGTTATTTCAGTAATTCAATTCAAAAAGTGAAACTCCTATATATTAAATAGAGGTGTTACACACTCCGAGATATATTTCCAGTTTTTCTTTCTTTTAATTTTGACGATTATGGCTTACAGCTATTGAAAACCCAATATTCAGTATCTCAGAAAATTAGAATATTGCAGGAGACCAATTAAAAAAAAAAAAAAAAGATTTTTATTACAGAAATGTTGGCTTACTGAAAAGTATGTCCGTGCACAGTAAGTCTAGTATGCACTCAATACTTGATCGGGCCTCTTTTGTTTGAATTATTGCATCAATGTGGCGTGGCATGGAGGTGATCAGCTTGTGGCATTGCTGAGGTATTATGGATTCCCAGGTTGCTTGGATAGTGGTCTTCAGCTTATCTACATTTTTGGATCTGGTGTCCCTCATCTTCCTCTACAATACCCCACTGATTTTCTCTTGGGTTTAGGTCAGGCGAGTTTGCTGGCCAATCAAGCACAGTGATTTCATGAAACCAGGTTATGGTACTTTTTGGCAGTGTGGGCAGGTGCCAAGTCCTGTTGGGAAATGAAATCCGCATCTCCATAAAGCTGGTCAGCAGAGGGAAGCATTAAGTGCTCTAGAATGGTCCTGGTAGAGGGCTGCGCTGACTTTGGACTTGATAAAACACAGTCGATTAACACCAGCAGATGACATGGCTCCCCAAATCCTCACGGACTGTGGAAAATGTTGCATTTCGTTTGGAAATCAAGGTCCCAGAGTCTGGTGAGGCAGAGAATCCAAGTTTCATGAGGTCCAGTGTGAATTTTCCACATTCTGTGATGATTTTGGGCGCTATGAAATTTGATTATAGGTTGAGACAAGTACACGCTATAGAGGGATATGCTTTGTTCAGATTTCATGTCTGAGGTGTACAACCACTTTAATTTGTGTTTTTTATATGTTTGATGTTTTAGCATTAATGGGGAAGTTTTTCATGTACTATAGGTTTGTTATTGCACTTTGTACTGCTTGATTAAATAACCTTGTTTTGTTGGTTTTTGCATTACTTCCTGTTTGTAGTTCTGTGTCGTTAGGCACATAATTTATGGAGCCACACTGTAAGATTTAACATAGTAAAGTGCAATTGTAAAAACGGTTGTCAGTGCAATTTAAGGCTGAATTCCATGGAAGCAGCTCTAACTACACAGATTGGCAGGTAAATCATCTCCGATATATATGTAGCTAAAGAATTTGTGTATCTGTCTATCCGACCCTGAGACTTACACAGTTCTGCCATGCCACCCACCCAGGACACCCACTGCAGGAGACATGATTTCTTTCGTTCATTGAAGGGACACTGCTCCATATCATCTTTGACCCTTGGGTTATGCTGCTCCCCATAGGAGTAGGACACTAGGCGGAAAAAAGTTCGACTACACCCATAGGGCAGTCCTAGGGGGTATACTCCCACTTCCTGCTCTAGTTCTTCAGTTTTTTTTTTTTTTCTGCCTAGTCAGGAGTAAGGACCTAGTTCTTTCCTGGGATCTCTGATCCTGGCATTTTTTTTTTTTTTTTTTTCTTTTTTAAACTGAATTTTTTTTCTTCTTTATTATTTCTGTTCCTGAGAACTACAATCAGCTGCCAGACTGGGCGACAGACTGGATATCCTAGATCCTTACGGTCTTCCCAGTCTGGCCAGTGAGCACGCCCAGGCATGTTCGGTCGGCCGTGACATAGCCCCATTGGACGGGGGCTGGTTGGTTAAACGCCTCGCTATGATGAATAGCCCTGGTCACGATCTGAGTTGCAGCATACTTCTGGCCCGCAGCACCCCCCATTCCAAGATTGGGAGGTGGTCTGCCCGGAGTGGTGCCCACCCGGTTCCATGCGTGGTAAGTAGTGTCCCCCTACCCCTCTCCCTTTGTTGTCCCTCCCTGGGATGGTCAGAACCCCGGGTTCCCTTCCATTCCCCCAACCCTTCTAAACAGTCACATTGGGTCTTTTGGCTCCAACCCCCCTTCCTTGGGTGAGGTAGGCGCTGGCTTTGCCACATGCTCCAGAAGGGGGGGGGGGGGGTGAATGTGGTTGTTGCTTACCGGATCGCACACGGGGGGTTTGAACGGGTTTCCAGCCCCCTGGGGGTTTGTGACTGGGGCAAGGATGTCCTTTTGACTCTCTGCAGCGGTTATTGGTCTGGGGGGAGGGGGTGGTTCATCAAACGCGGGTCCATGTCTCACGTGGCCGGAAATTTAGGCCGCCGCTTTGCGACCTACTCACGGCTGTTTGAGTGACTGACCAAGCTGTCCGAGCTGCTAATCAAGCTAACAGAGCTGCCTGCGGACTTGCGGCTCATGCGGCCGGATCGGGCCCCAAATTTAGACCACCGCTTTGCGGCCTACTCGCGGCTGGCTGTCTGAGCTGTTGACCAGGCTGACTGGGTTGATAGAGCTGTGGACCGGTATCCGCCTTACCCCCACCCCCTCAAGGAGGGGCCATATGGTCAGCCTGGTGCCCCCCTTACCCCCCCCCCGGGGGACGCTACGTTTTCTTTAGCGTAGTGAAGCAGCCATTATTGCGTGGGTGAGAGTACTCTGCCTACACACCTGCATCACAGCGGGCACCCCCCCTCAAGGGGGCCATGTCCTACTATGTCCTCTATGGAGGGTGACCCTCTTGTGTGTTTTTTTTTTTTTTTTTTTGCAGGTCTAATAGGTGGTCCCTTTGTGGAACTTTAGCCGGCGTCTCCTTTCGGGACTGTGGTCGGCGAGCTCCCCTGCTTATGTTCTCACGGTGAGCTTAACATATAGTTGTGAGACTGAGAGGACCCTGCGCTTATGGAAAAAGTGCTTGAGTGCAACAATATACTAGTGAATTGTGTGTAAAAAGCTGCTAGCTGCAGTGTAAAAGTGCTGAGTGCTCTTTTGAAATGTGTACAACTGTGATTTGCAGCGCTGCTTAAATTGGTTTATAAATATATCAAAAATTCATATAAAATAATAGAATGAATGAAATACTTCATATAAATTAAATAAATAATACAATACATAAAACTCATAAAGTGCTGTAGTATTGGTGAAAATAAATATATGGCTCAATGTCCATTATATCATCGTGTTGCCGTGATGAATCTTTTCACTTGAACTCATGCAGGTGCTAAAGTGCTTGATTTGTGCTTTAACTATCCTTACATGCCTGAAAACTACCATCTATCGGTGAGTAGATAACCAAAGGGGGAGACCCCGAACAAAGCACAAATCAAGCACTTTAGCACCTGCATGAGTTCAAGTGAAAAGATTCATCACGGCAACACGATGATATAATGGACATTGAGCCATATATTTATTTTCACCAATACTACAGCACTTTATGAGTTTTATGTATTGTATTATTTATTTAATTTATATGAAGTATTTCATTCATTCTATTATTTTATATGAATTTTTGATATATTTATAAACCAATTTAAGCAGCGCTGCAAATCACAGTTGTTAACATATAGTTGGACTATCTGGGTCTGTTCTGGACTCGGCCTCAGCCAGGGTAATCCTCCCATGGGACGAGTTCCAAAATCTGTCCACACGAGATCTCTGCTGGAGAGTTCCTTGCTATGTGAAGTGAGGATCCACAGTCTCTAGACTATCTGATCCTGTTGAGCCGGGGGACGTGAAGAACCCTGCTTCAGTGGCTTCACTCTCCGGCGCTTCAACAGGGTGAATCTTCCTTCTCCTGTACTGGACAGTGGTCACCATGGATGCCAGCCTGTCCGGGTGGGGTGGCGTGTTTGACCTGGATTGTGTTCAGGGGGTCTGGCCTCTGGAAGAAGCCAGATCACTGATCGATATACTGGACATCTCATCTCCAGGTGTTTCTTCAGTGGTGTCTCTGGTGGGGGAACTCCTGAGTTGGTCCTGTTGGCCTCTCGTTTCCACAGGAAGGTGTTTGGGTTTTTGGCACGGTCTTGGGATCCTCTGGCTCATGCCACGGATGCCAGGTCTTCTGCCAAGACTCCTGCGTAGGCTCAAGACAGAAGGGAATATGGCCATCCTAGTGGCTCCAGACTGGCCTCGCCGTTCTTGGTACGCAGATCTGTTCCGATTGGTCGTCGATGCTCTTTGGAAACTTCCTCTTGGAGGAGATCTGTTGGCTCAAGGGCCAATCTTCCATCTTGCTTTACAGTCACTGGCTTTAACGGCTTGGCTGTCAAAGCCAAGTGCTGGAGGCTAGAGGGTTGTCTGAATCAGCGATTCCCATGCTGCTGCAAGCTAGTAAATCTAATTTTAGGTACATTTACCATCGCCTTTGAGGAGCGCACTTTGTGGATATGAAGCCCCTGAGGCTGACTCGCTTCTTTTCGGTGATTACGAGTTTTTCTCCAACGAGGTGTTGAGCAGCACCTGGCCTCGGGTACCATCAAGGGCCAAGTTCAACCATTGGCAGTTTGCTTTCTTCCTCCTTAGATCCGCCTTCTGTGGTTTGCACCTTTTGTTCAGGGGGTTCGCCACTGGGCTCCCCAAGTACGGTCTACGTTGACCTCGTGGGATCTCAACTTGGTGCTGTCCGTTCTTCAGTAACTGCCGTTGGAAAATATTTGCGAGATTCCTCTGCTTACATTGTCAGATGGTAGCCTTCTTGGTGGCTTTTCTTCTGCACCAAGGGTGCTGGAGCTGGCAGCTGTCTTGTTGTTCACCTTACTAGTGGTTCATGGAGATAGTGGTGCTTCATTCCTGCCAATTTCCTTCCTAAGGTAGTCTCTGGTTTCCATTTAAATAAAAGCATTGTGTTGCCTTTCCTTGTGTTCTAAGCCTAAAGCGATTGCCTTACATTCTTTGGATGTGGTTTGGGCAATCATGGTGTACCTGGCGGCGACTGAGTCGTTCCCAAAAAAAACAGATTCCCTGTTTGTCCTTAAGGATGGTTCCCGTAATGGGCTGGCCTCATCTGCTGTGACCTTTTCTGATGGGTCAGGCTGACATTGGTGTAGGCCTATTGTATTAAAGGTCAGGATCCTCAGTTTTCCTGTTAAGGCACATTCTACGAGAGCGCTTAGTGCCACGTGGGCCTTCCGTCATCTGGCTTCAGTGGTGCAGGTTTGCAGGAAGCCACCAGGTCGTCCGTGCACACTTTCACAAAATTGTCTAGGGTAGATATGTTGGCATCTGTTGATGCCGCCTTTGGCCGCAAGGTTTATCAGGCTGCTGTTGGAGAGGATTAGTCCTCTTTGAGGGTGTAAATTTTTGCCAGCTGAGCTCAAGTTGTTTTCTGGTTGAGCTCTTGTTTTACCTGCTTGGCTACGTTTAGCCTTTGGAAAGTATGTTTATTGCTGTGTTCTTCCCACCCCTCATATTGACACTGCTTTGGGACATCCCAAGGTTTAAAGAAGATATGGAGCTGTGTCCATCAATGAACTAAAGAGAGAACTGGATGCTTGTCTTACCGTAAAATCATTTTCTCTGATGTTCATTGATGGACACAGCACCTGCCCATCTAATGAGTTGGGGTTTTTGTTCTTCTGACACTGCTTGTTACAAAACTGAAGAGCTAGAGCAGGAAGTGGGAGTACAGTAAACCCCCCTCCATTGCGGGGGGTTACGTTCCGGACCCAGCCGCGAAAAGTGAAATTCCGCGAAATAGAAAAACCCTATTAAAATGCATTGTAGGCATGATTTTTTTTACTGTCACTGTACGTGTAAAAGCATTTTAAGGTCTTTAAACACACTTTTAAAACAATAGAAACTAATTTAAACACATAAAAGATACTAAGAGACAGCGCAAGAGCTATGAAAAACACAAAAATCTTTCATTTTTAATGATTTATATAGTAAAATAACATTACAAAAAAAAACGCGAATTACCGGGACCGCAAAAACTGAACTGCGATGTAGCAGGGGATTACTGTATACCCTCTGGGACTGCCCTATGGGTGTAGTCCACCTAGTGTCCTACTTCTTTGGAGAGCAGCATAACCCAAGCATCAAAGAAGATATGGAGCTGTGTCCGTCAATGAACATCAGAGAAAAGGAATTTACGGTAACACAAAAATCCAGTCTGTGATTGGACAGTAAAAGCAGCAGGCTGAGGACAGCTCATCTTTGTCACTCTCCTCTTCTTCTATCAACATGTTTGTTATTGTGACATGAGCGCTGCAGCAAAACTAATTGGCTCCCTGTGCTGCTTCTTCCACTTTGAGCTTGAGCTCTGCTGTGCAGGGATTGGAAGAGGCTAATACCAGGTTACTTTCAGGTACTTACATTGCTTACATTAATAATATTTTTAATCATGTATTTATTGCGGCGCTTCATTATTGTGCATTTTTTTGTTATATCTGTCTAGTTCAGCGGAGCTCCAGCCTTTTCTTCAGCCTTGCATAGCTGTACAGGCTCCTTTCCTCTCCTGAAATTACTCTGTCACTGCACACTGTGAGCTTCTCACAAGGTAAATTAGAAGCTGCAACAAGTCCAATACAGGAGACCCAGCATCAAAAAATAAAAAGCGCACAGGTGATCAAATACCACCAAAAGAAAGCTTTATTTGTGGGGAAAAAAAAGGATATCGATTTTATTTGGGTACAGCGTCGCACTTCCGTGCAATTTTCTGTTAAAATAACGCAATGCTGAATCGTAGAAAATGGCCTTGTCATTAAGGGGGAAGATCTTCCGGACGAGAAGTGGTTAAAGTAAAAACCCTTGAGGCTTTAAGTGTTCTAAAAGATACAGAGAGGGCGCACCAGCCTAGTGCATTATCCCTAAAAATAATTTATTTGAACCAATAAAGCGTAAATTAATCTGCTCACAGATGTCCGGACTAGTAATGCATGTCAAATAATAGCAATCAATTTGTCCATTCCACTTGCTCCAGCGACTTGGGAGGGTATCGCTCAAAACAGGAAATACACATATGTAATGTTTCAAGGTAAAGCGGATCTTCCTTCATTTTTTTCATCGTTCCATCTAATAAATCTTATGCCCTTGTTGTTTTAACTTTGGATAGTAAAGCATTTTTTTTCTGCCTGTAAATACATTCCCACTTCTTCTTTCTTATCTGGCAATTAACCTAGGCGAATGACATCATGCACAGCTCTCTCTCCTTAGAGTTTGCCAGCAAGGGAGGAGGGATAAGTCATAGAAGTCATAGGAGAGCTGCAGAGCTGGAGGGGGCTGGATGAGGTCGGAGAAAACCGGAGACTGCAGAGATCCATGAGTATTCATCAAGAGAGGAGAAATGTGCAGACAAGCAGTAGTGTAAAGGCCCGTACACACGTACCGATCGTCGGCATACAAACGTCGGTGGACGAAGGATCTGCCGATTGTACGCGTGTTAGTATGGTGCCTCCGACAGATGTCTGCGCACAATCCGCGGACAAAAGTCTTTCGTGCAAACATGAAAATATTTGTATGCCGACACCAGAACGGACGATTGTTCGCCTGTCAGTACACAATTCGGCCGACAGACCGCAGATTTGCAAGACTGGGCATGCTCAGAAAATAGAAAACACAGGGAAAGTTAACCATTACATGACATCACTTCTGCAGTCGGCGGACAAAATTCTTGGGCTGTCCTTGTGCTGTCTTTGCACTTTTCAGCAGACACCGACATCCCGGGGAGAAAAGAGGAACATTTGTAAGCCGACCATCGGTACGTGTGTACGGGGCTTTAGAGTGTGTGTGTGTGTGTGTGTGTGTATATATATATATATATATATATATGTGTGTGTGTGTCTGTGTAAATCCAGGAAGTGAAAAGGCAGCAGATTCAGCTGCCCACAGTTATACAGCATATTTGGCAAGCACAGGATCACAGTATATGCAAAGTGGTTGCAGGGAAGCTTTAGAATGGCAAATACGTTTTTATTACAAATTATGTGAGCAGACTGCAGTTCCTCTTTAACCTGACAAAAAAAAAATAAATAAATACTTTTTTTAATATATTTTTTTTAGTCCTAAACCTAACAAGAAAATGTACCTGTAGCATTTACCATGGATGAGATGCTGGTGTATGGGTGACCTAGTGATAGCAATACAACTCCCTCTGACTCACCAAAGTTGGAAGAGAAGATGTTTATTTGGGTGGCCTGCCCAGCAGAGCAAATAACGGCAACAATATCCATAGACAATGGCAAACAAAGGTTGTTAATGGTTGCACTAATAATTTACAAATGAGATATTATCAAACCTGATTTCACAAGGTACCCAACACCTGGCTCAAGTAGTAAAAGTCTGCACCTCTTAGGCCCTAACTTTTGGGGGAGCCCTAAATACAGGATATATGCACTCAGGGACTACAAGTTGCTCTCTTTCCCCTCCGATTGGGATCCAGGACCTCATTGCAGCGCCTTTAGAGTTTTTGTAATTCCAACGGAAAGGGGAGTAATCCCCTAAGTGTTCCAAATTGGGGTGGTGCTGTCTAAGAAAGTATAGCAAGGATGGTGTTCATCAGCCTCTCACCACTCCCCCATTCATTGCAGAGTCTCCTCCCCCCTGTGGGTATCTGGAACACTGGACTCACAACCAAGCTGCCTCTTGTGATTTCCAGGAGGGATGGCAGCAGCTGCGAATATAGTTGCAGTGATCTCTTGCAAAGCTGCAGGTGCTCCAGGTGTAGATGTCCTCTCTTGAAGCTCACGGAGTCCCTCCAGTGCAGGACACAGTTCCCTTCAAACGCTTAGTGGTCCCTCTGGCTTGGAGGTCTCTGGTGGGTACAACAGTTCTGTCCTGATATACTAACACAGGGAGCACTGGCTTTTTAGAAGTCTCCAGACTCAGCAGCACACCAGTAGCTTCCTTTGGCTCACCACATGGAAAACTGTTCTGGAACCCAAGTTTCCAGTCCTTTTCCTCCTCCTACAGCTGATTAGCTCCTGGGACTTGTAGTCCCTCACAGTCTTCTCTGTACCACACTTCCTCTTTTGGAGACTACATTTCATACCAGTCCCTGTAGCTTGCACAGTCTTCAGGGGTGGGGATGGGGGGAATGTGACTATTCTTCCTCAGTCTACAGCAAATGGCAGCGCCCCCATTCTCTAGGCACTGTGGTGATGATAGAAATAGCCCCAACCACGGCTCCGGCTTACATCCTCACTGCAGCTCCTCTCACCTGCCACCAGTGGTGTATTTTGGTTTTGTGCTGCCCTAGGCAAGACTAAAATTGGGCACCCCCCCTCCCCCCACCTATGTAAATTTTCCCCACTCCTTTTTTAATGGATGTGGCTCCCTCCAAAATTGAAGGACTACAAGTCCCAGCATGAACCCCTGAGATCTCACAAGAGAGGGGGTGGGTGAGGGGGAGAGAGAGAGAGAGAAGGGTGGGTGAGGGGGGGTTGAGAGAGCAAGAAATGGGGGATGAGAGAGAGAGAGAGAGAGACAGAGAGACAGAGAGGGGGATGAGAGAGGGAGAGGGAAAGAGGGGTGAGAGAGAGAGAGAGAGAAGGGGGTGAGAGAGAGGGGGGATGAGAGTGAGAGAGAGGGGGTTGAGAGAGAGGGGGGAATGAGAGAGGTGGCTCTAGCAACCAGTGGCCAATAGAGACTCAGGTGGAGGGGGGGGCAGTTTCTTTGCTCCCCCCCTGCAAAGTGCCGCCCTAGGCCTGGGCCTTGTTGGCCTAGGCCAAAATACAGCACTGCCTGCCACTCAGTCCCGTTACAGCCTGGAGATAGAGATGACAGCAGCTGCTCTTACTGTAGGTAGCCCTGTCACAGCTGTAGCTGTGCTGGGCTACATACTAAACACCATGCATTCACTTTAAGGCCTTGTTTAGATGGACCCCTAAAGAGCAGCAGCTTCCAGGTGTTCAGTGGGCAATCCTGCATGCCTGTTTTTATATCCAGCTGGAGCTGGACTTTGTATTGAAAAAAAGCTCCACAATCGCGAGCCAAGCATTTGGTCTTACGATTGCAGCAATCCATTCGACTTCAATGGGCAAATTTGACGGGAGGTGCTGCCTATCAAACCCGACAAGCCGAGTAAAATTTGCTGTGGCTGGGGTCCCCTTAACAATGCAGACTCCTTTATATCACAGTGCCCCTTTACATTACAGTGTGGAGGACCATCCTGTCACCAACTGTACCCGCGAACGCCAGACCTTTACCCCCCGATCCCTGGAAGAAAATGGTAGTTGTCAATATTTTATAATTTGGCAAAAAAAAAATGGGCTGCTCAGTCTAAAATGCCCAAGCTTATTTTTGTCCCAGTCTGGCCCCGAAGACAGGTACAGTGTATGTTTCCTATCTGGAGAAGAAGTGGGGGTGGGACCTGGGCCAGCTTTGAAGGAACAATCCAGGTCCCTTACATGTTTACCACCAAAATAGGAACATTTGTGGACTATGGTCTGGTTTATCAGAGTACAGCAGTATTTAACCGCTTGCCAACCGCCGCATGACTATTTACTGCGGCGGTCAGCCCCTCACAGGCAAAGCGACGTAGTACTAGTACTCTAGGGAGCGAGCGCGTGCCACCGTAGGCACGCTCCCGCTCGCTCACGGACCCCCCCCCCCCGCGCGAGTGACCGGCGGACCCGATGTCTGCCGGTCACTCGCGATCGTCGGTTACACCAGGAGAAAGGCAGGCGGCTAATGTAAACAAAGCCGCCTGTCAATCTCCCCTGTGTAACAGCACAGATCATACGGTCCTGCTATGTAGGACCGTTGATCTGTGCTGTTACACTCACAGTTACATCCAATCACAGTTAGAATCACGCCCCTAGGGACACACTTAACCCCTCCCTCTCCAATAAAGTTAACCCCTTCCCTGCCAGTGTAATTTTTACAGTAACAGTGCAAATGTATAGCACTGATTACTGTAGTAATGTCACTGGTTACCCCAAAAGTGTCAAAAATGTCAGTCAAGGGTCCGATCTGTCCGCCGCAATGTCGCAGTCCCGCAAAAAAAATCGCGGATCGCCGCCATTACTCGTTAAAAAAAAAAAACAATAAAAATGACAAAAATCTTTCCCTTAGTAAACGCAATAACTTTTGCACAAACCAATCAAAATACACTTTTTGCAATTTCTTTTTTTACCAAACATAGGTAGCAGAAAACAAATTGGCCTAAAATGTTAAAAAAATTTAGATTTTTACTTTTTTTTTGGGGGGGAATTTCATATAAAAAAAATGTGAAAAATATTGTTATTTTTGCAAAATTGTCGCTCTTTTTTTGTTTATAGCGCATGATCAAAAAAAATCGCACAGGTGATCAAATACCACCAAAAGAAAGCTCTGTTTGTGGGAAAAAAAGGACGTCAAATTCGTTTGGGTACAGCGTCGCACGACCGCGCAATTGTCCGTCAAAGTCACGCAGTGCCGAATCGCAAAATAGGCCCTGGTCAGGAAGGGGGTAAAATCTTCCGGGGCTTAAGTGGTTAATGCAGGAAAAAACTAGTACGAACAAGAGTTAAAAAGAAAAGCCTTTAGAAGTGAATAGTTCTACCTTAATGTCTTGAAATTACTATTTTATACATGAATTCAGATTAAGAAGAAATCTGTTTGCTCATATAGTATTATTTCCCACACACCACAAATGCTCAGCGTTCAATGCTATGATTAATTATCGGTGGCCGTGACATACTGGGCGTTGCAGCTCAGCTCCTGCCTGTTTGCTTAGAAGGCAGAGTTAATTTCTTGTTTTTTTAAGTAAGAGATGATTTGTTTAATTTCTTATTTCAGGATCTAAGAGAAAGGAAGAGAATTGCTCCATACCTTCATCTGCAGAATGGCATTGGCTGCTCTAGGAGACGACCTGAGCTGTTCCATCTGCCTGAACCTTTATACGGAGCCGGTGTCACTTGGATGTGGACACAACTTCTGCCGGGATTGTATTGTGACTGCTCTGGATACACAGAAGGGGCCTGGAGTTTATTTCTGTCCAGAATGCAGAGAGGAGTACAGGGAGCATCCTACTCTGGAGAAGAACAAGAAATTGTATAACATTGTTGAGTATTTCAGATCTTCTCAATCCAAAACAGAGAAGACCAAGATCTTCTGTACATACTGCCTTGACTCCCCAGTACCGGCATCCAAGACATGTCTACACTGTGAGACCTCTTTGTGTGAGAAACATCTGCTGGCTCATAATAGATCAGTTGACCATGTTCTTTTAGAACCCACCCCGTCCTTTACAGCCATTAAATGCCCCATCCACAAGGAGATCCTGAAATATTACTGTACACAGGATAATATTTGTATCTGTATGTCCTGCTGGGTGGCTGGAGACCATGTGGGGCACAAGATGGTACTTTTCAACGAAGCCTACAAGAATAGGAAAGAAAAACTGAAAGAAGAGAGAGCGAAACTGACCCATTGCATACAAGGGATTGAGATGAGAATCCAAAATCTGGAAAACCTTTACATAAAAGAAGAAAAAAAAGCAGCTGATGTCACCGGGAGAGTCACTGAGCTGTTCAGAGACATCCGGAGACATCTGCATGGTGAAGAGAAGAAAGTCCTGACTGAGATCTCCAGACAGAAGGAGAAGATCTCACTGTCTGTCTCGAATTTGATCAAAGAGTTAGAGGTACAGAGGAACAAGCTGTGCAAGACAGTTTTTGACATCGAAGAGTGCCTTGATATTACAGATCATATGACTTTCTTGAGGACAATACTAAAAAGTGATGACATAAGTATTAGTGGTGATATTGACAGTGATGTGAGTGACGCTGGTTGCCTGGATGAGGTGATGATCTCACTGGTGTTAAGCAGAGGACTTCCTCTTTTTACAGAAAATGTGAAACACCTGACGAAAAGCCAGAAGTTGTTCGTGGCCAAAAATTCAGATGTCCTCTTGGATCAAAACACAGCCAATCGTTTCATTACTGTATCACAGGATTTAAGATCAGCTACTTATATGGGGACTTGCCAGAAGAAACTGATTGGTCCAGAGATACTTTGTGGCGTTCAGGTGTTAAGTACACGCAGCTTTTCATCAGGAAAACATTACTGGGAGGTGGATGTGAGCGGAATAGAGGAATGGCTGATAGGGGTAGCTGCCTATAACGTAGAGAAGAAGGCCACGGGGCCTAAAATGCCTTTTGATATTAATGACAAGTGCTGGGCTATTGGTTTCAATAACAAGTCATGGTCTTTACAATTTTTCAGAGAACTTATAGCTAGTCATAATGATGTACATAAAACCATTGTTTTGGATTCTCTTGTGCAAACCGTGGGGATCTATCTGGATTATGATGAGGGACGTCTGACCTTCTACCAGCTGTGTGACCCCATCAGACATCTCCACACCTTCACCACCACCTTCACTGAGCCCCTATACGCTGCTTTTACTTTGCCCAAAAGTGGCTGTGTCAGGATCATACCCTAAAACTTAAAAAAACTATACTCTTAAGAGTGGCGGAGCCAGACAAAGTCCTTGCCACCCCTGTTGCCACCCCGATCCTGGGCGGGTGCATGGCAGTGCAGGAATCACAGGGGATCGATGTACGGGAGCTGCGGAGGGAGGCGGATGGAGAGCTGGTAGGCAGAGGGAGGGAGGAGGAGCGGAGTAATCACAGGGGAGCGCCGATCCATCCCACACCAAGACAGGAAGACCGAACAATCGTCCTGTATCTTACTTTGTGTCCTCACAATTCCGGGTGATGTCATGAGGAAGGGACTAAGGATAACCTCAAATACCCATTGGCTGGGGAGGCAGCAGGAGTCGGTGCAGCCTAAATTTTGCAGGCTGCACCTCCTCCTGCTACTTACACAGCCAATGGGTGCATCGGAAGAGCTGTCTGTCAATCGCATGCCGTAAATCTTCATCCCGATTCCCGCGGTCTTCCTGTCTTGGTGTGGGTCTTGTGGGATGGATCAGCTCTGAAAGGAGTTCCTGGGCAGCCTGCAGTGACTGAGGTGAGGGACGGTTTTGCCCAAGTAGTAGAAGCGCCTGTTCCCGTACAGTCTATGCTCCTTACCAAAAATGTTTCCTCCTTTAATAAGTCATTGTAATGCCACCCATATTCTTGTCCTTTTACCAGGGTGAAAGTACCCTAACACCTGTGCAGCAGTAGTGTCAGCTTACTGTCAATCACCCTGTTTAAAAGGACAGGAATATGGGTGACATTACAATGATTTAGTTAAGGGGGCAAAATTATTTATAATAATTCTCCTAAATCCTGCTTTTTTTATTTTTAGCAGAGTGGCAGATTTTTTATGGGGCTAATAAGCCACAACAGCAAGCCAAGTGTTTGGCTTATGGTTGTGGCATGGCCCCATTGACCTGGATAGCCAAATTTCACATAGGCTTAACATAAACCATCAAAGCTGTGGCACATGTAGAGGGGTTCCAGTTGTGATCTAGACTTCTAGTTGTCTGTTTTTACCATCCCCTGACCGCTCAGAAAAAAGTCTTAAATGGGCAAAATTATCTGAAAAAACTGACCCTTTAACTACGTCAGCTCCCCCTTAATGACCAGACCATTTTCTGCGATACGGCACTGCATTTCTTTAACTGACAATTGCGAGGTTGTGTGACGCTGTACCCAAATACAACTGATGTATTTTTTTTCCCACAAATAGAGATTTTTTTTGGTGGTATTTGATCCCCTCTGCAGTTTTTATATTTTGCGCTATAAACATAAAATTAGCGACAAATCCTTTTTACTTTCTGCTATAAAACATTCCCAATGAAAAAAATTGATTTTTTTTCATAGATTTAGGCTAATATGTATTCTGCCACATATTTTTTGTAAAAAATCCTAAGTGTATTTTGATTGGTTTGCAAAAAAGTTATTATATCTACAAACTATGGAACTTTTAATTTTTTTAATTGTTTTTACTAGTAATGGCAGCGATCAGCGATTATTATATTAGAGGGACTGCGACATTGTGGTGTAATTGAACACTTTGTATATTGACCCCCCAAAATAATACCTTGCCACCCCTTTGCCACCCCTGTTTTAAAAGTCTAGCTCCGCCACTGCTCTAAAGTCCCAGGATCTATATAAACAAATATATAGTCATGTCAAATATGAGGTGATAGCCTTTCATTTTTAACTTTTTAAAGTGGTTGTAAAGGCAGAAGGGTTTTTTTTTTTAACCTAATACATTCTCTGCATTAACCGCTTGCTGACCGCTGCAAGTACATATATTGCGGCGGTCAGCCCCGGCCTGGCAAAGTGACGTACCGGTACGTCACTAGCCTTTGAGCCAATAGGGGGCGAGCGCGCGCCGCCGGAGGCGCGCTTCCGCCCCGGCTCGTTCACGGACACCTCCATGCGTGTGACCTGCGGACCCGATGTCCGCCGGTCACTCGCGATCGTCCGCTGTAAAGGGAGAAAGGCAGGCGGCTGATGTAAACAAAGCCGCCTGTCATTCTTCCCTGTGTAAAAGCACTGATCTAACGGTCCTGCTATGTAGGACCGTTGATCTGTGCTGTTACACACACAGCCACATCCAATCACAGTAAGAAGCACACCCCTAGGGACACACTTAACCCCTCCCTCTCCAATAAAGTTAACCCCTTCCCTGCCAGTGTCATTTTTACATTAACCGTGCATATGTATAGCACTGATTACTGTAGTAATGTCACTGGTACCCCCAAAAATGTCAGTCAAGGGTCCGATCTGTCTGCCACAATGTCGCAGTCCCGCAAAAAAAATCGCAGATCACCGCCATTACTCGTTAAAAAAAAAAACAAACAACAAAAATGACAAAAATCTTTCCCTTAGTTAGTAAACGCAATACCTTTTGCGCAAACCAATCAAAATACGCTTATTGTAATTTTTTTTTACCAAACATATGTAGCAGAAAACAAATTGGCCAATAATGTTAAAAAATGTTGATTTTTACATTTTTTGGGGGGACTTTCATATAAAAAAATGTGAAAAATATTGTTATTTTTGCAAAATTGTCGCTCTTTTTTTTGTTTATAGCGCATGATCAAAAAATTGCACAAGTGATCAAATACCACCAAAAGAAAGCTCTGTTTGTGGGAAAAAAAGGACGTCAAATTTGTTTAGGTACAGCGTCGCACGACCGCGCAATTGTCCATTAAAGTCACACAGTGCCGAATCGCAAAATAGACCCTGGTCAGGAAGGGGGTAAAATCTTCCGGGGCTTAAGTGGTTAAGGTAAAAAACCTTCCATATTTAGGCCTCCCTAACTTTTTACCTGAGCCTGATCTCCATCCAGCACTGTGCCCGAGAGCAGCAGCTCTATCCTCCTCCTACCTCTGACTGCTAGTCTCAGGAGATTTGGTGATGTCACTGCTGTGCGCTCACTGTTCTCCTTGCTGGAGACTGATGTGAGGAAGTAAAGTCCTGCCTCTACTAAGATGGCAGCCTCAATACAGAGGTACAGTGCAGAAAAAGTCATGGGAAGTCATTAATGGGAAAAAGATCAACTGCAGGACACAGACAATACTGGTGAGTAGTCCATCACCCAAACATTCTGCCATCCTTTACAATTTTTTTAGTGTCAAATAATGCCCTATTTATTAACTGCTAGTGCCAGAGGTAGGTGTTCGATGACACTACACTTACAGAGTACCCCTGAAACCCTCCAAACCAGGTTCCAGGATGTTCGATTATGCAAATGCCTACTTTTGGAACTGAGGTTGTAATTTAACTCACCCTGTCCTGCGACCCATAACTACCTAGTGGACCACTAGTATGATGGACAGCCTAAATAACCAATAGTTAGGCACGGGAGGGATCTGTGGCAAGATGGTGTTTATATAAAATATACATTAGCAAATTACATGACTATATATTTGTTTATCTAGATCAGCCTTTTTCAACCAGGGTGCCCAGGCACCCTGGTGTGCCTTGAGGTTCCTTTAGGGGTGCCTTGGCAAAATGCCTAAAAATTGCCCCAAAATTGTATATGAGCCAGCGTGTGGATGAAGTCTACCTGTTTAGTTACACCAAGTCACAGGTTTGCATCATCATTTGATAAGGAGGATGTCAGTTGCCTGCATGGCATCCTTGTTTGACCCTGCCCTGCCCCTCCCCATCAGCGATGGCGTCACATTAGCTGAGTGATGGAGAAAAACTGAGGGAGAAGAGAAACATTGGAATACTAGTCAGTACCAGTTTGCAAAAGTATATTTGCTTTGGAAGAAGTAATCCCCTCTAATGTCGAGTGTCCTACTTGGACTTGTGGATGTTGCTGCATTATGTAAAACTATTAGAAAAGCTTTTACATTTTAGAATGGGGCGCCCCTAGACTGTCCATAAATTTTAAAGGGTGCCTCGAGATTGTCCCAAGTTTTTAAAGGGTGCCTTGACTGAAAAAAGGTTGAGAAACACTGATCTAGATCCTGGGACTTTAGAGTTTAGTTATTTTAATGCTAAAATCTAGATAGATATAATAGCTACAATGTATTTCAACTCTGTAATCATTTAATACAACATCAAATATATTTTTAAATACAAGTGATGTAAGTACCTAAATACCTGGTATCAGCCCCTTGCAGTCCCTGTACAACATGACTGGAGTGTGAGAGGAAGAAGCAGCACAAGGAGCCAATCAGTTAATTTGCTTATCATCGTGCTGATTATCCTTTCACTATCCAATCACAAGGTTGGGGGCATGTCTGAGATGACCTAGGCTCAGAAGAGGTGGGTTGAATCATGCTGACCTTCAGACTGATGACATCTATCAGCAGAAAAAAAAGTACTGTGGGGACATCTCTGGATTGAAGCTTAGTTTTGCAGCAGCAAAAGCTGGTTTTGTTTTATTTTTTTTATTAGGCTATTTTATTTTGGTATTATAGACCAGAGTTCTATGTACAACCATTTTTTTTTTAGTTTTGGATAGAATAAAGATAGAAGTTCTTTCAGGCTGCTTTTTTTTGTGGTCTATGTTCTCTTTGGAAAAATTCACCCTATTTGTCCTGGTGACCATAATCACTTAGAGATTATGGAAAATCCAATGTCCTGTAATATAGCTGTCACTGGAACAGGAGGTGAAGATAAATCTTCCAACAGGGACACCTGTTTCAAGTAGTCTAAGTATTTTCAAGGTCGCTTTACAATCCTACCTGCTCTTTCCCATTATCTGCTGTTATAATCCACAACCACATAAATTGCTTGCTTTACTCCAGTTTGGACCTATAAATATATAGGTCTAAATGCACTTGTTGCAGTAAATGAGTTGTCCCCTCCACTGCTCCCCTCCACTTGAAATCCTAGGCCTCCCCCGATAGAAAGGAAACTGCAGGTCCCTTTACTAGGGATCGACCGATTATCGGCAATGTCAATATATCTGGGGCCGATATTGCACTTTCCACAATCTATCGGAATCGGCCCCTGAGGTTACCAATATTGCCGATATTTCGGGAAAGTACTGTACCAGAGTGATTCCTGCAGCTAGAGGCATCACCCCGGTACCAGCGTCCATAGCCGACGGCCGGCTGTCTTGTAATGACAACCGATGCGGCTGAGAAGCCGCTATGCTGTCATTACAAGGAGGGGGAGGGGACGTCCCCCCCCCCTCCTGCCACCTTCCGTGGCTCGCCCGGGTCTCCCGTCCCTCCGGGAGACCCCGGCATCGTACCCGCACGGCTGCCGAAGAGAAGACCCGATCAAAGCCGCATTCGGCTCTGATCGGGTCTCCATGTGAAAAAACTCGGAAGTGATGTCATGACATCACTTCCGGGTACTCTGCTGCAAATTAAAAGAAATGCGAGCATTCAAAACAGCCAATTTGTAATGACAACCGATGCGGCTGAGAAGCCGCTATGCTGTCATTACAAGGAGGGGAAGTCCCCACCCCCCCTCCTGCCACCTTCCGTGGCTCGCCCGGGTCTCCCGTCCCACCGGGAGACCCGGGCATCGTACCTGCACGGCTGCCGAAGAGAAGACCTGATCAAAGCCGCATTCGGCTCTGATCGGGTCTCCATGTAAAAAACCCGGAAGTGATGTCATGGCATCACTTCCGGGTACTCGGCGGCAAATTAAAAAAAATGCGAGCATTCAAAACAGCCAAACTTGGTGTTTTGAATGCTTTTAAATGCAGAGGAGGGGTTTGGGGTCTTTTAGACCCCCAGATCTCTTCACCAGAGTACCTGTGGGAAAAAAAAAATTTTAAATGTCCGAAAATATCGGCCAATATCGGCCGATATCGATATCCGATGACCAAAATATCGGTATCGGCAATAAAAAAAACGATATCGGTCGATCACTACCCTTTTACTTACCGATCATCCAGCTACCACTGGTCAAGGACAGTACTCAAAAAAGAGGAAAATTGTTCCATAGTGCAACAATTTTATTCAATAAAAAAACATTAAACTATAATAAAATCTCCCTCGCCCATTTGCAAAGAGAGTCACAGACTATTACAGCATTAAGCATTCGGTTGAAAATCAACTTAGGGTTTTGGCTCTGGACTGGAAATTACGTCATTCGTCTCCGCCCGACGTCACTTGCTCACGTGGCTCCTTCGGGGATCAAAAAAATGCTACATCTTCTTTAAGCTATTGATTTTTTCAATGTGTTGTACTATGTAATATGGAAAAATTGTTCTTCAGTATAAATTCATTGCAGATTTTCATATTTAGATTCTGTAGATGCACCAAATAAATTTCTGTTATTGTGTTTTAACTCTCACTTGAGTGCACCTGACGTCTCCCTGCAGAATCATGTACGCATATATATAGGTGAAGGTTTATTGAGCATATTCTGAATATCTAGACTAATATCCGTTGGGTTAACAGACCTGAGCCAGAGCTCTGTTTCCAAAGTTGTTTTCAAGGCTCACGTTGAGCTGTTCAAGATATACACCAATCGGCCATAATTTTGTGACCACGGTCAGGTTAAGTGAATAACATTGAATATCTTGTTACAATGGCATCTGAAAGTCAGTGGAATATACTTAGCAGCAAGTAAAAATGTTGTCCCTGAAGTTCATGTGTTGAAAGCAGAAAAAATGGGCATCACAGTTTGTTGTGTATGAGGCTACATAGCCACATACCGGTCAGGGTGCCCATGCTGACTTGTGTCCACAGCCAAAAATGCCTACATAGGGCACGTGAGCATCAGAACTGGACCACGGAGGGATAGCAGAAGGTGGCCTGGTGTGATGACTTGTGTACATTTTCTTGTACATCATGAGGATGGCTTGGTGCATATGCATTGCTTACCTGGGGAAGAGATGTCACCAGGATGCAGTATGGGAAGAAGGCAAGTCAGTGGAGGCAGTGATGCTTTGGGCAATGTTCTGTTGGGGGTCCTGTCATTCATGTGGATGTTACCTAACATGTACCACCTACATAAACATTGTCCAGAATGGTGTGAGGAGCACAACAATGAGTTTGAGGTGTTGACTCGGCCTACAAATTCTCCAGGTCTCAAACCAATTGAGCTTCTCTGGAATGTGCTGGAAAAACAAGTCCGATCCATGGAGGCCTTACTGGCGGCTTGGTGCCAGATATCACAGAAAATTTTCAGAGGTCTGATGGTGTCAATACCTTGACAGGTCAGGGCTGTTTTGGTGGCAAATAAGTGGCTTACACAATATTTGGTGGGTGGTTATAAAATTTTGGCTGATCAGTGTATATCAACGCATGGAAGAACCTAGGGACATAATAAAAATGACATACAGGATCTCACTAAAGTCAGTACACCCGTCACATTTTTGTAAATATTTATTATATCTTTTCATGTGACAACGCTGAAGAAACGACACTTTGCTACAATGTAAAGTAGTGAGTGTACAGCTTGTATAACAGTGTAAATTTGCTGTCCCCTCAAAATAACTCAACACACAGCCATTAATGTTTAAACGGCTGGCAACAAAAGTGAGTACACCCGTACGTGAAAATGTCCAAATTGGGCCCACTTAGCCATTTTCTCTCCCCCGGTGTCAGGTGACTCGTTAGTGTTACAAGGTCTCAGGTGTGAATGGGGAGCAGGTGTGTTAAATTTGGTGTTATCGCTCTCACTCTCTCATATTGGTCACTGGAAGTTCAACAAGGCACCTCATAGGCTAAGAACTCTCTGAGGACCTGAAAAAAATAATTGTTGCTCTACATAAAGATGGCCTAGGCTATGAGAAGATTGCCAAGACCCTGAAACTGAGCTGCAGCACAGTGGCCAACACTATACAGAGGTTTAACAGGACAGGTTCCACTAAGAACAGGCCTCGCCATGGTCGACCAAAGAAGATGAGTGCACGTGCTCAGCGTCATATCCAGAGGTTGTCTTTGGGAAATAGACGTATGAGTGCTGCCAGCCTTGCTGCAGAGGTTGAAGGGGTGGGGGGGTCAGCCTGTCAGTGCTTAGACCATATGCCGCACACTGCATCAAATTGGTCTGAATAGCTGTAGTCTGAATACCTGCGTCATGAGTCAGTGACAGAGCCGCTGCTTCCTGTATAGTTCCGGCTCTGTCACAGGTGGAGTAATAGGAAATGCACTCCGCCTGTGACAGGAGTCGTACAGGAAGCAGCGGCTCAGTTCTCTACTGCAGCTACTGCTTCCTCCAGCAGTACCCGCATGACCAGCATTACCCGCCAGCATTACCCACCAGCAGTAACCCCAAGCAGTAACCGCCAGCAGTAGCCCCAAGCAGTTTCCACCAGCATTACCCACCAGCAGTAACCGCAAGCAGTAAACACCAGCATTACCAGCCAGCAGTAACTGCCAGAAGTACAAGCCAGCAGTAACTGCCAGCGTTACCCACCGACACTACCCGCCAGCAGTACCCACCAGCATTACCCACCAACACTACCCGCCAGCAGTAACCGCCAGCATTACCCACCAGCAGTAACTGCCAGCAGTAACCGCACCAGCAGTAACTGCACCAGCAGTAACCGCCAGCATTACCCACCAGCAGTACCCGCTAGCAGTAACTGCTAGCAGTCTGTGAAATAAGTAGAAAAGGTATGTGCATTAGCGTGTGTGTAAATTGTTGCAATATATTTTTTAACAACTAGTTGTGTTTTGTCATAATATGTCACGTCCTTGTTTATACATGTATGAACAAGGACATTACATTTTCTGGCTGCCTAAGTCATATGTGCTAGGAGTGCAACTATCCCCCAGCACATAACTGTAAATATCCCAGCATTTGCAGTGTTTCTGACTCCTCCCACCATGACCACTTCAAATCACTAAAGTGGTCATGGTGGTTAGAGTGTAACTTTAATATCTCTCAGAAAAAGTAAACCTCTGTATACTGATTCCATTTCATTCGATCATTCTCTAGTTGTGGTAAATTAGTGTGGAGGGGGGCGGCGTGGGAAGGGCGCGGCGGCGGCGCGGAGTGCCACCTCCCTGAAATGAGTTTGTCACCTCCCTGAAATTAGTTTTTTCAGGTTGGGATGCCTGTTAATGTCACACCTCCACTATCTATATGACCCCACTTCTATGTTTACATGGATCTGTAATATCATATAACTTTTACTTTTACATTCTAGTGTCACGTCTCATCTATCGATGGTATCACCCACTTTTACATTTGTGTTACATCTCAACTGTCTGTATCATCATCCCACTTTAATAGTTTCATAAAATCAGATTAGGAAGAAATATGTTTGTTGCACACAACGAACGCTCAGGATTCACTGCCATGAATAATAAGAAGTGACCACAACACACTGGACGTTGCAGCTCAGCTCCTGACGTTCTACGTAGAAGGCAGAGTTTCATTTCCCGTGTTCCTAACTAAGAGACGGGAAATCATTCCAGAGCAAGGAGGGGAATCGTTTCAGATCATTTCATGCAGAATGGCGACTGCTGCTCTAGGAGACGAGCTGAGCTGTTCCATCTGCCTGAACATTTATACGGAGCCGGTGTCACTGAGATGTGGACACAACTTCTGCCAGGATTGCATTGTGACTGTGCTGGATACCCAGGAGGGGTCTGGGATTTATTCCTGTCCGGAGTGCAGGGAGGAGTACAGGGAGCGTCCTGTGCTGGAGAAGAACAGGAAGCTGTATAACATTGTAAACATCGTAGATTATTTCCGATCGATTCAACTCAAAACAGAGAAGACAGAGATCTTCTGTACATACTGTGTAGACTCCTCTGTACCGGCATCCAAGACATGTCTACACTGTGAGACCTCTTTGTGTGAGAAACATCTGCTGGCTCATAATAAGTCTGCTGATCACTTTTTAACTGAACCCACCACATCCTTTGCAGACAGTAAATGCCCCATACACAAGGAGATCCTGAAATATTACTGTACACAAGATAATGTTTGCATCTGTATGTCCTGCTGGGTGGCTGGAGACCATGTGGGGCACAAGATGGCGCTTCTCAATGAAGCCTGCGAGAAAAGGAAAGAAAAACTGAAGGAAGAGAGAGTGAAACTGACCAATGGCATACAGGGGATTGAGACGAGAATCCAAAATCTGGAAAACCATTACATAAAAGAAGAAAAAAAAGCAGTTGATGCCACTGGGAGAATCACTGAGCTATTTAGAGACATCCGGAGACATCTGGATGATGAAGAGAAGAGAGTCCTCAGTGAGATCTCCGGACAGAAGGAGAAGATCTTCCAGTCAGTCTCGAATTTGGTCAAGGAGCTAAAGGAACAGGAGGACAAGCTGTGCAAGACTGTTTATGACATAGACCAGTTCCTTGATATTACAGATCAGATGACTTTCTTGAGGACAACACTAAAAAATGATGAAATGGGTATTAAAGGTGATATCAACAGTGACGTGAGTAAGGCTGGTTGCCTGGATGTGGTGACAATGTCACTGGTGTTACACAAAGCACTTCACCTTTTCACCGAAAATGTAAAAAACCTGAAGAATAGGAAGAAGTTCTTTGTGACAGAAGATTCAAATGTCCACCTGGATCGAAGTACAGCTGATATTTCAATTACTATATCACAAGATCTCAGATTGGCTTACCGCAATGCCCACCAAGGCCTGTTTGGTCACACACACAGAGAAAACCAGGTGTTGGGTATCTGCCGCTTTTTAGCAGGAAAACATTACTGGGAGGTGGATGTGAGCGGAGCAAAGGAATGAGGAATCGGGGTAGCTGCTTATAACAGAGAGAGGAACGCCAAGAGGCATCTAAGGGTACAACCCTCTGTACAAGCTATGAATTTCAGTGACAAATCATGGTTCATTGGTTTCAATGACATGTCATGGGCTTTAAAGTTTGCCACGAAGCTCATAGCTAGTCATAATGATGTACATGTAACGGTTCCTATGGAGTCTCTTGTGAAAACTGTGGGGATCTATCTGGATTACGATGAGGGACGTTTGTCCTTCTACCAGCTGTGTGGTCCCATTAGACACCTTCACACATTCAAGGCCAATTTCACCAAACCGCTGTATGCTGCTTTTAATTTGCCCCAAATTGGCTGTATCAGAATCATACCTTAAAATGTACATTTAATCATGTCATATATGAGCTGACCTATAAAAAAACACATATTTCCTACTTTAACATTATTACATGTTCCCGAGAATCGGAAACGGTGATTCTGAATGTGGGATAACTCTGAATTCCTTATAGTGGCCTTAAAAAATGTACATAAGGACAGCTGGTTAACATAAATGTTTACCACTAGCCCTCTGGAAGATTTCCCCCCCTTTATAACCAGCCCATTTTTTTGCTATACGGCGCTGCGCTACTTTAACTGACAATTGCACATTCAACGCTGTACCCAAATTAAATTTATATCATTTTTTCCACACAAATAGAGCTTTCTTTTTGTGGTATTTGATCACCAGCCATTTTATTTATTTTTGGTGCTATAAATGAAAAAAGACAACATTTTGAAAAAAAAAAAATATATATATATACAGTAAAACCTTGGATTGCGAGCATAATTGGTTCCGGAAACATGCTTGTAATCCAAAGCACTCTTATATCAAAGCGAATTTCTCCATAAGAAATAATGGAAACACAGATGATTCGTTCCACAACCATTTAGTCATAAATCTTTCAGTTTATAGTCTATATACAAAGATTATAGCAATGTGATAACCATAAATTGTCCATTCACAAATGGCAGCTTCCACAAGGGGATTAGAAGCAAAATCCAGCAGGAGCTACAAAGTATAAAAGAGAAGAGAGGCGCCTCCAAGTGTAGCAATATGGTTACATTTTATAAAGTTACAACATTTAGCAAGCCAAATGGTTGATGATAAAGAGGCACATCTAAGTATGCACTCATCCAGGGTAAAGCTGTGCACATAGACCAGGGATCCTCAAACTACGGCCCTCCAGCTGTTGCGGAACTACACATCCCATGAGGCATTGTAAAACTCTGACATTCACAGACATGACTAGGCATGATGGGAATTGTAGTTCTTGAACAACTGGAGGGCCATAGTTTGAAGACGCCTGACATAGACCATCTTCCGCCGGCTCTCACCACTGTCAGTCTGCAATCGTGACCGAGAAGACTACCCTGCAGTAAAGCGATCTGAAAGCGAGGCTTGAAGCACTCGTAGTGTGGAAGGGGTGACATAGATGGCAGTGTGGAGGATGGTCTATGTGGACAGCTTTACCCCAGATGTGCCTGTTTTAACATCAACCATGTGAGTTGCTAAATATTGTACCTTCATTAAATGTAACCATATTTCTACACTTAGGGCTCTTTCACACGGGCGTTCTGTATGTCCATTTTTCATCCCATCCGTTTGCGGATGAAAAACGGACATAATGTATCTCTATGTAAATACGGATGTCAGGGGATGATCATCCGCTGACATCCGTTTTTCGTCCGTTCCGTTCAGTTCAGTTTTTTGGAACGGAAGAGAACCCTATTTTTTCTTAAGTTCAAAAAACAGAAGGGACGCAAAAACGGATGTCAGTGGTGTCATCTGCTGACATCTGCAATCCCATAGACATACATTATGTCCGTTTTTCATCCGCAAACGGATGGGATGAAAAACGGACATATGGACCGGATGACACAAGTGTCATCCGTGTCCATTTCAAAAAAAAAAAAAAAAGGACCTGATCGGGCAAAAAAAACGAAACGCCCGTGTGAAAGAGCCCTTAGAGATGCCTCCATTTAATACTCAGTTGTGACATGATGCTACTTGTATATCAAGTCAAAATTTATTTAAAAAATTTGCTTGTCTTGCAAAGCGCTCTCAAACCAAGTTACTCTCAATCCAAGGTTTTACTGTGTATATATATATATATATATATATATATATATATATATATATATATATATATTTTTTTTTTTTGCTATAAAACCTATCCCATCAAATAAAAAACAAAAAAAAAAAAAGAAATGCATAAATTTAGGCCAAAATGTATTCTGCTACATGTCTAGTGAAAAAAAAAATCCCAATAAGTGAATAATAATTGGTTTGCATGAAAATGATAGCGTCTACAAATGATGGTATACAGTATCTCACAAAAGTGAGTACACCCCTCACATTTTTGTAAATTATTTATTATATCTTTTCATGTGACAACACTGAAGACTGGCTGCCAGTCTCAGGAGATTAGGAGTGAGATTTGGGGATGTCATTACTGTGCTGCTCACTGTTCTCCTTGCTGGAGGCTCTGATTTGCGGAAGTAAAGCCCTGCCTCTACCAAGATGGCCGCCTCCATACACAGGCACAGTGCATAGGAAGTCGGTAATGGGGAAAAGATCAGATGCAGGGGGACAACGGACAATACTGTTGAGTGGTCCTTCACCCTCTGTCTGCCTTTTATTGGGCACAGCTTCCAGAGCTCTTTAACAGGCTGTCTTTCTACATTTTTAAGTAGCAAATAATTATTTGTTCTCAAGATAAAGTTTATTACCTGCTAGTGTCAGAGGTAGGTGTGTGATGACACAACACTTCCAGAGTACCCCCGGGGCCCTTCAAGCCAGGTTCCAGAATGTTCTATTATACAAATATCTACTTTTGGAAATGAGGCCCCGTCCTGCTACCCACACCCCACTAGTGGACCTCACAATGGACTTTATTAATAACCAATAGTCAGGCACGAGAGGGGACAGACCTGTGGCAAGGTGGAGTTTATATAAAGTTTTCATTATCAAATGATATACAGTATATTCAGTTTATATTGGATTATAATTAGTAGTTATCTATCTATCTATCTATCTATCTATCTATCTATCTATCTATCTATCTATCTATCTATCTATCTATCTATCTATCTATCTATCTATCTATCTATCTATCTATCTATCTATCTATCTATCTATCTATCTATCTATCTATCTATCTATCTATCTATCTATCTATCTATCTATCTATCTATCTATCTATCTATCTATCTATCTATCCTAACATATCTACACTGTATTGGCAAAAGTATTGGGACGCCTGCCTTTACACACACATGAACTTTATTGGCATCCCAGTCTTAGTCCGTAGGGTTCAATATTGAGTTGGCCCACCCTTTGCAGCTATAGCAGCTTCAACTCTTCTGGGAAGGCTGTCCACAAGGTTTAGGAGTGTGTCTATGAGAATGTTTGACCATTCTTCCAGAAGCGTATTTGTGAGATCAGGCACTGATGTTGGAGAGAAGGCCTGGCTTGCAGTCTGCGCTCTTATTAATCCCGAAGGTGTTCTATCGGGTTGAGGTCAGGATTCTGTGCAGGCCAGTTAAGTTCCTCCACCCCAAACTCGCTCATCCATGACTTTATGGACCTTTGGGATAAAATAGGGCGGAGACTGCGAGCCAGGCCTTCTCATCCAACATCAGTGCCTGACCTCAGAAATGCGCATCTGGAAGAATGGTCAAACATTCCCATAGACACACTCCTAAACCTTGTGGACAGCCTTCCCAGAAGAGTTGGAGCTGTTATAGCTGCAAAGGGTGGGCCAACTCAATATTGAGCCCTACGGACTAAGACTGGGATGCCATTCAATCTTATGCGCCTGTAAAGGCAGGCGTCCCAATACTTTTGTCAAAAAAAAGTGTATAGCGGCAAACCTCTAAATGTTCACTATAACTTTATTTAAAGTGTATGTATACCAACATTTTTTTTTAGTTTTAAATTGAGAAAGAAAGGTTAAAAAAAACATAATTTTTCTGTTTCATTGGGGAGGTTTCCCTTAACGTCTGTTTTGAAGTCTCTAAAGTAAGTTACAAGAAATCTCTCTGTAGTCTTTAGGTCATTCTACAGAATTAAAATATATATTTTATATATAATTTTTTTTAAACATTGTTTTCTATTTTATAATATTTTTTCTTTTTTTAAATATTTTTTACTATTACTTTTTTGCAACTGTTATCAGAGTAGTTCACTGTCACCATAGTGACATTGCACTAGTATGGGGAGGAGATCAAGGATTTTTACTGTGATTGCTTATAACAGTGATGATCACTGTTATAAGCAATCATTTGAACTGTCATGAACGCTATTCCCAGTCTAGTGGTGCAGAACTATATTTTAAATTACCTAGGCATAGTAATTATACTGTCCAGAAAACTGTGTCTGAACCTACCTTCTGTGTTCATTTATGCTTAGACCACCATTTATTCTAACCTGTACCAATAAATTGAGTTTACCACTAAACAGTCTTGTATTTATTTCCTGATGCTAATTCACAGCTAAAGCGGAGTTCCACCCAAAAGTGGAACTTCCACTCTTTTGATTCCTCCCCCCCCCCCGGTGCCCTTTCAGGGGGGAGGGGGGAACAGGTACCTGTTTTGACAGGTACCCTTTCCCACTTCTGGGATACGGCGCTGCGGCACAGTCCCTCGGAAGCTCGGCCCCCTCCTCCCTCCTCCGCCGCCGAGCCAGTAGGAATGTGCAGCGCGCTTCGCGCATGCACATTAGGGACCCGCCCGTGAAGCCGCAAGGCTTCGCTGCCGGGTTTCCTTACCGGCAATGGCGGCGGCAACACCCAACAGCCGATGGAAACATTGGCTGAGGTACCGACATCGCTGGACTCCAGGACAGGTAAGTGTCCTAATATTAAAAGTCAGCAGCTACAGTATGAGTACAGTATGTGTAGCTGCTGACTTTTAATTTTTGGAGGGGGAGGCGGTATCTACAGTGGGTACGGAAAGTATTCAGACCCCCTTAAATTTTTCACTCTTTGTTATATTGCAGCCATTTGCTAAAATCATTTAGGTTCATTCTTCTTCCTCATGAATGTACACATAGCACCCCATACTGACAGAAAAACACAGAATTGTTGACATTGTTGCAGATTTATTAAAAAAGAAAAACTGAAATATCACATGGTCCTAAGTATTCAGACCCTTTGCTGTGACACTCATATATTTAACTCAGGTGCTTTCCATTTCTTCTGATCATCCTTGAGATGGTTCTACACCTTCATTTGAGTCCAGCTGTGTTTGATTATACTGATTGGACTTGATTAGGAAAGCCACACACCTGTCTATATAAGACCTTCCAGATCACAATGCATGTCAGAGCAAATGAGAATCATGAGGTCAAAGGAACTGCCTGAAGAGCTCAGAGACAGAATTGTGGCAAGGCACAGATCTGGCCAAGGTTACAAAAAGATTTCTGCTGCACTTAAGGTTCCTAAGAGCACAGTGGCCTCCATAATCCTCAAATGGAAGACGTTTGGGACGACCAGAACCCTTCCTAGAGCTGGCCGTCCGGCCAAACTGAGCTATCGACGGAGAAGAGCCTTGGTGAGAGAGGTAAAGAAGAACCCAAAGATCACTGTGGCTGAGCTCCAGAGATGCAGTCAGGAGATGGGAGAAAGTTGTAGAAAGTCAACCATCACTGCAGCCCTCCACCAGTCGGGGCTTTATGGCAGAGTGGCCCGACGGAAGCCTCTCCTCAGTGTAAGACACATGAAAGCCCGCATGGAGTTTGCTAAAAAACACCTGAAGGACTCCAAGATGGTGAGAAATAAGATTCTCTGGTCTGATGAGACCAAAATAGAACTTTTTGGCCTTAATTCTAAGCGGTATGTGTGGAGAAAACCAGGCACTGCTCATCACCTGTCCAATACAGTCCCAACAGTGAAGCATGGTGGTGGCAGCATCATGCTGTGGGGGTGTTTTTCAGCTGCAAGGACAGGACGACTGGTTGCAATCGAGGGAAAGATGAATGCGGCCAAGTACAGGGATATCCTGGACAAAAACCTTCTCCAGAGTGCTCTGGACCTCAGACTGGGCCGAAGGTTTACCTTCCAACAAGACAATGACCCTAAGCACACAGCTAAAATAACGAAGGAGTGGCTTCACAACAACTCCGTGACTGTTCTTGAATGGCCCAGCCAGAGCCCTGACTTAAACCCAATTGAGCATCTCTGGAGAGACCTAAAAATGGCTGTCCACCAACGTTTACCATCCAACCTGACAGAACTGGAGAGGATCTGCAAGGAGGAATGGCAGAGGATCCCCAAATCCAGGTGTGAAAGACTTGTTGCATCTTTCCCAAAAAGACTCCTGGCTGTATTAGATCAAAAGGGGGCTTCTACTAAATACTGAGCAAAGGGTCTGAATACTTAGGACCATGTGATATTTCAGTTTTTCTTTTTTAATAAATCTGCAACAATGTCAACAATTCTGTGTTTTTATGTCAGTATGGGGTGCTATGTGTACATTCATGAGGAAGAAGAATGAACTTAAATGATTTTAGCAAATGGCTGCAATATAACAAAGAGTGAAAAATTTAAGGGGGTCTGAATACTTTCCGTACCCACTGTATATTTGTGTTTTTATAAGTGCATGCAGTAACTGTTTTCATTCAGCCAGGTGTGCCAGAGGGGCTGAGGTTGTTCTTGGAGTTGAGGTGTGGAACATAGAACCAAAATTACCAAGCGGCTCCTGCGGTGGTATTTACAGTACCAAATCTTTAAAGGACAAATCTATTTCAATTAGTTTATTCGTGGCTTCCAACCAATCAGAACTCCCTAACGCTAAATGAAGGAGGCTGACCAGGGCCGGGACAAGGGGTGGGCAGGAGGGGCAGCTGCTCTGGGCACTGTGGTATCATGTGAAGTGGGGGGGGGGCACCACGAGGAGATTGGGGGGAGGGGATTTGTGTGGGAAGGGGGCACTTGGGGGGCAGCGGGGGTAAGTATTATTCTAGGAGGGGAAATTAGAGTGGGGGGTGTTCTAAGAGTGAGGATTTAGGGGGATTTGTGTTGGGAGAGGGGATGGGGGAAGAAGATTTGTGCTAGAAGGGGGGATTTGGGAGGAATTTGTGCTGGGAGGGGGGGATTTGGAGTGGGGGGTGGAAGAAGATGTGTACTTGAAGGAGGAATTTAATTGGTAGAGGATTTGTGTTAGGAGGGGTGAATTTTTTTTTTTTTTTTTGGGGTGGGGGGGTGGGAAAAGCCTTGTGCAGGGAGGGGGAATTTCAGCAGGGGGGCAGATTTGTATTGGGAGGAGGGGGAATTAATGCTTAAGGGGTAAGCATGCAGATTAGTGCTCATTTATGGGGGGTTTTTGCAGACAGACAGGCAGTTGGGCATCTTCGCCCTGGGCTCTAGGTGACCTTGTCCCGGCACTGGTCCTGACTCAGTGGGATGATGAGTGCCAGGAGCTACCAGGGGGGGCTTTCATGATCAATCAGGTAGCCATCTCTGCACATTCATGAACTTATTAAAGGGGAAGTATAACTTTTTTTTGTTATTCATTTCCCGATGGAACAAAATACATGTAGTACTTGATGCCATCATCCTAGGAGTCCTGTAATGTTAGCTGCGATGTCAGACCGGGCAATCTCCCCTTGGCACATGGCCGTCTGATACCACAGCAAGCAAGAAGACAAGGAGACATCTGCTTTGATAGTGAGTGTCTGTCTCTGACTCCCAGCTGAGACGAACACCCGCACAAGGAATGTAGAGGGAAGTGTCAAACGCGGTGCTGGGCAGCTTGGCGCTAAGGTGGACCGCCATGTCCAACAACGCAGCTAGCATTACAGGGTGCGGAGTAAGATGGGACAAAGAACTACATGTGGGTTATCCCATCGGGATCTGAATAAAAAAAGTGATCCTTTCTCTTTAAGCTATTGATTTATTCAATGTCTTATACTACATATGCATAAAATTGTTCTTCAGTTTTAATAATTTGCAGATTTCCATATTTAGAATCTGTGAATGTACCAAATAAATGTCTTTTATTGCGTTTCAACCATCACTGCAATCACTTCAACCATTGTGTGTGTCTGAGTTTTCCCTGCCGGGTCATATATGTGTGTACATTATATGGAGGTCATATATGTGTGTACAGTATGTGGAGGTCATATATGTGTGTACAGTATGTGGAGGTCATATATGTGTGTACAGTATGTGGAGGTCATATATGTGTGTACAGTATGTGGAGGTCATATACTGTATGTGTGTACATTATGTGGAGGTCATATACTGTATGTGTGTACATTATGTGGAGGTCATATATGTGTGTACAGTATGTGGAGGTTTGTGAAGTATTTATATCTAGACTGATATCCCTTGAGCTAAAATTCTGTTCTCTAAGTTGTTTCTGGAGCTCATTGGGAACTCTTCGACATATATGCCAACACATGCAAGAACCTATAGACAAAATTAAAAATGATTCCCTCTGTAACAAAGGTGTATTACCTGTTCATCCTGCCAGTAGATCTATTATATATGCACTTCCTGTAATAGGTGACAACACTGTTTATTCTGCAATGAAATTGCACAGCAGGGTTGCCAAACTGGGGATAGATTACCTTTTCTAACCCCCCCACCCCCCTGTCCCCCTACCTTTACCCGACTCCCTTCACAGCTCCAGCGCTGTCCTGGCTGTAGCCCCACTCCTCTCCATTCCTGGTCTCGCAGGCAGGCCTGGGACAAGGGATGGGCAGGAGGGATGACTGCCCTGGGCACTGTAGCATCATGTGAGGTGTGGGGGGGGGGGCACCACGAGGCGATGGGGGAGGATATCTGTGGGATAGCAGGGGTAAGAATTGTTCTAGGAGGGGGAATATGGGGGGGGGTGCTTGAAAAGGTGAATTGTGTTGGGAGGGGGGATGGGGGAAGAGGATTTGTGCTAAAAGAAGTGATACGGTAGAGGGTATTTGTGCTAGGAGGGGACATTTTTTTTATCAGGGAGAGGGTATTTTTGCTACGAGGGGAAATTGAGAGGATGGGATTTGTGCTAAGAGGGGTGGGTGGAGAGATTTGTGCTGGGAAGGGGGGGGGGGGGGTTTGGAGTGGGGGGCAGAGAATGTGTACTTGGAGGGAAATTTGAGTGTTAGAAGATTTGTGCTAGGAGGAATATTTTCTTTTCTTGGGGGGGGGGGATTTGTGCTGGGGGGACCCTATGTGAATGGGTACATCGTACCCCTACCCATTCAACAAAAAAGTGTACAAAAAAAATAAACACAAAAAACAGTTTTTGACAAGTCCTTTATGCAAAAATAAAAATAAAAAAATATTGTCCCTCGATGTAAATCTATCGTCAATTGCAACGCTTGCCGCACCCAAAAAATAGAAGAAAGTCGAATAGACTAATGTGATACTGCAGCTCTAACTGATGCTGAAAATTCCAGTGGTGGCCGAAGCTCTACAACAGCGCAAAGGTTAGTTGTAAAATTAATTGTTCCTAAACAGTGGACTAAAAATGTATCTTTTGTCTTGAACTTCTCCTTAAAATATCAGTTCACTTCCTCGTATTTGAGTGTGCCTAGGAACTCCTGTGCCTACAATCTCATAGCTGTATATAAGTAGCAGTAGATCTTAGGAACTGCTGCCTCTGACTGCTAGTCTCAAGAGATCTGGAGTGAGATTTGGTGATGTCACTACTGGGTTCTCCTTGCTGGAGACTCTAAAATGAGGAAGTAAAGTCCTGCCTTCACCAAGATGGCCACCTCCATACAGAGACAGTGCATTCTGTGTGGTATGGGAAGTCAAATTTTTTTTTTGTATATGAATATTTTATTAATTTCATTTAATTTCATTAAGCATATAAAAATATATAATCATTGCTTGTAAAATTACGATCTTAGTGACACCCCCCCCCCCCAAAATATGATTTACTAACCCAATTCTATTCTCTATTATTCTCCTTCCATCTCAGAATCCCTCTCTCTTGTACTTTATATCTCTTAACTATAACCCAGACCTTTAAGGTCCAAGAAAAAAAAAAGAAAAAGAGAAAATTTCTTTCCTAGGTTATATTGCCTGTCAGCCTCAAACACCCAGCAACTTCATCTAATCCTCTGTTTTTTTTTTAAAACTTTATCCAATATGTCCAGGTATCTCCTACAAGAATCCTCTGCTGCAGATATCGTTTCTTCCATGGTTCCCACCCAATCTACCCTTGCGGCCCAATCCCTCATACTCGGCGCTTCTGGCGATCGCCAGAGAGCCGGTATCAGGCTTTTAGCTGCATTCAACAAATGAGGCATCAATGTGTTTATATATACCGTCACCCTTTTCTCCGTGCTGTGAAACAAACAGGTCCAAGGTTCCATCAGGATACAGTCTCCTGTAATCTGGTGGATTATCCTGGTAATCCCTTACAAAAAAACTTTTATCTTTGTACATTCCCACCACAAGTGTGCAAATGTTCCAGGAACTCCACATCCCCTCCAACAAGTTGGGGATATGTGGGGTAAATATACTAGTAAATCCCTCGCGCCAGATGGACTACAAGTGGTATTTGAATAAAAAAAATATATAATGAATAAGTGTTGAGAATATGCAGCTGCTATAGTAAGGAGTGTAAAGTGATAGTCTATAGCCAACTCTAAAGACGTCAACGGAATGACGAAACGCGCGTAAGGTGGACCGCACAACGTGACGTCACGGGAGCCTAGTGGAACGCACACGGTGATCACTGCTCTCCACTCTAGGGCTCCGTCTGTGATGCTTTTTACTGCTATTTTTGTGCTTGGTTTTATTTTATCCTGGAAGCTAAATAAACTCTTTTTAAACTATATTACACCATTGGGAGCTTTCTTTTTATCCCCCTACTCGGTCGGATACATGGATGGAGAGGAGTGAGAGCTGAAACTGCTGAACCCTATAGTGGGATCCCTCCATGCCCAGGTGGCCAAACAAGCGATGTCCGGTCTTAGTGCCATAAGGCATATAAGACCCATTCCCTCTGGTGAGTGAGCCTTTCTATTACTCTTCACGGTGGAAATCGAGTGTCATCCTAAAGACCATTTTGGAAATCGGGCACAGAGCACTTGCACTTTTTTTCACTAAGGAAAATTCTGAACTCTTTACACCAAAGTCACCTTATGATTTTTTATGACTTTATATATGAACTTTTTGAGCACCAATTGGGACATTAGCACTCAACACATCCCCCACAATATAAATTGTATTCAATATTGTACTGGGATCTATTTATGATAATATTTATTTATTTATTTACTTATTATTTGCTACTTTGATATATTGTACTTTGTATTGATTTACTGTTTGCACTTTGGTGGCACATGCTTACACCATATTACTATTAATTAGCAAGCGCTATAGGTAGCCTCTACCTTGAGGCTATACACTATCACAAGTTGGGGATATCTCTGTGCTGATCCTCTGAACCCTAAGGTTCCATCTAGCAAATAGCTGATAACACATCTCTGTTGTCCTTCAATCATCCGATGAGTAACAGGCTAGTCTCAAAACTTTCTACCTATTTCCTTCATCATAAAAGGGATCCTAATTCCTGTTCCCATTTCCCTAAATATGGTGGATATACCGGTTCTAATTCACTAAATAAGATCTTGTATGTTTTTGATATGCTATGTTAAATGCATTCGGGAGTGCTAAATAGGTTCTCCAATGGTCTCATGTTATCCCTCCCCCACAGAGGCTGCGGTAGTAAGGGAGTGCACAAAAGATCTGAAGAAGGGCTTGGCCCGAAACATGTCATTTCCCTCCAATTGTGGCATTCCCCAATAGCTCCGCCAGGTGACCCTTTGGTGATGCAAGAGCCGGGTCGTTGGTGAGCCACCTCCACACTTCCGGCTACATCGTGGGTCCAGCCCCTGGTGCGCAAATCGGCGCTAGGCACCTGGTGACGTCATCTCCCGGCGCCGCGTCAGCAGGGACTCACGAGCAGCGGCCGCTGCCACCTCGGGCGCGCACCACCACCGGAGCTGCAGGTCGGGGTTTGAGGATATCACCCCTCCATCCACCTCTCCTCACCCCAGGCATCGCCCCGTCTGGAGACTCACCCGCAGCGAAGGCTCCCGATCCGATCGAGGCTGTCGGTCAGCCCATCCACAGGTGACACACTGTCCAGACCTTACTGGTGGTAAGGCGTTGTTTCCCTGCCTCTGGGTCCTCCTTGCTGTTTGAGTTATCCCCCTTGGTACTATGTCTACATGCTCAGCATTACTTCCCTGGCACACCATTGGTTTTTCCTTGACCAGGAGCCTATTTTATTGATTTTAATAAACAAGTTCATTATCCAGATCCCGAGCAGCATCCAAGTTTTTTCTTTCTTTTCATGTCATTTTGTCCGGGAGCGCCATCATACCCGATTTTTTGTGTTGCTATTCTCTCCACCCAGTTGGAATCTGGGTTAGGGTAGGCAGCAGCCCAGACTTGGACGTGACATTTAAGGTGGACCCCCTTGGGACATTGTCCGACCCCATTATCCCAGCCCCGCCGTCTGATCACCACAACCACAGCGCCAGGACTTTTTTGTTTATACTTATTGCAATTGTGTGCATCTCCATTTATTAAGTGGCATATTCCCCTATTTGTGTGTTATTTCCAAAAATGTGCACATTCTATTCCCTACCATTACATCTTGTAGTTGTATCACTTCATTTTTTGCCCATCTAACAAAATGTAAATAATCTTCTATCCCTGATTTAAAATAATTTGTGTCAATTAGTGAAATCAGAGGTGCATTAAAATCCCAGTGAGCCCTTCTACATATCCCATATCCTCAAAGTGTTCCTAGTAAGTGTGCTCGCGTTATTGGTCAAATCCCGATGTACCTATGTAACCTATACCATCTTTCCCAAATCTACCGTACTTTGTGCACACTCAATTCCCACCCAACTCTCACCTTCCTTATTATGAGTCCAATCTGCTATTTGTGCTATAGAAATTGCCTGATAGTATTTTTTAAAATCAGGCGCCACTACCCCCTCCAGACCTTTTTCCCTTTATTAATACTGCATATGCAATTCTAGGGTGTTTATGTGCCCATATGTATTTTAAAACCATTGCTTCCTGAAATAAGCCTAAGGGAGGGTGATTGGAACCATCTGGAATATTTGAATATATATATATATATATATATATAAATATATATATATATAAATATAAACTTGGGGAGAATATTTATTTTTCTACATTTAATCTACCCAACCATGAAAGGGCCTGTATTTCAGAGAGTTCAGTTGTTCCTTCATTTTATTTAATATAGGTATGTAATTGGCTTTATACAGGGTCGCCAGAGATCTAGTTAACTTAATTCCAAGGTATCCCTATTCCTCTCTACACCATACAAAGGGGAATTTAGGCTGGATTACCTTTTGTTCTCTCTTTGATATTGTGATGTTTCAGAATCCCTGATCTAGTTGTATTGACTTTAAAATTTGATAGCTTCCCATATCTCCCTAATTCTCCCAACACTTTCGGGAGTGTTAACCTAGGGTTAGAGATAAAAAATTGTACATTGTCCACGTATGCGGCCACGTTGTACTTTCTAGTCCCCACTGGCACCCCTTTAATGTCTGATTTTTTATGAACTGCTGCCAGCAAAGGTTCTAGGGCCAGAACAAACAACATTGGGGAGAGGGGGCACCCTTGCCTAGTCCCGTTATGTAACTCAAAGGGGAAGGACAAACTGCCATTCACTCTAATTCCTGCCATTGGGTGACAATAGAAGGCGGAGATCCATTGCATCATCCTATCTCCAATGCCTAGAGGCATCAGAGTTTCTAACATGAAGCTCCAATCGACCATATCTAAAGCCTTTTCGGCATCTACTGAGAGTAGCACGGCCGGAGTGCCCTTTTTTTAACTTCATGGATCAAGAGAAGTGACTTAAGGCAGTTGTCTCTCCCCTCTCGCCCGAACACCTGATCATTATGTATCCACCTTGGCAATAAAGGTTTTAATCTTTCTGCTATAATTTTTGCGAAAAGTTTTATGTCTGTGTATAAAAGGGAGATAGGTCTATAGTTTGTAGGTGCCATGGGGTCTTTCCCCTCCTTCAAAATAAGCGTTATGTAAGTGAGCAAAGACTCTTAACCTTAAGTTCTCTCCTTTCCCCACTTATGGAAATATGTACATAGTTTAGGGACTAAGATTTTTTTAAACCTTTTATAATACATATTAGAGTACCCATCAGGGCCCAGGCTCTTCCCCAGGGCAATGTTCTTTATTGCCCACCCCACCTCTTCATGTGTAATCGGGCCTCTAGATCCTCTAGCTCCTCCTTAGGTAACCTTGGGAGATCAAGCTCCCAAAGATATTCCCTCACGGCCAGATCTTCCTTTCCACTTTCTCTACCTTCCTCTTTCTGTCTGACATTATAGAGCTGACTATAGTATGAGTGAAATACCTGGTCGATATCAGGGGATGAACATACTATTTCCCTGTTCTAGTTTTTAATTTTGGAGATATAAGATGCATTTTTTTTCTCCCTTACTGCTTTTGCTAGCCATTTCCCGGGTTTATTTTATTTTTTCCCCATTGGATTTTTTTTCATGATTAAATTAAATGCGTTCTTTGTCTCCTGCTCCATAAGTGCCGTCAGTTCCCCTCTCTTCGCAATTATTTCTCGTTGCTCGGGGATACAATTGGGTCGAGTCCGTTGTTCCAGAATATGTATCTCCCTAAGTAGCTGGCTCTTTCTCTCCTTCTTTTCCCTCTTTATTTGTGTCCCGATATCTATTATTATCCCCCTTAAATAAGCCTTATCCGTTTCCCACAGAGTAGTCTGTGAAATCTCTGATGTATCATTAATAGCAAAAAAACTCTTCAAATCCTTTTCCACCTTCTCAATTATCTATGGATCCTAAATGACCTAATCATTCAGTTTCCAGGCCTTTCTCTATGTGTTACTATCAGTATATCCAACTGGGCAATCACTGGGGCATGGTGTGAGAGTGTACTGGGCCTAATGGTCGTGTCCTTGAGGGAAGTTAATAATTGGTGTTCTATTAAAAATGTAATCAATCCTTGAGTAGGAGCCATATAGTGAAGAAAAACAAGTATAATCTCCTAATTTTGGGTATCTGACCCTCCAAGCATCCACCAACTGTACCATCCACCCAGTAAACTTCTGATTTCATTCTGCCATTGTATTGGGAGAAGAGAGAGCCCTGTCGATGAATACACATGTGGGTCCAACTCCATGTTGAGGTCTCCTGCTACCATAAGCTTCCCTTCTTTAAATATTATCAACTTTTTCAGAATTTTTCTCAGGAATTTATTTGGCTCTCTATTGTTTGAAATAGTACACTCCATATTAAATAGTTTTCCCTTAATAAACAAGAACCTCCCCTCCGGATCTGCCATCTGTTCCTTTAGCGTGAACATGGTGTATCTACCAAATCCAATCGCCACTCCTCGTGAGCGACTCAAAACCGAGTCACCATAAAACCACATAGGGAAAAAGCGAGATGACAATTTAATCCCTGAAACATGTGTAATATGTGTTTCTTGTAAACCACCCATAATGATGCAGTTCTTTAGTTACCTTTTACCTTTTGCTAGGTGTATTCAAACCCCTAACATTATATGATACTGATCTGCAGAAAGGTCCTTTATGCAAAGGAAGGAAAAAAAAAAGCCCCCCCCATCCCAACACCCTTTCCAACAGGATAACCCCTCCAAGGGCTGGATTATTGTCCAGATCCTATTCCATGTATGGACCTGGTGACACACAGCCATGTGTCCCCTCCCGTTAATACCTTACCAGGGGGAAACCACTCCGGCACTCTGACCCAACCCAGCCCACTGGATTGAGAAGCCCTCTCCTCCCCACCACCTCCCAGAGAAGGAGAAAGGGATGGGAGAAGAGGCGAGAGAAAGGGGGGGGGGGGAGGTTTCTCTTAATTTTCTTTTGAGTTTTCAAAACAGGAAGTGAAGGGAAATCTCCCCATCATGGCACAACAGCAAAACACATTAAACTGAAACTAAACCCTCCTATCATTTTCAGATAAGGAAGTTGCCATCTTGGCCTCTGTTTGACCTGCAGATGCCATGGTGCTGCACATGTGATCAGTTGTAACACCAGCCAATTGATGGTTTGACAGTTTGGTTGGGACTCAGTACAACCAAATGTGACAATTAGCATTCCCAGCATGCCAGGAATGTAACTGTGTTTTTTAAACAAATCGATGGGTTTAGTTCCGTTTTAACTGACAGAGGTTTTTTTTTTTAACCTTTAAATAAAGTTACAGTGAATATTTAGAGGTATACAGAAATATATCTGAGACGCTAAATAAGTGCACGGGGTGTGGGTTAATTTACAGGTTTGAAGTTCAGTTGAAGGAGTGGGCTTTCAAGTATAACTAAATGCAACACTTTTTTTTGTTTTAGTTTTGGATAGGGTGGAGAGGGATTAGAACCCCTGCCAGGTTTTAATTGCTTACTGTGCCCCCTAAATTTGTCCTGTCAAACTTTTAACCGAAAGAGAAAGTGAAAGAAAATCCCAAAATTTTTGGTTGTCATCAGAACAGGAATAGAGAATGAGAAATCTGGGGACACTGGGGACAAGAATTTTGCCTTTAGTCCTACTTTAACCTATATTTACATGTTGCATTAAAATGGGTGTGAAATGGTGGTAGAAAAACATATTGTATTTTAAGGATCTGATCTGCGGCACATAGTACCTAGAGACCTACCAGCCAGGGAATGGGTGACTGACGTAGGGTAATGTTTCCTCTGGTAGTAAAGGGGTGTTGTGCTTGTCCCATTTACTAGCTGCTGGCTCCCTGAGTTTTGGGACCAGACCTGCAGCACAGAGTACCCAGGGACCTACCAGCCAGGGAATGGGTGACTGGCATAGGGCAATGTTTCCTCTGGTAGTGAAGGGTTGTTGTTTTTGTCCCATTTACTAGCTGCTGGTTTCTTGAGTTTTGGGACCAGACCTGCAGCACAGAGTACCTAGGGACCTACCAGCCAGGGAATGGGTGACTGGTGTACGGTAATGTTTACTCTGGTAGTGAAGGGGTGTTGTGCTTGTCCCATTTACTAGCTGCTGGCTCCCTGAGTTTTGGGACCAGACCTGTGGCACAGAGTACCTAGGGACCTACCAGAAAGGGAATGGGTGACTGGCTTACGGTAATGTTTACCCTGGTAGTGAAGGGGTGTTGTGCCTGTCCCATTTACTAGCTGCTGGCTCCCTGAGTTTTGGGACCAGACCTGCAGCACAGAGTACCTAGGGACCTACCAGCCAGGGAATGGGTGACTGGCATAGGGTAATGTTTCCTCTGGTAGTGAAGGGGTGTTGTTCTTGTCCCATTTACTAGCTGCTGGTTTCTTGACTTTTGGGACCAGACCTGCAGCACAGAGTACCTAGGGACCTACCAGCCAGGGAATGGGTGACTGGTGTACGGTAATGTTTACTCTAGTAGTGAAGGGGTGTTGTGTTTGTCCCATTTACTAGCTGCTGGCTCCCTGAGTTTTGGGACCAGACCTGCGGCACAGAGTACCTAGGGACCTACCAGAAAGGGAATGGGTGACTGGCTTACGGTAATGTTTACCCTGGTAGTGAAGGGGTGTTGTGCCTGTCCCATTTACTAGCTGCTGGCTCCCTGAGTTTTGGGACCAAAGCTGCGGCACAGAGTACCTAGGATCCTACCAGACAGGGAATGGGTGACTGGCGTAGGGTAATGTTTCCTCTGGTAGTGAAGGGGTGTTGTGCTTGTCCCATTTACTAGATGCTGGCTCCCTGAGTTTTGGGACTTGACCTGTGGCACAGAGTACCTAGGATCTTACCAGCCAGGGAATGGGTGACTGGTGTACGGTAATGTTTACTCTAGTAGTGAAGGGGTGTTGTGTTTGTCCCATTTACTAGCTGCTGGCTCCCTGAGTTTTGGGACCAGACCTGCGGCACAGAGTACCTAGGGACCTACCAGAAAGGGAATGGGTGACTGGCTTACGGTAATGTTTACCCTGGTAGTGAAGGGGTGTTGTGCTTGTCCCATTTACTAGCTGCTGGCTCCCTGAGTTTTGGGACTTGACCTGTGGCACAGAGTACCTAGGATCCTACCAGACAGGGAATGGGTGACTGGCGTAGGGTAATGTTTCCTCTGGTAGTGAAGGGGAGTTGTGCTTGTCCCATTTACTAGCTGCTGTCTCCCTGAGTTTTGGGACCAGACCTGCGGCACAGAGTACCTAGGGACCTAGCCTGGGAGTCATGGGAGATGTGTAGGAGGGGGCCCCGTGAGACAGGAGAGAGAGAGGAAGCATGTAGTTACAGAGTGTAGTCATTTTCCTGAAGCCTCTGGTAACTGTGGACATGTCACTGGGAGTTTGGTGATAGGTATTGCTAGGTTGGTTGATGCCGGTGCAGGCTCTGCAGCACCGGTTTCTAAATGCTGTGCAACCTGGGAGTTTGTGTTCTCTAACTGTAGTAGTATCTAGAGGGTTTAGTGTTACCAGTACAGTCAGTTCGCCCTGGGTTGCTAGAGGTTTAAATGTGTTCCTTGTGGCTTGCTGGAAGTCCTAGAAGGACTGGAGTTATGTATTAATGCTGATTTGTGTGCTCTGTACACTACAGTACCGTACATAACCTCTTAATATTTCTCTCTTTTTCAAACTTGTCAGACACCCGTTTGCACTAATCATTTTGCTACTTAAAAAAAATAACATTTGTTTTTGTTTGAAATTTGAATTTTGTAATATGTCCGAAAGGAAGGACTGTAATGTGTTTGGACCGGATGAACCTGTTTACAAATATTTATTTTCTCTTCCTTGATTGGTGGATGACTTACTACTCGTATATTTAAGAACTGGTTAACTTACAGAATAACTTAATCTTGCTTGCAGCGTATGCGGTTGATTTTCCACCCCTGTACGTTGGGTAATCAGTGCATTTCTGTCTATTCTGTATCTTTGGAATGGCGACTGCGTTTGTGAAAGAAGATCTAAGCTGCTACATCTGCCTGAACCCGTATAGGGACCCGGTGGCGTTACAATGTGGACACAACTTCTGCAGAGACTGTATTGCACGTGAGCTGGATACACAGGGAGGGTCCAGAGCTTATACCTGTCCGAACTGTGAGGCAGAATTTTTGGAACACCCTCAAATGCTGAATAAGAAGAGGCGGCTGAATATGATGGAGACAGTCCTCTGTACATACTGCGATGATCCTGTTCATGCAATGAAGACGTGCCTGCATTGTGATGCTTCGCTTTGTGCTAAGCACCTAACGAGACACAGTACTGCACCTGAACATATTCTGATAGAGCCTACTGCATCCCTGGAGGAGAGAAAGTGCCGCATGCACCGTCTGGTCCTGGATCATTACTGCACAGAGCACAACGTCATTATCTGTTCCCTTTGCTACCATGGTGGTGACCACCAAAATCACGAGGTGCTGCTTCTGAATACTCACTCTGTTGAGAATGAGAACAAAAACATAAATCTGTTTATAGAAAATCTGAGAAAGGAAAGACAGAAAATCCAGGCTCAGATTGATAGTCTGCAGGACTACAAGGAAGCTCAGACAAAAAAAATAGATGCTGTCAGCAAACGAGTCACTGCCCAAATCCAATATGTCCAGCGAGAGCTCGAAGTTCTTCATAATAAGGTCCTGAATGAGGTCCAAGTACAGAAAAGAAAAGTTTCAGAATCAGTCCTTGATTGGAAAAAGAAGATGGAGGAGCAGAGGCAAGAGCTGTCCAGAAAGATTTGTGATATGCAGGAGTTATGTAACGTAAGCGATCCATTGACTTTTCTCAAGAAAGTAATGGGAACTGATTTAATCAGGATTTTTAATGTTGAAAAATTCAAAGTAAGCGATAATCAATTTGACGAAACACCAATTTCAGAGATGCTGTTCAAGGAACTCCTACAATTCTCTGATGGTCTGAATAAACGGATGCTGAAGGAGGCCTTTCCAAAGATGAGGAAACCAGAGATCACCCTGGATATAAACACAGCTCATTGTAAAATTAACTTAAGAAATTCCAGAACGGCCTCTTATAGCGAAAATCGTCAACCTAGACCTGATGGTCCAGAGAGGTTCCGATCCCAAAATGTTTTGAGTAAGTGCAAATTCTCATCAGGGAATCACTACTGGGAGGTGGAGGTGAAGGGAACACAGTGTAGCATTGGGGTCGCCTATGATAATATAGAGAGAAAGACAAGAAAAATGGAATCACGCATTGGTTACAACAGGAGATCCTGGGGTCTCAGCGTAGATAACAATCTTAGTGTGTGGCACATTATTAGAACAAAAATCCCCACGGATTCTCCTGTGAGGTCATTTGGAATATTCCTGGAATATGAAGCTGGGCGTCTGTCCTTCTACCAACTGTGTGACCCCATCAGACACCTCCACACCTTCACAACCACCTTCACCAGACCCCTGCATGCTGCCTTCTATATTGGTGAGCGTTCCAGAATAAAAATCCTAAAATAATACTGAAACAAATACACTCTATGGGCCATACATTGGTGGACACCTGACCATCACACCTTCCTAAAGCAATATTAATGCCCCTAGTTTTTTTTTCAATATGGCCATATTATGGGCAATAATACTGAGTGCCCCCCTTCCTCACTTTTTGGATATAGCAGCCTCTACTGTTCTAGGAAGACATTCCATTAGGTTTTTTTTTTTATAGGATATTGTGCCTTTTCAGCCAAAAGAACATTTGTGTGGTCAGGTATTGATGTTGAATGTAAGGTGGAGGTCAGGGCTCTGTGCAGGCCACTCAAGTTCCTCCACATCCAACCTTTCAATATCTTTATAGAGCTTTGTGCAGTGATGCTGGAACAGAGAAGAGTCTTGCCTAAAGTGTTATCACAAGTTTGGAGGAGCGGAATTCTCTAAAATCCTTTTGGTATGCTGTAGCATTAACAGTGCTCTTCATTGGAAACAGTTGAACTCAATCATCTGTGGGAATAGCCAGGCGCTTTTGGCCATAATGGTAGGTGTAATGATAAGAGCTAGAGCTCTCCAAAAGGCAAAGGTAATGCTCCTTGCCGACTGGAAAGCTCTAGCTCTGAATCCACAAGGGGCAGGACTGACTTCTCTTGAAAGACAATTGCTTTCTTGCAGGGAGCAAAGGCCCTTTACTGCAGCATGCTGGTAGGGAACAGGCTTTTCTACTCAGGCTGTGGTTGCTATTTATACAAAATGAACTGTATACCTTGTTTTGATGCCTCTGAAATATGTCTAATTAAACTAAAAGTTAAAATGGGCTTAAACCAGTTCCTGCCTGCCCACAGTACATTTACAGGTGTCATGGGCAGGCTTAATCATGTAAATGTACATCACTAGCTTATGGGTGTGCATTATGGTGACACTGATGAAAGTAAGTAAAAAAAAAAACAAAAAACCCTTAAAAATAGAAAAAAATAGAAAAAAAATTAAAATGGAAAAAAAAAACAGAATAAAAATATTATTATTATTATTATTATTATTTAACATACTGTCACCAGTCAGTATCCCTGATCACCAACACACCAGTGTTATGATGACTCTGTACTGCACTGGTGACAGCATGTAAAAAAACAAAATTGTGAAAAAAAACAAATGTTTTTAATTTCTTAATATTCCAAAAAATTGTGACTAAAAAATACAGCTTAAAAAAACTCACTATGCCTCTTACTAAATACCTCAGATTGTCTACTTTCCAAAAAGGTGTAATTTTGGGGGATATTTTTACTGTCCAGGAACTTTAAAGGGCCTCAAGAAAGACCATCAGTAAATCAGGATTGATCAATTTTCAAATATATATATATATATATATATATATATATATATATATATATATATATATATATATATATATATTATAGTTTATACTTATTGGGATTTTTTTTAAACCAAAGACATAAAACGGAATACATTTTGGCCTATATTTATGAGGAAATTTGATTTTACTGGATATATTTTATAACAGAAAATATTGTTCTTTTTTTTTCAACATTTTTGGTATTTTTTTGTTTATATCACAAAAAAATAAAAAACACAGTGGTGATCATATACCACCAAAAGAAAGCTCTATTTGTGTGAAAAAATGACATAAATTTAATTTGTGTACAGTGTTGCATGACCGCGCAGTTTCCATAGCGCAGAGCTGAATAGCAAAAAGCAGCCTGGTCATGAAGGGGGTAAAATCTTTCGGAGACCAACTGGTTAAAAAGAACTACTGCTTGTATTGGTAAAAATATTGTTTATTTTACCTTCTTATACATTTAAGAAGTGGATGTATTTTATACTGGATCAGCAATATGATGGTCTGACCCGTTTGCACTATTTTTCTTTTATATACAGAATAGTATAAAATAATTAAACACTGAACACTTTCTTCTCTGCATTTTTTTTTTTGTTAGAAATTCCTAACTTGAAGTACAACTTCACTAAGGCTGGCCATATATTATACAATTCTCTTGTAAAATTTGTCTTTAGATTTACCAAAACCATATGATATGAGGTCAAACCTAAACACGTAAAATTTGTATGCAATAATTCAGACCCTTACACTACATAGTCAGGGCCGGATTAAGAGCATCATGGGCTTGGTGCTGAGGATTTTGAAGGGCCTTAAGGACCGTGCCTTGCCATGCACCCAGAGGAGGAAGGGTGCAGCCATGCATGCCTAATTCAACATGGGATGCTGTCTCTGAAGCCCATAAACACATCCATGCATCGGCAACTGTCCCTCCTTTCTCCGGCCTTCGCGCTGTGTGGGGAGGTTCTGAGGGTGCTGCCTGGGGAAGCGAGCATAGAAGCCAGACTTCTGTGTTTACAAGTGACAGAAGAGCGGTAACAGTGAATATGGCCAACCCGGGGCCTATATAAAAGGTAGGGGCCTGGAGCTGCAGCTCCAATAGCCCCTACGTTAATCTGGCCCTGTACATAGTTGAAGGTAAATCTAAAGGAAATGGAATAAGAAAATTGTATAATATATGGCCAGCTTAATAGTGAGTTTTCCTTTCAATATTCCCCTCCTTAATTGGCAGCGACCTACCTAAATACCCACCTTTAGCACCCCCCCCCCCCCTTCATGAGTCCCAGTCCTATGTAGCTTCTACTGTACATGCGTGCCATTTAGCCTATTCAGTCCTGTGGCTAGAGCTGTACTTCTTTGGATAGATGGGGGTCTCCATGAATACGGACCAGCCCTTAGAAAGATTGGGGTGAGCATGTGGACTAGAAGCCGATTATGGACAAAACTATTGGGGTGAGGGATGGGGCTAAAGGAAAGTATTTTAAAAGAAAAAAGCAAAATACAAAAATTTCCAGCTTTACTTGCCAGCCTGCAACCAACCGAATTGTCCTGTCTAACAGTTCACATTTAAACCAGGGGTTTAGTTTACACACATTTGCTGCATCCCAGTGCACTACAGTCCTAACTCTATAATTCTGAGTCTCCTGAGTTGGAGCACATATATAATAATGGATAGAATAAGGCCAGGTATGCAATGCTGTATCTTGGCCTAGGCCAACAAGGCCCAGGCCTAGGGCAGCATATTGCAGGGGGGCAGCACAGAAACAGCAATTTATTTCTGTTAATTGCTAAAGAGAAAAATAGATGGATTTAATTGTTCCTCCCCCAATCCTTCCTTTGCTCAATGCCTGGACCACCTACCCTTATCACTGTGCTATATGTTTTCTGCTGCACTGGCATGGTTATATCCTCTTAGTCCTCTTCATAAATTTAGAAGAATATGTGAACTAGTGTCCCCACTGGAAAATGTTAGGGTGGGTCGTAAACAGGAAGTGGAGTGGCCTTGACAGGAAGGGGTGGGTCATATTTAAATTAGGAGGTGCATGAGTTTAGTCAGACCTAGGGCAGCACAAAACCTAAATACACCACTGCAGGTATGCCTGGAGGGAGCCCACTCCTCCTTAAAGGCACAGAGAATCACTGGACACACATAGCACATGGGCAGCAAAGGTATCCAGTGCATCCCCTAACCAATTCACCAATGCTACAAACAAATGGCAGCCAACCCAACCAATAACTGGCCTTTGCAGCAGGGAGCACATGGAAGGAAAAGTATTTCAGCAGGTGGTTGCATTCTCAATTTGGTGGAAGGAACATTTAACCATCTCAAATCCTTAGACCATTATAAAACTTCCTGGAGTTGAAGTGGTTAAAACGTGTTCATGGCTGCCAGCTGCAGTCATAAACTTGGTATAATTTTGTTTTTCAGTTCAGTAAAAGTGATCTGGGCAGCTGTAGTTTACTTTTCTGCTAGTAAGAAGGCCTATCATCCCCGTGCCCCCCGCTATCTGCATCAGCCAACCGTGGTTCCCGGGCTCTCCCATTATTTAAGGTAGCCCAGGACCACAGTAAACTGGCCAGGCAGTGGGAGAAGGAAGACACTAATAAAAATCCCTTCTCTGATCTCCGTGGTGACTAATGAACCCCAAGGCTATGAGCACTTTGCCTCTTTCCATTTCAGAGTTGTCATTTCCTGACTACTGTAGCCTGGGAAGTAGCTAATCAAGCACAATCTGTGGGGTAATTAGCTGCATTGGAGGGTAGGGGTGATATTGTTGGCTTAAAATACATGTGATGTCTCCATAAAAGGAACCTGTCAGCTGCCCATACCATCACACGGGGAGTTTGTTAGGCCTTTGTGATAGAAATAAAGATAATAGAAAAAAAATTTAATAAAAAAAAAGTAAAAAAACTAAATAAAAATAATAAAATATGTAAAAGCATCCCCGCACTCCCTTCCCCAGCACAAACATGAGGATGCAAATGTGTATGCAAGTCCCACACATGTATATAAACAGAGATAATGGATAATGGTACACATGTGAAGTATAACCACAGACATCGGTAGGCCATAAGAGAGCAATAATTCTAGGGCCATAATTCACGGTTAACTCTAAAATGATAACCTATAAAGCGTTGCCCATGAAAACATTTAGGTACCATAGATTCTAGCCATTTCATAGGCACGCGCAATTTAGATTTTTGACATGCTTGGTATCTTCTTGACGCAACCCCATCTTTTATATACCAAAAATTGGGTATTATATTGTGTTTGTGGGTACTAAAATGTATTTTCTGTATTTTTTCCTGAAAATATGTGTTTAAAAAAGTTCAGGATTGTAAAAAAAAAAAAAAAAAATGTATAACCACCTAGGGGGATGTAGCAATGGTCCAATGCTGCATTGGTGTCTCTTCGCTTGTAATACTGAGAACTTAGCGATAAAAGACTGCTGATTGCTCACTCTTCAGTAAGCAGAGAGCCAATGGCTGTCCGTCTCTGTACTTTGCCCCTCCAGCACTCATTGGAGTACTGGATAGGGAGGGGGCAGGAGCAGTTGGCTCAGGCTCTCAGCGGCACGGTGAGAGGCTGAGCCAGCTGCCGATCGTGCATCTGGGCGGATCCCAACAATATGGTCGGGATCCTTCCAGAGCCTGGCCGGTTCTGTGATGATGTCAGCTGACAGCAGGCTTTGGCCCACTGTCAGATGAAAATTGGTCACGAGAGTGCAGAACACGCACAGAACGTGTGTTTATGTGTGTACAGGGTGCTGCTTTTACTAAGGGATTTAACGTTTTTTTCCCTGCTTTTCAGGGACAACAAAAACTGCCATATCCCCACCGACAGGACAGAGCTCTATATTGTTTACATAACCACCCATAAAATAAAAATAATTACAGTGCTAGTAAACTTGTGCAGAGATGCTAGCACCACAATTGACAACTATTGTGTATAAAATCAAAGATAAAAGTGCTGCGCTAAATAATCCATATAGTGAGTTATAATTACATAAATGCAAAGTGGGGAAAAAAAAAAGTGAAAAAAATGTATTATCCCAAAAAGGAAATATCATTTCTGACGAAACGCGTAAGACCCGGCTGAGGTCATTGCATGCTTTTTGGGACTGTATCCTAACAGCACATCTATTTCCTGTAAGTGTTCTGAACATTTTAACCACTTTACAACCGGAGGATTTTGCTGTCTTCCGTCCAGGCCACTTTTTGCGATTCGGCGCTGTGCGACTTCAACTGACAATTGCGCGGTCGTGCGACGCCGTACCCAAACGAAATTTACGTCCTTTTTCTCCCACAAACAGAGCTTTCTTTTGGTGGTATTTGATCACCTGTGCGATTTTTACTTTTTGCGCTATAAACAAAAAAAGAGTGTTTATTTTGAAAAAATAACAATATTTTTCACATTTTTTTATATGAAATTCCCCCCAAAAAAGATGTAAAAACCAATTTTTTTAAAAGTTTTTGGCCAATTTGTTTTATGCTACATATGTTTGGTAAAAAAAATCGCAATAAGCGTATTTTGATTGGTTTGCGCAAAAGTTATTGCGTTTACTAACAAAGGGAAAGATTTCTGTCATTTTTGGTGTTTTTTTTTTAACGCGTAATGGCGGCGATCTGCGATTTTTTTTGCGGGACTGCGACATTGCGGCGGACAGACCGGACCCCTGACTGACATTTTTGACACTTTTGGGGGTACCAGTGACATTACTGCAGTAATCAGTGCTATATATATGCACTGTTACTGTAAAAATGACACTGGCAGGGAAGGGGTTAATTTTATTGGAGAGGGAGGGGTTAATGTATGCCTGGTGCTTACTGACGTGTAGGGGGGGAGGTGACTATGTGATTCATGGACAGATCGGATGTCCAGCTATGCTGAACAGTCCGATCTGTCACTCCCTGTCACTATGGAGATCCGCCCGCTGTGTTTACACACAGCGGGCGGATCTCCAGACTCGATCCCCGACGATCGGGTAAGAGCAGCGGCGATCGCCGCTGCTCCTCCCCTGGCCCGACTCCCGCTGTGAATGAAAACAGCGGGAGCGAGCCTCCGGCGGCGCGCAAGCGCCGCCCAGAAGGGGAGGAGTCCAGTCACGTTAATACTACGTGACTGGACGGGAACGAGCCACTCTGCCGCAGTACTATTACCGTGAGCGGTAGTAGAGTGGTTAATAAATTTGTTTATGATGGATTTATGTGCGATTGCTTGGTTTCCACATATTGCTTTTTGTTTCCACATATGTTCACAATTTGAGAGAGACGGTTAGTTCAGGTGGAGTCGATTCACACCAGAATCGAGGGGATATGAGAGATCCATCCATAAGAAATGCACAAAGACCTGGTTCCCTATGTCATGTTTACTTATCCCTACTTTTGTGACTCACCGTAAGGTATTTGGGTGCACATTCTCTGGTAAGCGTACCTATACTAGCTATGGTGGTGGATATTGTCACGCTTGTGGCTCTCACTATTTATGGATCATCACTTCAATCACTTTTGTGGACTTTAATTATGCATGGGTAGACTTTTGGTGGCCCTCTGTGGACACTTTATTTTTACTTTATTTTTATTCTTGAACACCTGGTCCTTGGGATTTTACATTATTTTCACTTTTTTTTCACTTTGTGTATTTTATGTATGCATTTTTTTTGTATAAATCTTTATATTAACATTTTCAACATGAAAATACAAACATTAGGGAAGTATAATTTCCATGAAAAGTTGTCAAGAACAGTAATAACATAATGTGCACAGAGTATGGATTTGGGGCATTACCCACCCACCGCCACTAGATGTCGCCTTCATCATAAATTAAGCTTATGTATGCATTTTTGTAATCATAACTTACTATATGGATTATTTAGTGCAGCACTTTTATTGTTGATTGTTTACATAGGCAGAGCTCTGTCCGTTCTTCCTCCTTGCCTATCAGCGAGTGCCGGCGGTCATCCATTGGCCGGCACCCACCTGATTGGCTTGTTCTGTGTGATTGGCACACACTAGGTACATTGTCCGTTACAGGAGAGCCTCTTTGCTGCTGTATAACAGCAGTATGTGGTCAGCAAGTGGATAAATAGTATATAAATAAAAAGTGTATACATGTATAAATAGTATGTAAACAGACCATAAACATGTAGGGGGCCCAGGCATCCCGAGGGGCCTGGGAGTGGGGCCCTAGTGTTCCCACCACTGTGTGTGTGTGGGGGGGGGGGGGGGAAGGTGGCCGCCCACTGCTCGATGCCCGCCGTTTCTTCTAGTTTTGATGTATGACCGCTCTGTTCGGGATTTCCACCCATATCACTGGCTGCCTTTTGATTAGGAGATGTGCGTGTGCGGTAATTCTCCTTGCATGTACTGTTGATAGCGGGGCCTACTGCCGTCCAGGCCGGCATCATCCCAACCACCACTGATCCCATCCACCACTGTTGCCTCTGATTCCATCCAGGGGCGTAACTACAGGGGACACATGTGCGACCTGGCCCCATGCTCCAGGGGGCCGGTGTGGCCCCCTGTACACCTAGATAGGGGGGGAGGGGTGGGGGCAGCATATAGAGGAACCGATCACTCCATTTACCTCCTGCAGCCGCTAAATGCTCGCTTCTCCTCCTCCCCCCCCCCCCGCAGCCGCTATCGGTTTTGGGGCGCATTAACTTGGTAAAGATGAAGCTCCTTCCTGTTTTTCTGTACTTCCTTAGGAACTCCCCGATATGGGTTCCCCGCTCGTTTTTCCGTCTGGTCCATGGCTTGATTGGGTCCTTTATATGGGGTAGCTCCCCTCCGAGGATTGGCCTGCAGGTGCTCCAGGAGCCCTGGGGTCAGGGGGGACTTGCGTTGCCTGATCTTTTTAAATACTTTCTGGCTGGGCAGGGAGTGTTTGCTAGGCGGTGGCTTCGTGGAGATGATGGGGACTCTGCCACGGTTCTTGAGGCGGCTGTCTTGGGCTCCTATGAGAGCCTCCGTCTTCTCCTGTATCGCGGTGCTAGGGCTGATTTTCCTCTGACTGGCACGATGCGCTCCACCATCAAGGCTTGGGATTGTATGAGGGCACTGATGGAATCTGGAGCAACTGGGGTGTCCCCTGCCTCTCCGCTGTGGCGGAATCCTGGGTTTCCTCACTTTGCCTCGATACCGGATCCTGCCCTCTGGGCGTCCAGGGGGATCAAGACGCTGGGGGATATTACTTCTGGTGGAGTTCTTTGTTCCTTTGATGCCCTGAAGGCACGATTTGCCTTGCCGAATCATTATCTTCCATTATCTTCAGCTCCGTCATGCTTTTCAGGCGCAGTTTGGTGCTTCCCGTGTAGAGGTTGAGTCCTCTGCGTTGGAGACTGTTCTGCGAGTTGAGGTTATGCCGAAGGCTCTCTCTGCCTTGTACAAATAATTGTTTGTCACTACTCCCTTGGCGGTGCGTAGGTGTCGGGCTAGATGGGTGGAGGAGGTCCCGGACTTGGATGGGGATGATTGGGATGATATGTGGTGTGCTCCTTTTGCTTACCTGGTCTCCACCAGGGACCGCCTGATACATTTTAAGTTCCTGCATAGGATATATTATACGCCGGCGAAGCTGGCCCATATCTTTCCCACGTCCTCTGCCGAGTGCTGGCGCTGTTCACACTCCCCGGCGGGATTTAGTCATATTTTCTGGCGCTGCCCGGTGGTTCGGGATTATTGGACTGCTGTGCTGGCCTGCATTACGGCTGTGGTTGCTGTCCCGGTTCCTGATTCTGTTGAGGTGTGTCTTTTGGGCTTGGTAGAGGAACTGGCCCTGGCAAGGGCCATTCATACGCTTGTTAGCCTGCTCCTCTTTTATGCCCGTAAGGCCCTGCTCCTGCACTGGAAGAGCCCGTTGGCCCCCACTTTCCGTTTTTGGAAAAATCTGGTGAATAAGGTGACTCCGCTCTATAAAGCTACGTATCTTAGCAAGGGGTGTCCTCGTAAGTTCGATAGTGGTAGATATGGATTTATTCCTCGGCCTCGACCTCCGATGACCAGCCTTAGAGAGCCTGTAGTATTGTATCTCCTTTGTGTTCATGCTGTGGGGGGTGGTGGGGCGGGCTGCTGCCTGCATGTGTTCTCCATCTGCCGCAATGTTGGTATCCGTTTTTCATGGTTCTTCATTTTACCTGCTTTTCCTTTGGTATCATGGACTGCTCTTGTCATGTTTATTGTTTATTTGGGGATGTTTTTCTGCTTTATGAGCTTCTTTTGAGCATGTACTGACTTAACATCAGGGGGTCGTCTTGCCCCTTCGGGGGCTTTGTTTTTTTCCCCTCTGGGGACCACTGGGTGGAGCCTTTGGGGGTTAGGTGACGTGTTGTCCCTTGTTTTTTTTTTTTTTGTTTTGTGGTTGCCCTGCGTGGCATTGTGTTGTGTACTGTGTTGTTTTTTCATGAAAACTTTAATAAACAGAAATTTTCAAAAAAATGTTTTCACCAAAAAAAGCAACTAGTATGGATTATTTAGTGTAGCACTTTTATTATTGATTGTTTACATAGGCAGAGCTCTATCCGGTCCTCCTCCTTGCCGATCAGCGGGTGTCGGCGGTCATCTATTGGCCGGCACCCGCTGATTGGCTTGTGCTGTGTGATTGGCACACGCTAGGTACATTGTTCGGCACAGGAGAGCCACTTTGCCGCTGTATAATGGCATTATGCGGTCAGCAAGTGGATAAATAGTATGTAAATAAACAGTGTATACATGTATAAATAGTATGTAAACATACGTATATACAGTACATAGTATATAAACAGTAAATCTATTTTGCTGTAGAATATCATTAGTTAAATGTGCAATATAAATTGTAGCTTTTTTTTTTTTTCTATAGTACAATGTAAAGTTTTATTATCAGTAATAAATCTTTTCTTTATTGTGTATGGTTATGTTTTTTTTTGTCTTTCTGTGTAAATAAAATGTTTATTTTCACCCAAAAAAGCAACTTGTAGTCAATATTTAACTGTACTCTACTATAAGTCTATCCATAAACAGCAAGAATAAGGTTCAGGAGGCAGTACTTTCATTACACGGGGACATCTCAAACAACCAGGAAAGTTCAAAGCTAACCTTGGAAAGTATTTTTACAGAAAGAGTAGTTGATGCTTGGAACATACTTCCAGCAGAGGTAATGAATTAGTCAACACTATGTGAATTTAACCACTTGCCGACCAGCCGCCGTACTTATACGGTGGCAGGTCGGCTCTGTCCCGCGAAACAACGTACATTTACGTCGCTGCGTGGGACAGCTAGTGGGGGCACGCGCAGGGACCACAGGGGGAGCCAATCAGCGGGTCCGGCGGCTGCGATGTCCGCCGGGCATCTGCGATTGCTCCCCGTGGAGACAGAATGGTGGTCTGCCGACTAGACATAAAACAACTCTCTATAACTGAAAATTTCCCCTTAACCACCTCCCTACCCACCCCCTTTCCCCTGAATCAGCCAGCATAAAACTTATCATTCAAAAGAAAAAGAAAAGGAAAGGTTCAGGATATGTAGTGCACCGTGTATCATTAGTGGAATGTTAAAACGCAAAGTAACCAACAGCCATTCTGCCTTCTGTAGTAGGTAAAGGTACTCCGCTCTGCAGAGTCAATGGGAATACCCAATGTTGCCTAGCTCCCTTTATAGAGGTACTTATTCATTTATTATAGAAATATGTGACTCTCACCACACTGTGGAAGTTGAATTAATCCAGGATTGCCATACCTTATCAAATTTTTTACTGCATCCCCTTGATAAGTAAGTTGCCCTATAGAAGGGTAACATGGAGTTTACCAGCCCTTTCCAAAATAATATAGGAGGGGCAAACTGCTTTTTCCAGTGTAGAAGTAAAGCTTTCCTGCCGTAGAATAGAAGGATATTTAGAAGTGTTCTATGAGCAAGGGAGGGTACAACGTCCTCTTCCAGGCCTAAGAGACAGACCCTAATTGACATAGAATGGGGACTGTGAGAACCTCGGAAATCCAGGAGGTGACCTCCGACCAGAAAGTCTGGATCTGCGGGCATCTCCAAAAAATATGGTCAGCATCTGCGGGAGAAAAATCACAACCCCAGCATTCAGCCGAGGAGGTAGGATACATTTTGGCCAGTCTGGCTGGGGTATATACAACTTTGTGAAGAAATATAAACTGAGTTAACCTATTCCTGGCCGCTACTAAGTGTTTGAAGGGTTTCTCCCATAAATCGTCCCAGTCCCCTCCTTGAATATTAGGTACCTCCACGGCCCACCTCTCCCTGCACCTGATCACAGCCGGCGGGGCCTGTTTGAAAAAATCTTTATAAGTCACTGATAGGGGCTTAGCTAGATCATCTGCTGACAATAGCCCCTCAAGGTCCGTGGCGAGAGTCTCCACCCGGGCATCCCTAAATTGGCTTTGGAATGCGTGACTAAGTTTTAGGTATCTAAAAAGTTACAAATTTGGTAGGGTATGTCTATGTCTTGCTTTTAATTGATCAGACTTCATGAAGTCCCCTTCCCTGGTGATGTCTCCCAATGTCTTAATACCTCTGGTCACCGATATCATGGGTTAAGGCAGGGAATAGAAGTGTGAGAGACAAGGGTTCATCCAGAGAGGCGTGGATGATGACACCCCATTGTAACTAGGACATGCCAACTAAAGGCCCGTACACACGCACCGATTGTTGGCTGTAAATTTTCGGCCAACGTCCGATCGGCCGATTGTTGGCTTATTAGTATGATGCTTCCGACAACAGACTGCGACTTTTCGGCCGAACAAAATCTGGTGTGCAGGCTATAAAATTTTTGTTGGCCGTCAGCAGAACGGCCGATTGTTCCTCAGTCAGTACAGGTTTCGGCCGACAAAAATGTAATGATCAAGACTGGGCATGCTCAGAGAAGAAAAAACACACGAAAAGTAGACCAGAACATGACATCACTTCTGCAGTTGGTTGTTGTTGGCCGACAAAATTCGTGTGCAGTCTAGAGCACATTTCAACCAACACAACAACACTGGACAAAAGATGGCAGATCGGTTGGCCAACAATTGGGGCGTGTGTACGGGGCTTTAGTTGCTACTTCCCACGCTCTAATGGTGGCTTTCATTGTCAGGGTCAAGCGGAGATTGGACCTAAGGCCTCTGTACAGTGCCAAACTCAGACACTCATAAGACCCGGGATGTGCTGCTTTGAGTACTGTGGCCAAATCTCCATCATCCGCTAGCAACCAGCGCCGGACAAACACCATCTGACCGGCCAGATAGTATTTTTGCCAATCTGATATCCTGTGTTCCTCGTATTTAGGAACACAGGTCTTTGTGTTCATGCAGCAAGCCCATCCCAAGCCCATTAGTTATAAAGCACTAGCTAGGGACACATTTAACCCTTTGATTGCCCCTGGTGTTAACCTCTTCCCTGCAAGTGTCATTAGTACAGTAACAGTGCATATTTTTTGCACTGATTACTGTAGTAATGTCACTGGTTCCTCCAAAAGTGTCAAAAATGTCAGTTAGGTGTCCGATCTGTCTGCCGCAATGTCGCAGTCCCGCAAAAAATCGCAGATCGCCACCATTACTAGTAAAAAAAAAAAAAGACAAATCTTTTCCCTAGTTTGTAGACGCGATAACTTTTGCGCAAACCAAACAATATACACTTACTGGGATTTATTTTTTACCAAAAATATGTAGCAGAATACAAATTGACCTAAAATGATGAAAAAATTTGATTTTTCAATTTTTTTTTATTGGGAATGTTTTATAGCAGAAAGTAAAACATATTGTTTTTTCAGAATTGTCTGTCTTTTTTTTTTTATAGCGCAAAAAATAAAAATCACCAAAATACCACCAAAAGAAAGCTCTATTTGTGGGGAAAAAAAGGACTTTGATTTTATTTGGGTAAAGCTTTGCACGACCGCGCAATTGTCAGTTAAAATAACGCAGTGCCGTATCGCAAAAAATGGCCTGGTCCTTAAGTGGTTAAACAAGTTTGAGGTAAACATAGAACTTTACTCAGAAAATAAGTTAAAAAAAAAATAAAGAAAAAAGCAAAAGAAAAAAAATGCAAAAAAACCCCCAAACAAACAAAAAAAAAAGGGTCAGACTTGATGGACCACTTGGTCTTTTTCTGCTGTCACACTTCTATGTTTTAAAGCCCGACCCTGGGCAAATAAAACATTATCACTTGTAGTGGGGCTGTGTCCGCTTTGCAAAGGTTCGCTCTGGTCTTGATGACACTGGTGCAGACCAGTCTACCTGTGAGGACCAGTCTAGCTGCGGGGAGTATAGGAGGATCGGGTTAGTAAACCTTCTTTTATTGTTCACCTGGGCATAAACAAGCATATATCCCATGCAGTGCGGACACAATCACACTCAAGGTATACTTTTTTATTTGTCTGGAGTTGAGCTTTAAATAAAAATAAATCACCTTATAGATAGTGGAAGTAAACCCATCCATTTAACTGTTTCAAAAAACAGTTACATTCCCGACACGTGCCGGAAATGTAACTGTCACATTGGATGTGCTCTCAACCAAACTGTCAAACCATCCAATGGCTGGTGTCATAACTGATTACATGTGCAGCACTATGGCAGTTGAAGCTTAGACAGAGGCCAATATGGCAGCTTCCTTGACTAAAAATGATAGGAGGGTTTACTTCCACTTTAAGTAATCCTACTTATATTCTGAATCCAAAGTAAGAAACAAAGCAAATGTATCCCTTCTTTACAATAAATACATTGGACATTCTCTTCACTTATTTGTAGGAATAGGAAACAAAAGTAACCTTCTCCTACTTTAGGTATAGGTGTAAGAATCAAAACAAATTTTTCCCTTCTCTTATATAATTGCTATGAAACAAGACAAGTCTCTTCATCTTATAAAAAAAAAAAAAATTAAAATTTAATTATTTTTTATTACGGACAGTATCTCACAAAAGTGAGTACACCCCTCACATTTTTGTAAATATTTTATTATATCTTTTCATGTGACAACACTGAAGAAATGACACTTTGCTACAATGTAAAGTTGTGAGTTTTCAGTGTCATGTGCGTTACACGTTCGAGAATATTATTCTGAACAAATATAACGAGTTATTTTTAATCTATTAATTTCTTTTAAACAGCATATACCAATCTTAGTGAATACAGACTACAGTAGGGAGTATATGAGTATATTTATTCACAAGACATGTATTCACAATAAATAGTTAGACTTGAGGTGACACAAAAATATAACTTTTACATAAAATACAAACTTAAATGATCAATGCAAATGTGATATGTAACTCAGTTTAAAAAAGAAAGCAAGATTACGTTTTTCCCAGGTATAGTAGAAACCATAGATAAATATTCTATATAATCAGACCAAAATTGTCTGCGAATTGCGCAGCCAACAGTCACTTTATTACAGTTGAGAATAGGCTATGCAAAACGGAAGACTAAATCGCTAATATTGCGCTAAATTGGTACTAAATAAAATGTAGAAAAACAAAAATGAGCTTTTAGAGAAGAATCTAATATGGTTAATACGACTGGGACTGTAATTTCGTTACCCTTTAGCATAAAATTCAAAACATCTAAGGAAGGAAATAAACAATAATAAATAATAATCAGATAAACAGCAATGGATATTTACCACTTAAAATGGCTGCTAGCTTAAAATGTTCATTACCAGAGTCCTAAAGATGGCTGCCTTTTCCAAAATGGTGGCCGGTTATGGAGGAGTTTCGTCTGGCGTCCTTCAGAGTTTCAGGTGAGGGATGGAGCAAGATGGAGTATGTATAGGTGAGTATGAGTAGGGATGTAGTAGCCTGTGTGTTGAAGTGTATTGAAGTGTTGTTGCGTTGTGTCTCCCATCTCACATCTGGGTTCCTTTTTATTTTGTGTTGTACAAAAGGGCCGTAAAAATTATAATAAGCCGAACCCAGAAGGAGGAACTTTCTCTCCATTACTTGGGATTACTTAACCATTGACTGGTGAGGTCATTGGGCGACACCTCTTCTAGTCATCCAGTATATTGGATATTAAAATGATGTGATACATTCTTCATTTAGTAATAATCATAAAAACAATATGAGAATCTGTCCATATTCTCATGGTACATGTGTTGCCATCTGATATTTCCGTCATGTATCTATGTAAGGATTGGACCTGGTAACGCCGTTTAATAAGGATATATTATTAATATGATATATATTGATTAGGAATGACGGAGTTACCCAGATACTATATATTTTACATTTAGTAGCAGTAAAAATCATGTGGATATATACATAGTTATACGTATGTTGCTACACGACAACTGGTAGATGTAAACTTTTCTATATCTGGGTCATTTACAATCAGAATATTATTAGGGGATTCTAATGTTAGTAAACAATACAATACAATAATGATTTGGGATATATTCTGACCATTAAACACAACTATCTAATAGATATACTATAATTTTCAAATAGAAGATTGTCCATATAACCATAATCTCTACATTCCCTCTTGGTATATGATAGACTATGGAAGTTGTAGGTACTTATGATCATATTCTCAAATATTTTTAAAATCATGTCTGTTCAATGTGCATTGGTGACTAGCAAAGAGAAACAAAAACTTTTCTTTCTATTGAGGGCTCTCAGTATTTTACTTTCCTAGAATTTAAACAATAGTCTGGTAATTGGGTAACCCATTTACCTGCTTTCTCCTTGCGATCTGTTGATTTGTAGCTTTCCTCTTTCAGGATATCTGACTTGGGATAAACAATATAGTTGGCTTTTCTCTCCAGAGTATTATATTCAAAGTTTACCAAATACAATCTCTTTTGGGGACAGATGACATAGCTTCTTATCTCCAAGACATGTAAATAATGGCTAAACAAGTTCAACAAATAAAGCAATGTGTCCTTGAAACCTAAAGGATTTTGACTGAATTAGTGACGAGCTCATTTGAGGCCTCAATGTTCACAATTATTGACCTGTAATATGAAAAATGGATTTCTATTTTGTACTGTAAGTCTGACAACAACTTGTATAACAGTGTAAATTTGCTGTCCCCTCAAAATAACTCAACAGAGCCATTAATGTCTAAACCTCTGGCAACAAAAGTGAGTATACCCCTAAGTGAAAATGTTCAAATTTGGCCCAATTAGCCATTTTCCCTCCCCGGTGTCATGTGACTCGTTAGTGTTACAAGACCTCAGGTGTGAATGGGGAGCAGGTGTGTTAAATTAGGTGTTATCGCTCTCATTCTCTCATACTGGTCACTGGAAGTTTAAAATGGCACCTCATGGCAAAGAACTTTCAGAGGATCTGAAAAAAAGAATTGTTGCTCTACATAAAGATGGCCTAGGCTATAATAAGATTGTCAAGACCCTGAAACTGAGCTACAGCATGGTGGCCAAGACCATACAGCAGTTTAACGGGGCAGGTTCCACTCAGATCAGGCCTCGCTATGGTCGACCAAAGAAGTTGAATGCGCGTGCTCAGTGTCATATCCAGAGGTTGTCTTTGGAAAATAGACGTATGAGTGCTGCCAGCATTTGCTGCAGAGGTTGAAGGGGTGGGGAGTCAGCCTGTCAGTGCTCAGACCATACGCCGCACACTGCATCAAATTGGTCTGCATGGCTGTTGTCCCAGAAGGAAGCCTCTTCTAAAGATGATGCACAAGAAAGCCCACAAACTGTTTGCTGAAGACAAGCAGACTAAGGACATGGATTACTGGAACCATGTCCTGTGGTCTGATGAGACCAAGATAAACTTATTTGGTTCAGATAGTATCAAGCGTGTGTGACGACAACCAGGTGAGGAGTACAAACACAAGTGTGTCTTTCCTACAGTCAAGCATGATGGTGGGAGTGTCATGGTCTGAGGCTGCATTAGTGCTGCCGGCACTGGGGAGCTACAGTTCATTGAGGGAACATTGAATGCCAACATGTACTGTGACATACTGAAGCAGAGCATGATCCCCTTCCTTCAGAGACTGGGCCGCAGGGTACTATTACAACATGATAACGACCCCAAACGCACCTCTAAGATGACCACTGCCTTGCTAAAGAAGCTGAGTGTAAAGGTGATGGACTGGCCAAGCATAACTCCAGACCTAAACCCTATTGAAAAAAGATAAGGAACCTGTATAGTGCAGGACAGAGATGTATAGTAACGAAGTAGAACTACTTAAGTACTGTACTTAAGTACCGAAATGCGGTATCTGTACTTTCCTAGAGTAGAATTTTTTTCTCCTACTTCTACTTTTACTTCACTACATTTTTTCGATGATTTCGATACTTCTACTCAAGTATTTTTTTTTTGTGCTGCATAGTTACTCGTTACTTTTAAAAAAATTACCACTGCCAGAACAGTAGATGGCAGGTTGCATAAAGCTCAAAAAAATGTGTATAATGTCATTTGTAAATCAGCGCATACGAAAATAAAGGCTGTGTATAATAAAAGCTGCTATACCAAATCTTTCCAATAAAAAGAAAATATGAAACAAATAAATAAATGGTGCTACAGCGCTTAAAGTGCATCAAGAAACTACTAACAAACACAGGTTAATCATTTGAATAAATCATTTGAAATAATAAAAAACAATATGATGTTCAAACTTTTGACTTCTTTCTTTAATAACTACATAACACAGTACTTGTACTTTTACTTTCAGTACTTGAGTAGAAATTTTTTGAAAAAACTACTTGCAATACTTAAGTAAAAAAAATGTTGAATACTTTAGTACTTCTACTTAAGTAACTTTTTCTGCGAGCACTTCCACTTCTACTCAAGTCACTTTTTGATCGAGCACTTGTACTTTTACTCAAGTAGAAATTTCGAGTACTTTATACAAGTCTGGTGCAGGAACCCAAAAGAGATGCTCATCCCAAAAGAGATGCTTGTGGAATTTGGGAAGAATATCAAATGATTCTTTAGAATTTCCAATGGAGCTATGTGCCAGAAAGAGGCATCAGAATGGTCGCTGTCGTCACTTTCCATACCTGATGACGAATTTTCCCAAGAATCGCTATCGCTCAGTTCTTCAAGTAACTCCTTTTCGCTGTTGCTGTTTTCCAGTTTGTCTAAAAGCACTTTTGCGCAAAAAGAAAGCTTTTTGGACGCCATGGTCGTTCTCTATTTTCCAGGCACAAAGAACTGGAAAAGCACTGGCAGGGCACTGGAAAAGTCACCAGGAGAAATCCTGTGGTGAAATGGCATGATACAGTGTAATCCATTAGGATCACAGCTTTGTATCATGTCATTTAGTGTATTTACATTTTTCAAAATGCCGCCGGTTCCACCCCCCCTATGTCACAACGCTTGCAGGGAAGGGAAACGGAAGACAGGTGCCAGCATCGGCCGAGCACACAGCGGGAGGACAGCGGGAGGAAGGCTGGAGAACGGCGGGGGAGGACGGGGGAAGGTGTTTTAAAAATATAAAACAACAAATTTCCATGCAAAATAATGTACCGCTTTTAGCACAGAAATCTGGACATATTCAGACCGCCAGGGAGGTTAATGCTTGCCTTCCAGCTGTTATAAATTAATGGCCTGATGGCTCTCTCCTGAGGGTGTTAGAGGGTTTTATCAGCATATAACAGAGAGGGTTACAAGGGCAAAAAAAATTTTACTGCATGTTGTGATCAGTGCTTTGTTTCTTCTCACACAAATCAGCAGTGAGAGGAAACAAGAGTGTTACCCCAGAGAGCGCCAACATTTTTTTTTTTTTTTTACAGTGCAGTGTCACTGACAGATCCAGCCAGTGTCTCTGATCACTAACCACTCCAATAAAGTGTCAATATGGTGACACTGTACTGGGGTGGCTAGCAAGCAGGAACACTGACTGGCTGCACCATACTAGTGCAGCCAGCCGCAGTGTCCTTGGTCATAATCCCTCCCAGTCCCCCAGTACAGTGTCACCATACTGTATTCCTGATCCCCTCCACACCAGTAGAGTATTGCCAGACCAGTGCAGCCAGCAACAGTGTCCATGCTCTGATCACTATCACATCAATACAATGTCACCAAACTAGTGCAGCCAGCCACAATGTCCCAGATCACCACCATACCAGTTCCAGTGTCACCAGACCATTGCAGCCAGCATCAGTCAGACCAGTGCAGACAGCAATACTGTTTCTGAAAGCCGTCACACCAGGACCAAGGACACTAGACCAGTGTAAGCCTGCAACAGTGTTCCTTATCATTGCCACACCAGTCCCAGTATCACCATAATAGTGTAAATCAACAACAGTGTTTCTGATCACTGATACAGTGTCACCAGGCCAGTGGCCAGCAACTGTGTTCATAATCACCAACACACCAGTCCCAACATCACCAGAGCCAGTGTAAGCCAGCAAAAGTGTTCCTAATCCTCGTCACATTAGTGCCAGAGTCACCAGACCAGAGCAGCCATCAGCAGTGTTCCTAACTAAACAAAAGCAAAACTAAACTAAACAGAGCCGTGTTCCTGATCACTGCCACACAAGTTCCAGTGTCATCAGACCAGTGTAAGCCAGCATCAGTGTTCCTGATCACCAACACACCAGTCCCAATGTCACCAGAGCCAGTGTAAACCAGTAAAAGTGTTCCTAATCCTCGCCACATTAGTCCCAGAGTCACCAGGCCAGAGCAGCCATCAGCAGTGTTCCTGATCACCACCACACAGGTTCCAGTGTCATCAGACCAGTGTAAGCCAGCAACAGTGTTCCTGATCACCAACACACCAGTCCCAATGTCACCAGAGCCAGTGTAAGACAGCAAAAGTGTTCCTAATCCTCACACATTAGTCCCAGAGTCACCAGGCCAGAGCAGCCATCAGCAGTGTTCCTGATCACAGCCACACAGGTTCCAGTGTCATCAGACCAGCGTAAGCCAGCAACAGTGTTCCTGATCACCGCCACACCAGGCTTATTCTTGTCAGAGCCAGTGGAAGTGATCAAAAGTGTTTATGATCACTGATACACAAGTGCTAGTGTCACCAGACCACTGCAGCCAGAAACAGTATTCCCATATCTCCCAACAATCCTGGGTTGGGTGAGACTCCCACATTTCAACCTTTGTCCATTGATCCCGGTGTACAGGGGATTTGTCCCGCATTACTCCATTTAATGCTAACAGCCTTGCAGGACATGCAGCAGTGATTGGTGGGTAAGCCAGCGGGGGTATGGCCACAATGAGAGTGAGAGTCAGTTTAGCTGTCAAATCCAACCTTTGATATTAGGGATGGACGGGGCCGATATGCATTTCAAGGGCTCCGCCCCCTTTGACAGGCAACCCGTGCATAGACAAACAGTCGGAGTTTATACATTGCTGGCCCGGGTACAAGGTGGCAGGGGGTCGGACCAGTTGTAACTACTGCATGTGCACCCACAGCGTTGTATAATAACCTGAATTATACACCACTGTGGGTGCACATGCAGTCGACTGTTTGTCTGTGCACGGGTTGCCTGACAAAGGGGGCAGAGCCCTTGAAATGCATATTGGCCCCGCCCATCCCCGACATCAGAGGTTGGATTTGACAGCTAAACTCACTCTCACTCTCATTGCAGCTGTACCCCTGCCGTCTTGCCCACCAATCCCTGGCTGTGCTGGATGGATGTTCACAATGCTGCATGTCCTGCTAGGTTGTTCTTATTTGTTATCCATCTGATGCCGTCATTCTCACCTTGGCTCCTGTATGCTGTTAATCAAAATTTTAGAATGTAAGTGTGCTATGTTTAAATAATTAGTGTCTTTGCGATTTACCTAACTCCTGAACCTTGCACTCTGTATGAACACACTCCTGAACCTTGCACTCTGTATGAACCGCACTCCTGAACCTTGCACTCTATACAAAACACACTCTGTATAAAACGCATTTCTGAAGCTTGCACTCTGTACAGAACGCACTCCTGAGTCTTACACTCTGTACTAACGCACTCCTGAACCTTGAACTCTGTACAAAACGCACTCCTAAACCTTGCACTCTGTACTAACGCACTCCTAAACCTTGCACTCTGTATGAAATGCACTCCTAAACCTTGCCTTCTGTATGAAACACACTCCTGAACCTTGAATTCTGTACAAAATGCACTGTTGAACATTGAACTCTGTACTAACGCATTCCTGACCCTTGCACTCTGTATGAAACGCACTCCTGAACCTTGCACTCTGTACAAAACACACTCTTGAACCCAGGGCCGGACTGGCCATTGGGCAGAGCGGGCATATGCCGGTGGGCCGAGGCCTCCGCCATGATCTGACAGTGTGGCCGATACCGCGGAGAGTCTGGGCCGCATTACCGCAATTAGGCCGCCCGCTGTCCCTGACTCCCCACCCCCCAGTGCTGGCCTCTCCGCGGCCGATACCGCGGAGAGTCTGGGCCGCATTACCGCAATCTGGCGGCCACCCACCGGCCGCCGCTGTCCCTGACTCCCCACTCCTAAGCTCCGCAGCGGCATCCAGCGTAGCTCAGGAGGGGGTGGGACCGTGAACCGTCAGGTGACTCTGAGACTGAAGGCCGGGGGTGGAGCTAGAGGGGCCCCTGCTTGCCTTGTTGAACTTGTCGGGAAGAAGCGGGAACTTTGAAGAAGCACCGCACCGCACTGCGTGACACAGGCACAGTGACAGTCTGACTGAGGGTGGACTCGGAGTGGACTGGAATCACTGACTGGAGGAGTCTGGACTCTGGAGTGGAGTCAGTGAGTCACTGTCGACGAGACAACAACACCACCGCACCCAGGCACCCACCCACGACCACACGAGCCAAGGCCTGCTGCAACAGCAACAACAAAAAGGTAAGGAAAGGGCAGCACTGCAGGCCAGCAGCACAATTTCCAAACACAACACCACCGGTCCTCATAGATAATGCAGGGGTGGTTCACTGTGATTGACATTGACATCAACCCATCCTGAGTGAGAAATGACATGCAGACTGGTCTGGAAGTGGCTTTGTTGCAGGCATAGCTATGTTAATAGTAGCACAGTGTCCCATGTCCTCGTCCTCCTGCAATCATGTCCTCCTGCATCCCATGTCCTCCTGCATCCCATGTCCTCCTCCAGTCCCATGTCCTCCTGCATCCCATGTCCTCCTCCAGTCCCATGTCCTCCTGCATCCCATGTCCTCCTCCAGTCCCATGTCCTCCTGCATCCCATGTCCTCCTGCATCCCATGTCCTCCTCCTCCAGTCCCATGTCCTCCTCCTCCAGTCCCATGTCCTCCTGCATCCCATGTCCTCCTCCAGTCCCATGTCCTCCTGCATCCCATGTCCTCCTGCATCCTATGTCCTCCTCCTCCAGTCCCATGTCCTCCTGCATCCCATGTCCTCCTCCAGTCCCATGTCCTCCTGCATCCCATGTCCTCCTCCAGTCCCATGTCCTCCTGCATCCCGTGTCCTCCTCCAGTCCCATGTCCTCCTGCATCCCATGTCCTCCTCCAGTCCCATGTCCTCCTGCATCCCATGTCCTCCTGCATCCCATGTCCTCCTCCTCCAGTCCCATGTCCTCCTCCTCCAGTCCCATGTCCTCCTGCATCCCATGTCCTCCTCCAGTCCCATGTCCTCCTGCATCCCATGTCCTCCTGCATCCCATGTCCTCCTCCTCCAGTCCCATGTCCTCCTCCTCCAGTCCCATGTCCTCCTGCATCCCATGTCCTCCTCCAGTCCCATGTCCTCCTGCATCCCATGTCCTCCTGCATCCCATGTCCTCCTCCTCCAGTCCCATGTCCTCCTGCATCCCATGTCCTCCTCCAGTCCCATGTCCTCCTGAATCCTATGTCCTCCTGCATCCCATGTCCTCCTCCAGTCCCATGTCCTCCTGCATCCCATGTCCTCCTCCAGTCCCATGTCCTCCTGCATCCCATGTCCTCCTCCTCCAGTCCCATGTCCTCCTCCTCCAGTCCCATGTCCTCCTGCATCCCATGTCCTCCTCCAGTCCCATGTCCTCCTGCATCCCATGTCCTCCTGCATCCCATGTCCTCCTGCATCCCATGTCCTCCTCCAGTCCCATTTCCTCCTGCATCCCATGTCCTCCTCCTCCAGTCCCATGTCCTCCTGCATCCTATGTCCTCCTCCTCCAGTCCCATGTCCTCCTGCATCCCATGTCCTCGTCCTCCTCCTCCAGTCCCATGTCCTCCTGCATACCATGTCCTCCTCCTCCAGTCCCATGTCCTCCTGCATCCCATGTCCTCCTCCTCCAGTCTCATGTCCTCCTGCATCCCATGTCCTCCTCCTCCAGTCCCATGTCCTCCTGCATCCCATGTCGTCCTCCTCCAGTCCCATGTCCTCCTGCATCCCATGTCCTCCTCCTCCAGTCCCATGTCCTCCTGCATCCCATGTCCTCCTCCTCCTGCATCCCATGTCCACGTCCTCCTCCAGTCCCATGTCCTCATCCTCCTGCATCCCATGTCCTCCTGCATCCCATGTCCTCATCCTCCAGTCCCATGTTCTCCTGCATCCCATGTCCTCCTCCTCCAGTCCCATGTCCTCCTGCATCCCATGTCCTCCTCCTCCAGTCCCATGTCCTCCTGCATCCCATGTCCTCCTCCTCCAGTCCCATCTCCTCAATCCCAGGAACATAAAGGTGAACGGTTCTAGTAAAAGCCGCTCCTCCTGTCCAGGAGTGAACAGCTGGAGAACAGGGGAGGGTTGGGCCTACAGCTGTTTGTGAGGGCTAGTGAGGGGCAGGACCCCCCACATAGTGCCAGCAAAGCTCACTTGATTTCTTACTAATATTCAAGTGGTTTACAGCAGTTACTTTATATGAAGTTGACAGTTGTTTTTTATGTATCTGGCACTCCAATTTCTTTGAAAACATTTTTCGGCACACTCTGCCCAAAAAGGTTGTCTACCCCTTGATTACAGTAACCCTCATCTTGTGCTGCTTCATACTATTTTTAGGAATCAACCATCAAAACAGGATTTAAAGTAAGACAAAAAAACAGCCTCATATGGCAGCTCTGATCTAAATTGGACCCAGTCTATCAGATTAGACTAAAAAAGGTACCGTAATCGAATCCACACATTCTGGAACATTAAATCCTGTCATCAACCATCCCGACGAATGCTACGCCCCAGTCACGCCCCCCCCTCCTGGGCTGCTCAGTCCAAAATGCCCGGGCCTATTTTTTGTCCCAGTCCGGGCCTGCTTGAACCTTGCACTCTGTACTAACGCACTCCTGAACAACGCACTTCTGAACCTTGCACTCTGTACTAATGCACTCCTGAGCAATGCGTTTTTGAACCTTGAACTCTGTACAAAATGCACTCCTGAATCTTTCCACACTTAGCATAATGTACTTTCCACAATTTGTGCAAATCCATTTGTAATGGAAGCTTTTTATTCTTTTTTTTTTTTTTTTAATGATTGTTCTGGTTTGTGTTCGTGAGACTCCAGCTTGTGGCACAGCAATCAAAGCATATTTTTTAAGTACAAGGAAGCATGTTTTTTTTGTAAATAACCACACCCCTTCAGCCCCTCCCACTCTTAAGCAGTTAGCCACACTAATTTTGCCACGCTACACGCGCCGCCGGTTACTTCCTCCCTCAAGTGTCCCTTATTCTGAAGTTCAAAAGTTGGGAGATATGAGTATTTCTGTTCGCTGCCACAACAGTGAAAATGCTTGCAGTCTTACTGACACCTTGGGAGGGGTAGAGACCTCCTGTCTCCTGGGTAAAACACCAAACTACTGTCAGGTCCTAAATTATAAGAGCTGTAAACACCTGACCCCCCCCCCCCCCCTTGCTGGTCTGTCTCTACCGAAAATTCTTCAAAGTTTCTAAACTCCAGGCCCTGATCGGGGAATTATAAAACTCGGAGAGAAAACGCCTGCATTGGTGCAAATCCTGTGTCGCTTTTTCATTTTCACAGTGGCAAGGGCTCACACTATATATTCTACAGCAACCGCCTTAAATAAATTCCTAAAGTTGACTAAAAGTTCAATGAAACGCGTAGACTCCCAGCTCATGACAATGTGTTGACTGGCTCTCTAAAAATCCTGTAGAAACATACACTCACTTTATTTGGTATACCTGCTCAATTGCATGGTAGCACAAATTGTTAATCAGCCAATCACGTGGCAGAAACTCAATGCCTTTAAGTATCTAGACATGGTGAAGATGACTTGCTGAAGTTCAAACCGAGCATCAGAATGGGGAAGAAACAGGATTTAAAGTGTTTTTTACCCTAAAAAACAACAACTGGATTTTGTTTCCTTTAAGCATGTTACACAGCACAGTGCTTGTGCTGTGTAATTTGACCCCTTGTATAACCTGAAATACCTGGCTGATCCTGCCTGGTTCTACCCTCCCCCCTGTAAACTGACCACGGTTTATCATGGCTGCTGAGCCCTGACACCGTGGCCAGCTTACATGCCTCCCTCAGCCGCAGCTTTCCTCTGTCCTCCCCCCGCCTGTCAGCTCTTACCAGTGCCGCTCTGCTTCCCTCCGCGCTGTGATGGTAATACAATGTGATGGTAATACAATAGCCTCTGTTAGATAACAACATGTGTCCCAGTGTCTGTGCTTTAAAAAATATATGCTGATTTCTACCTTATATCACAGCGTCTTCAGACACTCACGTAACTCCTCGTTTGTCTCCTCCCGGCTGACGTCAGTGGGAGTTCTTGGCCCCTCCCGTTGTAGCTGTCAGCCTAGGAGAGCAGAGCTGGGCTGATCTGAGTGTTTAAAAAACTGCTGAGCTACTGGGATTTTCACACAACCAGGCCCGGACTGGGACAAAAAATATAGGCCCGGCATTTTAGACTGAGCAGCCCATGACATATTAACTGGCCCTTCCTCACTCTCCATCCGAGAGAGGGGAGGGGGGAACCCGGCAGAAATGCGGGTGGTGAGGGGGCCCAGGAAAAGAGCATGGGGGGCCAGAGAGCACAGGGAGGAAGTCAGAGAACACAGGGTGGAGCCAAGAACACAGGCGGGGCCGGAGAGCACTGGGGCGGGAGGTGAAGAGCACTAACACAGGGGGGCCTGGAGATCACAGGGGAATTTCAGAGAGCACCGGGGGATGTCGGAGAACACTGGGGGATGGCAGAGAGCATGGGGGGTGGCAGAGAGCACGGGGGGATGTCAGAGAGCACGGGGGGGGGGTGTCAGAGAGCACGGGGGGACCAGAGAGCACTGGGAGATGTTGTAGAGCACTGGGTAGGTGGAGAGCACTGGGGAGACAAAGAGCATTGGGGGATGTCTGAGAGCACTGGGGGAGGCAGAGAGCACTGGGGGATGTTGGAAAGCACTGGGGGCTGGAGAGCATTGGGGGGGGTGAGCACTGGTGGGGCTGTGGAGCACTGGGGGATGTCAAAGAGCACTTGTGGGCTGGAGAGGAGTGGGGGATGTTGTAGAGCACTGGGGGGGGGGGCAGAGAGCACTGGGGGATGTTGTAGAGCACGGGGGGGGGGGGCTGAAAGCACTGGGGGATATCGGAGAGCACAGGGGGATGAGAGAGCACTGTAAGGGGCCAGAGAGCACTGGATGGAGGAGCACTAGGGGAGGTTGAAGAGCCCTGGGGCTGGTCAGAGAGCGCTGGGGGTCAGTAAAAAGGCACTGGATAGGAGGGGCAGTAGAGGAGGCTGCATTTAGAAGAATCAAGCTCTACATTTCCTTCTGCAGCCTCAGAATGCCTGCTTCTCCTCCTCTCCCTCCTGCAGGCTTTCAGAGGATGCAGGAGGAAATGTAGAGCTTGATTCTTCTAAATGCAGCCTCCTCTACTGCCCCTCCTATCCAGTGCCTTTTTACAGACCCCCCAGCGCTCTCTGACCAGCCCCAGGGCTATTCAACCTCCCCTAGTGTTCCTCCCCCCAGTGCTCTCTGGCCCCTTACAGTGCGTTCTCTCTAATCCGGCTCTGTGGAGTCTGCAGCAGCTGCCTCCTCTAGCTCCTCCCCCTTCATGGTTACGCCCCCCCAGCACCGACAGCTGAACCTAGCTGGCTGCCGTGTGGCTGCAGAGAGGCCAGAGGTGTTTTCTTTAGCGCTCTCCTCCCAGTGCCGATGGTAAAAATGAACAGGCGACCCAGCGGCCACAGAGAGGATGGGTGGGAGGTGTGGGCTCAAGGAGCAGCCCAGCTTCCATGGGCCCCAAAAGGACATGCAGCCTGGCCCTATGGCCAGTTCGGGCCTGCACACAACCATCTCTCAGGTTTACATAGAATGGTTGGAAAAAGAGAAAATATCCAGTGAGCGGCAGTTGTGTTGAGGAAAATGCCTTGTTGAGGTCAGAGAAGAATGGGCAGACTGGTTTGAGATGATAGAAAGGCAACAATAACTCAAATAACCTCTTGTTACATCCAAGGTATGCAGAATACCATCTCTGAACTCAAAACACATCGAAGCTTGAAGCAGATGGGCTACATCAGCAGAAGAGCAAACTGGGTACCGCTCCTGTCAGCTAAGAACAGGAAACTGAGGCTACAATTCACACAGGCTCACCAAAAATGGACAACAGAAGATCGGAAATACGTTGCCTGGTCTGAAGATTCTTGATTTCAGCTGCGACATTCAGATGGTAGGGTCAGAATTTGGCGTAACCAACATGAAAGATATGCCCGGCACTAATGTGGAACGAATTAAGGAGAGGGCATACATGACTGGATGGAAGGGGAACCAAGCTGGAGGGGTTAACTATCTATAAGTGGGTGGTCAGTGACTGACCTTTACCTGATTGGCCGAGCAGACGTGGTGATGGGGTGGAGCTGGAGAGTATGGTTGCTGGGGAGGAGGGGTTTTGGCTCACTCGCAGATCAGGAATCAATGGAAGAACATCCCTTCCTCCTGTTCTTATGGTTCATGGAACTACAAGTTATTGTTTTCTTTGGTATGCTAGCGGTTTGGGGTCTAAAAGCTGGTCTGATTAGGAAAAATGGTGGGGACTCATCCAAGGTATGGCATCCTCTAACTGGTACAGGTGGGTGTCTGAGGTTGGCTGAGTTAGTCCCCGACGCGGTGGTTAGCGGCTGGAGGCGTAACCCTGCTAAATGGTGCCACAGACACAAAAGTTGGTAGTAATTTTGTACTGTCAAGCAGTGGTGGATGGTCGATAGGGGGTGCAGGGGCGCCGCCCCCCCCCCCCCCAATCATAAAAAAGAGAAAAAAAATCATCTTTAAAAAAAAAAAAAATTTCCATGTAGTCCACTATGGGACTTATTGCTGGCTATGGGGGGGATTTGGCATTCCATGTGGGCCCAAGCAGAGGCGCCGATTGGCGGCCGTTCGGGGTGTCACCGGGGGCGCAAGCAATGCGCCCCGACACTCCCCACTAGTCCTGTCCTGGCTATGATTGGTCCAGACTCCAGCCTGGGCCAATCATGATTCAGGACATCCCTACTGACGTTGTTGGGGGCGGTGCCGGTGCGTGCGTCAGTCACTCACTGTCACCGCCCGATCTCCGTCACTTCCCGCTGGTTCCTGAACGAAGAGGACTCGAGGAGAGGAGTAGCGCTCACCTTCCCGCCGGTTCCCGCCGCCGTCAGCTGACTCAGCCGTCAGAAGAACGAAGAGTAGGAGAGGAGAGGAGCAGCGCTCACCTTCCTGCCACCATAAGCTGTCTCAGCCGTCAGAAGAACGAAGAGGAGGAGAGGAGCAGCGCTCACCTTCCCGCCGATTCCCGCCGCCTTCAGAAGAACGAAGAGGACTCGAGGAGAGAGAGGAGCAGCGCTCACCTTCCCGCCAGTTCCCGCCACTGTCAGAGCCGTCAGAACAAAGAGGAGGAGAGGAGCAGCGCGCCGTGGACGTCTCTCAGCCGCAGGCAGTGTGAGTGGTGGAGTGTCACGGTCAAGTCAGCGAGCCAGCCCAGGAGAGCAGGTAAGTGATTGAAGCCGCATGATCTGTGACATGCCTGTACCATGACCTGTGACATGCCTGTGCCATGACCTGTGACATGCCTGTGCTATGACCTGTGACATGCCTGTTACATGACCTGTGACATGCCTGCACCATGACCTGTGACATGACCTGTACCATGACCTGTGACATGACCTGTGACATGCCTGTGCCATGACCTGTGACATGCCTGTGACATGACCTGCGACATGCCTGTACCATGACCTGTGACATGACCTGTGACGTGACATGACCTGTGACATACATGTGCCATGACCTTTGACATGCCTGTACCATGACCTGTGCCATGACCTGTGACATGCCTGTACCATGACCTGTGACATGCCTGTACCATGACCTGTGAAATGACCTGTGACATGCCTGTACCATGACCTGTGACATGCCTGTACCATGACCTGTGCCATGCATGTACCATGCCTGTACCATGACCTGTGACATGCCTGTGCCATGACCTGTGACATACCTGTACCATGACCTGTGACATGCCTGTGACATGACCTGTGCCATGACCTGTGACATGCCTGTACCATGACCTGTGACATGCCTGTGACATGACCTGTGACATGCCTGTGACATGACCTGTGACATGCCTGCACCATGACCTGTGACATGCCTGTAACATGACCTGTGCCATGACCTTTGACATGCCTGCACCATGACCTGTGACATGCCTGTACCATGACCTGTGCCATGACATGTGACATGCCTGTACCATGACCTGTGACATGACCTGTGACATGCCTGTACCATGACCTGTGCCATGCCCTGTGACATGCCTGTACCATGACCTGTGACATGCCTGTACCATGACCTGTGACATGCCTGTGCCATGACCTGTGACATGCCTGTGCTATGACCTGTGACATGCCTGTTACATGACCTGTGACATGCCTGCACCATGACCTGTGACATGACCTGTGACATGCCTGTACCATGACCTGTGCCATGCCCTGTGCCATGCCTGTACCATGACCTGTGACATGCCTGTACCATGACCTGTGACATGCCTGTGCCATGACCTGTGACATGACCTGTGACATGCCTGTACCATGACCTGTGACATGCTTGTGCCATGACCTTTGACATGCCTGTGCCATGACCTGTGACATGCCTGTGCCATGACCTATGACATGGCCTGTGACATGCCTGTGCCATGACCTGTGACATGCCTGTACCATGACCTGTGACATGCCTGTGACATGACCTGTGACATGCCTGTACCATGACCTGTGCCATGACCTGTGACATGCCTGTGCCATGATCTGTGACATGCCTGTACCATGACCTGTGACATGCCTGTGCCATGACATGTGACATGACCTGTGACATGCCTGTGCCATGACCTGTGACATGCCTGTACCATGACCTGTGACATACCTGTGCCATGACCTGTGACATGCCTGTACCATGACCTGTGCCATGACCTGTGCCATGCCTGTGTCATGACCTGTGATATGCCCTTACCATGACCTGTGACATGCCTATACCATCACCTGTGACATCCCTGTACCATGACCTGTGCCATGCCCTTACCATGACCTGTGCCATGCCTGTACCATGACCTGTGCATGACCTGTGACATGCCTGTACCATGACCTGTGACATGCCTATACCATCACCTGTGTCATGCCTGTACCATCACCTATGCCATGACCTGTGACATGCCCTTACCATGACCTGTGACATGCCTATACCATCACCTGTGACATGCCTGTACCATGACCTTTGCCATGCCTGTACCATCACCTGTGCCATAACCTGTGCCATGCCCTTACCATGACCTGTGCCATGCCTATACCATCTCCTGTACCATGACCTGTGCCATGCCTGTACCATCACCTGTGCCATGCCCATCAGTGTCGGCCGGTCGATAGGAGGCGCAGCGGCGCCTCCCCCCCAATCATAAAAAATCATCTTCAAAGATGGCTATGGGGGGGGGGGGGTGAGGTTTGGCATCCGACATGGGCCCAGGCAGAGGCGCCAATTGGCGGCCGTTCTGGGTGTCACCGGGGCACAAGCAATGCGCCCCGACACTCCCCACTAGTCCTGTCCTGGCTATGATTGGTCCAGACTCCAGCCTGGACCAATCATGATTCAAAACATCCCTGCTGACGTCATTGGGAGCGGTGCCGGTGCGTGCGTCAGTCACTCACCGTCACCGCCCGATCCCCGTCACTTCCCGCTGGTTCCCGAATGAAGAGGACTTGAGGAGAGGAGCAGCGCTCACCTTCCCGCCGCCGTTAGCCAACTCAGCCGTCAGAAGAACGAAGAGAAGGAGAGGAGAGGAGCAGCGCTCACCTTCCAGCCGGTTACCGCTGCCGTCAGAAGAACGAAGTAGACTCGGGGAGAGAGAGAAGCAGCGCTCACCTCCCCATCGGTTCCCGTCGCCGTCAGAATGAAGAGGAGGAGAGGAGCGGCGCGCCGTGGACGTCTCACACCCGCAGGCAGTGTGAGTGGTGGAGTGTCACGGTCGAGTCGGTGAGCCAGCCCAGGAGAGCAGGTAAGTGATTGAAGCCGCATGACCTGTGACATGACCTGTGACATGACCTGTACCATGACCTGTGACATGACCTGTGACATGCCTGTGCCATGACCTGGGACATGACCTGTGACATATCTGTGCCATGACCTGTGACATGCCTGTACCATGACCTGTGCCATGACATGCCTGTACCATGACCTGTGACATGACCTGTGACATGCCTGTGACATGATCTGTGCCATGACCTGTGCCATGACCTGTGACATCAGAAGATGGGTACACTGTAGTAAGAGTGCCAGCCACAGCATTGCCCCCAATGATTGCAGAGTGCCAGCCACAGCATTGCCCCCAATGATTGCAGAGTGCCAGCCACACATTGCCCCCAATGATTGCAGAGTGCTAGCCACAGCATTGCCCCCAATGATTGCAGAGTGCCAGCCACACATTACCCCCAATGATTGCAGAGTGCCAGCCACAGCATTGCCCCCAATGATTGCCGAGTGCCAGCCACAGCATTGCCCCCAATGATTGCAGAGTGCCAGCCACAGCATTGCCCCCAATGATTGCAGAGTGCCAGCCACACATTGCCCCCAATGATTGCAGAGTGCCAGCCACACATTGCCCCCAATGATTGCAGAGTGCCAGCCACAACATTGCCCCCAATGATCGCAGAGTGCCAGCCACACATTGCCCCCAATGATCGCAGAGTGCCAGCCACAGCATTGCCCCTAATGATTGCAGAGTGCCAGCCACACATTGCCCCCAATGATTGCAGAGTGCCAGCCACACATTGCCCCCAATGATTGCAGAGTGCCAGCCACACATTGCCCCCAATGATCGCAGAGTGCCAGCCACAGCATTGCCCCTAATGATTGCAGAGTGCCAGCCACACATTGCCCCCAATGATTGCAGAGTGCCAGCCACAGCATTGCCCCCAATGATTGCAGAGTGCCAGCCACACATTGCCCCCAATGATTGCAGAGTGCTAGCCACAGCATTGCCCCCAATGATTGCAGAGTGCCAGCCACACATTACCCCCAATGATTGCAGAGTGCCAGCCACAGCATTGCCCCCAATGATTGCCGAGTGCCAGCCACAGCATTGCCCCCAATGATTGCAGAGTGCCAGCCACAGCATTGCCCCCAATGATTGCAGAGTGCCAGCCACACATTGCCCCCAATGATTGCAGAGTGCCAGCCACACATTGCCCCCAATGATTGCAGAGTGCCAGCCACAACATTGCCCCCAATGATCGCAGAGTGCCAGCCACACATTGCCCCCAATGATCGCAGAGTGCCAGCCACAGCATTGCCCCTAATGATTGCAGAGTGCCAGCCACACATTGCCCCCAATGATTGCAGAGTGCCAGCCACACATTGCCCCCAATGATCGCAGAGTGCCAGCCACAGCATTGCCCCTAATGATTGCAGAGTGCCAGCCACACATTGCCCCCAATGATTGCAGAGTGCCAGCCACACATTGCCCCCAATGATTGCAGAGTGCCAGCCACACATTGCCCCCAATCATTGCAGAGTGCCACAGCATTGCCCCCAATGATTGCAGAGTGCCAGCCACACATTGCCCCCAATGATTGCAGAGTGCCAGCCACACATTGCCCCCAATGATTGCAGAGTGCCAGCCACAGCATTGCCCCCAATGATTGCAGAGTTCCAGCCACACATTGCCCCCAATGATTGCAGAGTGCCAGCCACACATTGCCCCCAATGATTGCAGAGTGCCAGCCACACATTGCCCCCAATGATTGCAGAGTGCCAGCCACACATTGACCCCAATGATTGCAGAGTGCCAGCCACACATTGACCCCAATGATTGCAGAGTGCCAGCCACACATTGCCCCCAATGATTGCAGAGTGCCAGCCACACATTGCCCTCAATGATTGCAGAGTGCCAGCGATCCCCCCGCACTTACCTCACGCAGCTTCTCTTCAGTCCCCGGCTCCCCGCGTCTCCGAGTCTTCAGTCCTCCCGCGGTGCCTCCTCCTCGTCCAATGGCACGGTGTTTGCCTTTCGGCCAATCAGGAAGCGGGAGGACCCGCTCCCTGATTGGCCAGGAGGAGGATCCGTGTGACAATAGCGAATTCTCATTTGCTATTGTCACAGAATGGGCAGGTCGGGGCGCGCTGCTCCCTCCCTGGCCGCCACGTCTGCGGCTGCGCGGTCCGAGCGCGGGACATTCAATTGTACTGCGCTCGGACGCACAGAGGGATTCAGCCGGTTCTGCGAACTTGTAGAACGTTAGTAACCGGTTCTATGGAACCGGTGCGAACCGGCTGAATCCCACCACTGTGTCCATCCCTTTATGACTACAGTGTACCCATCTTCTGATGGCTCCTTCCAGCAGGATAATGCACCATGTCACAGAGCTCAAATCATCTCACCACTGGTTTCTTCAACATGACAATGAGGTCATTGTACTCCAATGGCCTCCACGGTCACCACATCTCATCCAATAGAGCATCTTTGGGATGTGGTGGAAAGGGAGACTCCCATTATGGATGTGCAACCGAAAAATCTGCAGCAACTGCGTCATGCTATCATGTCACTATGGACCAAAATCTCTGAGGAACGTTTCCAACACCTTGTTGAATCTATGCCACGAAAAATTAAAGGATAAGTCCAGTCAAAAGCTAACTAACGCTAAACCTGCTCTGTGCCACATTCTAAGACTATCTATCTAACTCTGTAAAGCAAAAATCGCTGTACTTATTCTACACCCTATTTGGTCCAGTCTCCAGTGATGGAAGCTCTGTGCAGGAGAGGACTGATAACAGCTATAAAATGCCTGGGAAGTGACGTCACCCATAGACTTACTATGGGGCTTCTGTTGTTGGATGCCTCTCCTGCACCCGCCTCCACGGTGAAGCGATACAGATCGGGTGTATAAAAGGTAAGTACAGTGATTTTTGCTTTACAGTGTTAGATAGAATAGTCTTGAAATGTGGCAAAGAGCAGGTTTAGAGTTAGTTAGTTTTTGACTGGACTTATGCTTTAAGGCAGTTCTGAAGGCAAAAGAGGGGTCAACCCGGTACAAGCAAGGTGTACCTAATAAAGTGGCCAGTGAGTGTATATTTACCTTGGTAGTTTCTGTACTACTTTTGGTGATTTTGGGGGGGGATTTCCATGGACATTTGTGCAGGAAATCCTCACAGATGTCTGTAAAATTGCCCCCCAAAGTCGGACTGAAATGCCGGCTTGAAATTGTGCGAGTTTAGCTGAACTAGCATGATTTCAAAATGGCCTCAGTGTGAACCTGGGCTAAATCTTTACAAAAAGAGTAGTTGATGCATGGAACAGACTTCCAGCAGAGGTAGCAGGTCAGTCAACAATAAACTAATTTAAACATGCCCAGGACAAACATAAATTTACAGTATCTCACAAAAGTGAGTACATCCCTCACATTTTTGTAAACATTTTATTATATAGTGCTGGAAATTAATGGTGGCCACACAATATTGACACTTTGGGACCAATTTGGACATTTCCACTTAGGGGTGTACTCACTTTTGTTGCCAGCGGTTTTGACAATAATTGCTGTGTGTTGAGTTATTTTGAGGGGACAGCAAATTTACACTGTTAGGGCTCTTTCACACGGCCGCTCCGCTGCTTTAGTCCGCTGCGGGACTTTTTTTTTTTTTTTTTCACGGAGCGGATGACATTTCTGTCATCCGCTCCGTGTGCCCGCATATCATCCCATCCGTTTGCGGATGATATGCGGACATAATGTATGTCTATGGCATTGCGGATGTCAGCGGATGACACCGCTGACATCTGATTTTCCTTCCTTTCCGTTTTTTACACGGATGGAAAAATGGGGTTCTGTTCCGTTCCAAAAAACGGAACAGAACTGAAAGGAGGAAAATCGGATGTCAGCGGATGGTATTCCGCTGACATCCCAATGCCATTCACTTACATTATGTCCGCAAATCATCCGCAAAAAAATAGGATGATTTGCGGACACACGGAACGCCCGTGTGAAAGGACCCTAATACAAGCTGTACACTCACTACTTTACATTGTAGCAAAGTGTCATTTCTTCAGTGTTGTCACATGAAAAGATATTATAAAATATGTACAAAAATGTGAGGGGTGTACTCACTTTTGTGAGATCTGTCCGATGTCGGTATATATATATATATATATATATATATATATATATATATAGTGCCTTGCGAAAGTATTCGGCCCCCTTGAACTTTTCAACCTTTTGCCACATTTAAGGCTTCAAACATAAAGACATAAAACTGTAATTTTTTGTGAAGAATCAACAACAAGTGGGACACAATCATGAAGTGGAACGAAATTTATTGGATATTTCAAACTTTTTTAACAAATAAAAAACTGAAAAATTGGGCGTGCAAAATTATTCAGCCCCCTTAAGTTAATACTTTGAAGAGCCACCTTTTGCTGCGATTACAGCTGTAAGTCGCTTGGGGTATGTCTCTATCAGTTTTGCACATCGAGAGACTGAAATTTTTGCCCATTCCTCCTTGCAAAACAGCTCGAGCTCAGTGAGGTTAGATGGAGAGCGTTTGTGAACAGCAGTTTTCAGTTCTTTCCACAGATTCTCCATTGGATTCAGGTCTGGACTTTGACTTGGCCATTCTAACACCTGGATATGTTTATTTGTGAACCATTCCATTGTAGATTTTGCTTTATGTTTTGGATCATTGTCTTGTTGGAAGACAAATCTCCGTCCCAGTCTCAGGTCTTTTGCAGACTCCATCAGGTTTTCTTCCAGAATGCTCCTGTATTTGGCTCCATCGATCTTCCCATCAATTTTAACCATCTTCCCTGTCCCTGCTGAAGAAAAGCAGGCCCAAACCATGATGCTGCCACCACCATGTTTGACAGTGGGGATGGTGTGTTCAGGGTGATGAGCTGTGTTGCTTTTACGCCAAACATAACGTTTTGCATTGTTGCCAAAAAGTTTGATTTTGGTTTCATCTGACCAGAGCACCTTCTTCCACATGTTTGGTGTCTCCCAGGTGGCTTGTGGCAAACTTTAAATGACACTTTTTATGGATATCTTTAAGAAATGGCTTTCTTCTTGCCACTCTTCCATAAAGGCCAGATTTGTGCAGTATACGACTGATTGTTGTCCTATGGACAGAGTCTCCACCTCAGCTGTAGATCTCTGCAGTTCATCCAGAGTGATCATGGGCCTCTTGGCTGCATCTCTGATCAGTCTTCTCCTTGTATGAGCTGAAAGTTTAGAGGGTTGGCCAGGTCTTCGTAGATTTGCAGTGGTCTGATACTCCTTCCATTTCAATATTATCGATTGCACAGTGCTCCTTGGGATGTTTAAAGCTTGGGAAATCTTTTTGTATCCAAATCCGGCTTTAAACTTCTCCACAACAGTATCTCGGACCTGCCTGGTGTGTTCCTTGTTCTTCATGATGCTCTCTGCACTTTAAACGGAGCTCTGAGACTATCACAGTGCAGGTGCATTTATACGGAGACTTGATTACACACAGGTGGATTCTATTTATCATTATTAGTCATTTGGGTCAACATTGGATCATTCAGAGATCCTCACTGAACTTCTGGAGAGAGTTTGCTGCACTGAAAGTAAAGGGGCTGAATAATTTTGCACGCCCAATTTTTCAGTTTTTTATTTGTTAACAAAGTTTGAAATATCCAATAAATTTCGTTCCACTTCATGATTGTGTCCCACTTGTTGTTGATTCTTCACAAAATATTACAGTTTTATATCTTTATGTTTGAAGCCTGAAATGTGGCAAAAGGTTGAAAAGTTCAAGGGGGCCGAATACTTTCGCAAGGCACTGTATATATATATTAAAAAAAAATCAAAAAGGGGCAAACTGAATGGAACGCATGGTCTTTCTGATGTCACTTTTCTGTTTCTAAATAAAAACGTGGACTTCTAGAAAGGACGCCTCAAGCAATGTTTTACATAATTAACCCTAAATGAGAAACAAAACAAGTTTCAGTTCTTCACATAAAGGAGTGAGAAACGAAACTAATTCTCTGTCCACGTAGTTACAGGAAAATTAAACCAATAAATTCTCTGACCTCATAGCTACTGGTGGAGGAAACGAAACTGATTTTTCTCTTCACTTATTTCCTGGAATAAGAAAAAAATATATATAGCAGTAAGAATGGAGAAATTTTCACTTCTCTTATTTACAAGTGTAAAAAAAACAAAAAATACTGTATATACTTCCTCTTAGGGCTGGTTCACACTGGGATCGCGCATTTCCATGTGATTCCTACGCGTTCCTGTGCGGTGTGTTTTCACAACCCATTTATTTAAAAACGTATCGCACCAAATTGCATGGTACTGCAGTGGCCACTCCACCGGATTGCAAGGGCAGTGTGTTCAGCTGTGGTGCAGGAAACATGCACAGAATGCGCTTTTCCTGAATCGCATTCTGCTGAACTGGCCCTTATTTGGTTGTTAGGAAACAAAACCAGTATACCTCCTATAAAACATAAAAAAAAAAAAAAAAAAAACTTGAAATTGAATTCTCCTTCCTTTATTTCATATAAAAAGGCTCCTTTTCATGAGTTTACCTGTCTATACATAGCTGCTCTGTTGAGAAATGTCTTTTGTTTTCAGTAGTCTGAGCTCAGAATAAAATAGATGTAAACACAATCACTGAAATATCTTATAAGCTTTAACATGTTTATGTCATTTTCCTTAATTCAGTCATTTTAAATCTATAGCTTACTTTTAAGTAAAACATGGTGATCCTGCCATGAAGATCCTTATTCAGACACTTCTTGCTATAGAGTGAGAGTGCTCTGTCCTTGATTATTAATTGTGCTCATGTTTTGTCACCTTGTGAAATGAGCTTCTGGTGGAACATGTCATCAGGGGGCACCCATGTGTGCACGCACCTAAGTTGGGATGTGCATCTACAGACACACAGCGTTAGTAGGCCAAGCCCCCACTTAATCCTCACAGGAGTCTCACTGACAGCAGCAGGAGTCTATGGCTCCCTCTACCCTCAGTATCTCCTTTGAACCCAGGAAGTAAGAGGAGCGGTGCTGCAGCCGGGACAGAGCACAGAATACAAACTGGAGCAGTGTGGAGTATAGAGCACACAGCACAATATACAGAGTGGAGCAGTGTGGAGTATAGAGCACACAGCACAGTATACAGAGTGGAGTAGTATGGAGTATAGAGCGCACAGCACAGTATACAGAGAGGAGCAGTGTGGAGTATAGAGCACACAGCACAATATAGAGAGTGGAGCAGTGTGGAGTATAGAGCACACAACACAGTATACAGAGTGAAGCAGTGTGGAGTATAAAGTGCACAGCACAGTATACAGAGTGGAGCAGTGTGGAGTATAGAGCACACAGCACAGTATACAGAGTGGAGCAGTGTGGAGTATAGAGCACACAGCACAGTATACAGAGTGGAGCAGTGTGGAGTATAATGCACAGCCCAGTGTACAGAGTGGAGTAGTGTGGAGTATAGAGCACAGTGTGCAGAGTGGAGCAGTGTGGAGTATAATGCACAGCCCAGTGTACAGAGTGGAGTAGTGTGGAGTATAGAGCACAGAGCACAGTGTGCAGAGTGGAGCAGTGTGGAGTATAGTGCACAGCCCAGTATAAAGAGTGGAGTAGTGTGGAGTATAGAGCATACACACACAGTATACAGAGAGGAGCAGTGTGGAGAAAAGAACACACAGCACAGTGTGCAGAGTGGAGCAGTGTGGAATATAGAGCACACAGCACAGTATTAGGGGGTGGAGCAGTGTGGAGTATAGAGCACACAGCACAGTATACAGAGTGGAGTGGTGTGGAGTATAGAGCACACAGCACAGTGTACAGAGTGGAGCAGTGTGGAGTATAGAGCACACAGCACAGTATACAGAGTGGAGCAGTGTGGAGTATAGAGCACACAGCACAGTATACAGAGTGGAGCAGTGCACAGCACAGTATACAGAGTGGAGCAGTGTGGAGTATAGAGCACACAGCATAGTATAAAGAGTGGAGCAGTGTGGAGTAGAGAGCACACAGCACAGTATACAGAGTGAAGCAATGTGGAGTATAGAGTGCACAGCACAGTATACAGAGTGGAGCAGTGTGGAGTATAGAGCACACGTCACAATATACAGAGTAGAGCAGTGTGGAATATAGAGCACACAGCACAGTATACAGAGTGGAGCAGTGTGGAGTACAGAGTGCACAGCCCAGTATACAGAGTGGAGTAGTGTGGAGTATAGAGCACACAGCACAGTGTGCAGAGTGGAGCAGTGTGGAGTATAGAGCACACAGTACAGTATACAGAGTGGAGCAGTGTGGAGTATAGAGCACACAGCACAGTATACAGACTGGAGCAGTGTGGAATATAGAGCACACAGCAAAGTACAGATTGGAGCAGTGTGGAGTATAGAACACACAGCACAGTATACAGAGAGGAGCAGTGTGGAGTATAGAGCACACAGCACAGTATACAGAGTGAAGCAGTGTGGAGTATAGAGCACACAGCACAGTATACAGAGTGAAGCAGTGTGGAGTATAGAGTGCACAGCCCAGTATACAGAGTGGAGCAGTGTGGAGTATAGAGCCCACGGCACAGTGTACAGAGTGGAGCAGTGTGGACTATAGAGCACACAGCACAGTATACAGAGTGGAGCAGTGTGGAGTATAGAGCACACAGCACAATATACAGAGAGGAGCAGTGTGGAGTATAGAGCACACAGCACAGCATACAGAGAGGAGCATATATGTAGTGTGTAGCTTGCTTTCTGGTTTCTGGCACCTAGGTGCATTACTTTACATTTTTCAACATTAAACCTCATCTGCCATGTAGTTGCCCACCCCATTATTTTGTTCAGGTCCGCTTGTAAGGTTTCCACATCCTGCATAGAAGATATTGGCATGCTTAGTTTAGTATCATCAGAGATGTATAGTAACGAAGTAGAACTACTTAAGTACTGTACTTAAGTACCGAAATGCGGTATCTGTACTTTCCTAGAGTAGAATTTTTTTCTCCTACTTCTACTTTTACTTCACTACATTTTTTCGATGATTTCGATACTTCTACTCAAGTATTTTTTTTTGTGCTGCATAGTTACTCGTTACTTTTAAAAAAATTACCACTGCCAGAACAGTAGATGGCAGGTTGCATAAAGCTCAAAAAAATGTGTATAATGTCATTTGTAAATCAGCGCATACGAAAATAAAGGCTGTATATAATAAAAGCTGCTATACCAAATCTTTCCAATAAAAAGAAAATATGAAACAAACAAATAAATGGTGCTACAGTGCTTAAAGTGCATCAAGAAACTACTAACAAACACAGGTTAATCATTTGAATAAATCATTTGAAATAATAAAAAACAATATGATGTTCAAACTTTTGACTTCTTTCTTTAATAACTACATAACACAGTACTTGTACTTTTACTTTCAGTACTTGAGTAGAATTTTTTTTTCAAAACTACTGGTACTTTTTACTTTTAGTACTTAAGTAGCAAATTTTTTGAAAAAACTACTTGCAATACTTAAGTAAAAAAAATGTTGAATACTTTAGTACTTCTACTTAAGTAACTTTTTCTGTGAGCACTTCCACTTCTACTCAAGTCACTTTTTGATCGAGCACTTGTACTTTTACTCAAGTAGAAATTTCGAGTACTTTATACAAGTCTGAGTATCATCCGCAAATACTGAGATTGTACTAGATATCCCCTCCTCTAGATCATTTATGAATAAATTAAACAGGATTGGTCCCAGGACAGAACCTTGGGGGACCCCACTTTCCACACCCGCCCAATCTGAGTACTCCCCATTAATCATCACCCTTTGCACTCTCCCCTGGAGCCAGTTCTCTATCCAGGTACTCACCTTATGGTCCATACCTACCTTCCTTAGTTTGTACAGTAAGCGTTTGTGAGGAACGGTGTCAAAGGCCTTTGCAAAGTCCAGATACACCACATCCACAGGCTTACCTTTATCTAGGTGGCAGCTCACTTCATCATAGAAGGTTAATAGATTGGTTTGGCAAGAACGATTTTTTCATGAATCCATGCTGATTACTACTAATAATACCGTTTTCATTACTAAAGTCTTGTATGTGGTCCCTTAACATCCCCTCCAAAATCTTGCAGACTACTAATGTTAGGCTGACCGGCCTATAGTTACCCGGGATATATCTCTGCCCTTTTTTTAAATATTGGCACCACGTTGGCTTTTTTCCAATCAGCTGGCACCATACCCGTCTGTAAACTATCCTTAAAGATCAAGAAGAATAGTCTAGTGCTGCCCGTGTTATTCAGCCACAACATGTGGAAGAGTTGGTGGAGTGGATCAATAAGCCATCCTCATTCTCCTCGTCCTCTGACACCCACGCTCACACTAGTTTGCCTTTCAACGCAGCTGCCAAAGCATCCCGTTCCACAGTTTCCGTCTCCACAGCTACTTCTTCTGTCGCCCCTCCATCATGCACGGAGGAGTCACCTGAACTATTCGATCATAGTGTCAGTGACATGCTGCTGGAGGATGCGCAGCATTTTAAAAGCTGTGATGTTGGTTCGCAGGTTGATGAAGGGAATAACGTGAGCCTAGAGAGGGGGTGACAATGACGGACAAGAAACCAGCAGTCATGTTGCCACAGCTGTAGCATACTGCCAGGTTTGCTCCAGTGATGAGGAGGGAGGGGATGATGAGGTCACTGACTGTACTTGGGTGCCTGACAGGGTAGATGAGGAAAGTGGGGGGGGGGGAGAAGGAGGAGGAGGCACAACTCCAACGAGGCAACGAGACAGGGTGTTCTCCATGGGCCACCATAGGAGTAGCCAACCTATTGCATCACAGCACAAAGCTCCACAGGTGCAGGTGCTGCAAACTCCTTCCAAAAGTTCATTAGTGTGGGCTTTTTTCAGCACATGTGCAGTAGACCATAGCGTTGCTGTTTGCATCTGTCTGAAGCGGATCAAGTGTGGCCAGAACACCAGCCGCTTGGGCACCACATGCTTGACAAGGCATATGATGACCTGCCACGCAGTGTGTTGGCAACAGCACCTGAAAGAGCCACAAGATCAAAACAAGCATACTTCACCTTGCTCCTCATCTGGGATCTCTAACCCTATACCTCATGTCTTCTCAAATACCTGCATTGAGAAGGATGATGGTATAGTAATGAGTGCCGCAGAGACTTGTACCCAATCCGCTAGCAGTACACCACCGCTTGATTTGAGCAGCAGGCAAATTTCACTACCCCAGTTGCTGAACCGTAGAAAGAAATGCTGTCCCAGCCATCCACATGCTCAGTGTCTTAATGCTAGCTTGGTCAAATTGCTAGCATTACAATTGCTGCCTTTTCATCTGGTAGACTCTGCTCCGAGATGGTTGACGCCACGGCAGCTTGAGCTAGGAATGGTTGTATGCGGCAATGGCACCAACCTTTTCTCTGCCCTCCGTCAGGGACACTTTACACATGTTCAATGCTTGGCACATGTCCTGAATCTGGTGGTACAGCATTTCTTGACCTTGATACCCAGGCTTCCAAGATCTCCTGAGGCAGGCCAGAAAAGTCTTGGCCATTTCTGGCGTTCATACAATGCCAGTGCTCGCTTATCTGACATTCAACGGAAATTCAACCTGCCCACCAACCGCCTCCTTTGTGACATGCCCACCAGGTGGAACTCAACATTGGCTGTACATGCAGCAGAGGGCCATCAATGAGTACCTGTGTGAGTATGGCACAAGGACAGGGTCAGGGGAGCTTGGCTTTTTTTCACCACGCCAGTGGCTTTTGCTAAAGGATGCATGCACCGTCCTTTCACCATTTGAGGAGGCCACAAGGATGGTGAGCTGGGACGATGCATGCATCAGTGACACTATCCCTCTAGTCTACCTGCTGGAGCACACGCTTTGTGGAATCATGGACAGGACACTTGAGGCAGAACAGTGGGAGGACTTCCTTTCCTCACAAGGCCCCCTTTATGCAGATATCATGCCTGCAGGGTTACAAAACACACAGAAGGAAGAGGAAGGGGAGGAGGAGAAGGATTGCGGTAGCATGGATGTAGAGGAGAGCATACAGCAGTCTTCAAGGGATGGTTTTGATTCCCCAGAAACCCCAGGAGTTATACATGGTTGGGGAGAGGTTTCTTCTGACAATGTCATCCTTAGTGACCCAGAGGATTCAGAAGCTCATGCCTCCTCCAACTTATGTTGCATGGGCCCCCTGATTCTGCAAAGCCTGAGAAAGGACCAGAGGATTAATGCTATCAAGGAGAGGGATAATTACAACCCTTCTTGATCCACGTTACAAGGGTAAAGTTGCAGAGCTCATCCTGCCTTTTCACAGGAAGCAGAGGATGAAACATCTTGAGGAGGCCTTGAAAAAAAATTTGTGTACCACCTTTCCAGACATTGGGAGGTAAACATTCTCTGGACGTGTTTCTGAGGTATCGTTCAGCCAAAGGAGGAGCGGTGGGGAAGGCGGCCGGCTGACCGATGCCTTCAAACAGTTGTTTAGTCCTCAGCAGCACCCAGGGCTGTTAGGTTAAAGCAACCATTGGTAGTGTCTCTATCATATGGTGCATGATTATCTAGGCGCAAGAGCAGACTTGGAAACCATTCCAGCTGAGCATTCACTGGGTTACTGGGTCTTGAGGATGGACCACTGGCCAGAACTTGCTCAATATGCAATGGAGTTACTGGCCTGTCCTGCTTCCAGCGTGCTTTCCGAATGGACGTTCAGTGCTGCTGGATGGTTTGTGATGGACAAAAGAGTGTGTCTGTCCATAGACTCTGTTGACAAGCTGACTTTAAATCAAAATGAATCAGTCCTGGATCAACACAGCTATCAAGCCCCTGATGCTGATGTAACTTATTGAATTTGCTAGGTTTCTGCCATCCCTTGAAGACTGCATATGCTGCCTATCCTATTCCTCAACCTTGATTTTGCTAGCTTCCAACAATGTTTTTGGTTAGGTCACTTCCAACCCCCAAGGCCTAATTTTTCTGCACTTGTATGACAGGTGCATGCAATTAAAATTTTGTATGTAATTTTTACCAGCAGGCCCTGTCCCTCACACCAAAAACCCAATTTTTTAAAACTGTATGACATGTACATGTGATTTCAAATTTATATGGAATTCTTACCAGCAGGTCCCATTCCTGCGCCCAGCAAGAGTAACTGTGAGGGGTTGGTTACGGTGTTCAGGCACCAGCAACAGCAAAGGCTCAATTTTTGGCACCTGTATGACAAGTACATGCGATTTCAAATGTGTATGGAATTCTTACCAGCAGGTCCCATTCCTGTGCCCAGCAAGAGCTACAATGAGAGGTTGGTTATGGTGTTCAGGCATCAGCAACAGCAAGGCCCAATTTTTGGCACCTGTATGACAAGTACATGTGATTTCAAATTTGAATGGAATTCTTACCAGCGGATCCCGTTCCTGTGCCCAGGAAGAGTAACTGTGAGGGGTTACGGTGTTCAGGCACCACCAACACCACAGGCCCAATTTCAGTTTCAGTTCCTGCCGATACTAACCTTCCAGGTCCTCATCTCTCCAGCCGGTTTGCATAGCCACCACCCAACCTTGGCCAGGTCAGATGACAGCACAGCACCCCCACTAGATCACTGATAAGAACACATACAACACTTGATCTTTGCCAATTTCAAATTGGTATGGAATTTTTACCAGCAGGGCCCGTTCCTGCGTCCAGCAAGAGTAACTGTGAGGGGTTGCGGTGTTCAGGCACCACCAACACCCAAGGCCCAATTTTTCTACACCTCTATGACAACTGACAAGTACATGCGATTTCAAATTTGTATGGAATTCTTACCAGCAGGTCCCATTCCTGCGCCCAGCAAGAGTAACTGTGAGGGGTTGGTTGCGGTGTTCAGGCACCACCAACAACCAAGGCCAAATTTTTCTGCACCTGTATGACAAGTACATGGGATTTTAAAATTTGTATGTATATTTGTATATGACATTTTTTTTTCTTTAGAAATGTCAGTATTGCTGCAGCAGGCTACATACATCGTAGAGATGCGCTACTTTACAAGCACATTCAGGGGACCCCCCAGGCACAATATTTGAAGGAATTTTTTTATTTTTATAGTTTCACTTTAAGCCTCATTAAAATCAGTAAATCAGTGCTCTTTTAAAAATGATTGCTTTTAAAAACTTTTTTTGCATTGCTACATGTTCCCCAGGTCAGTACCCGGACCTTCATAAACTTTTTTGGGGCAATAGCTTGCATTTAAGCTTTCAAAATTAGGCTGTTTGATTTTTGAAGTTCGAGTCCCATAGACTTCAATGGAGTTTGTTTGTTTGTACAAACTTTTCCTCTGTTTGCGGTGTTCTGGTGCGAACCGAACCGGGGGGTGTTCGGCTCATCACTATTTGCAACACTTGCTAATGGGTTTTATATATAATTCATTATCAGATAAAAACATCTGCAATTTGCATAGCCAACAGTTACTCCTCTGCAGTTGGAGTGAGAGTCAAGCTACGTAAAAATGGTTCACTAATATAGCGCCAAACAAAGATGGCAAAATTAAGAAAAACAAAAATAAAGTTAAAGAAAAATCTACCATGGATGTTACATCTGGGGAATCATAATCTAAATAGCATTAGCACTCAAAATTCAGTCCCTTAAGATGGCTGCTTTCCCCAAAATGATGGCTGGTTAAGGAGGAGCTTATGTCCTTAAAGTTTCAGAGTATCAGGCGTGATGATGAGGGTATGAAGTCGGTATGAAGTATGATGGATGAAGTGTGTCAAGTGTATGTAGTGAAGTAGTGTGTGAATGTGTTTGTCCAAGTGTTATGATCCTTTATTCCTATATACCGTTTTGGACAATAAGCTCATAACAATTATAATAAGCCTAGCCCAGAAGATGGAACTTTTTCCCATTGGTTAAGGCAGATAAAAATGAACTTTCTTCTGTGGTTAGGCATTGCCTCTTTTAACCACCAAGTGCAGAAATATTTGTTCTGAATTATTCTTTTAAATGTTTTGTTGTAAGAATGTCCATTTTCTCATGGTACAGGCGTGGCCATATAATATTTCTAATATATCTCTGTAAGGTTCAGATCTGGTAACACAGTCTAATGAGTATACATTACTAATGCATCAACTTCTATCACTTAGGAATAAATGTTTTACCTATATACAGTGGGTACGGAAAGTATTCAGACCCCCTTAAATTTTTCACTCTTTGTTATATTGCAGCCATTTGCTAAAATCATTTAAGTTCATTCTTCTTCCTCATGAATGTACACATAGCACCCCATACTGACAGAAAAACACAGAATTGTTGACATTGTTGCAGATTTATTAAAAAAGAAAAACTGAAATATCACATGGTCCTAAGTATTCAGACCCTTTGCTGTGACACTCATATATTTAACTCAGGTGCTTTCCATTTCTTCTGATCATCCTGGAGATGGTTCTACACCTTCATTTGAGTCCAGCTGTGTTTGATTATACTGATTGGACTTGATTAGGAAAGCCACACACCTGTCTATATAAGACCTTCCAGATCACAATGCATGTCAGAGCAAATGAGAATCATGAGGTCAAAGGAACTGCCTGAAGAGCTCAGAGACAGAATTGTGGCAAGGCACAGATCTGGCCAAGGTTACAAAAAGATTTCTACTGCACTTAAGGTTCCTAAGAGCACAGTGGCCTCCATAATCCTCAAATGGAAGACGTTTGGGACGACCAGAACCCTTCCTAGAGCTGGCCATCCTGCCAAACTGAGCTATCGGGGGAGAAGAGCCTTGGTGAGAGAGGTAAAGAAGAACCCAAAGATCACTGTGGCTGAGCTCCAGAGATGCAGTCAGGAGATGGGAGAAAGTTGTAGAAAGTCAACCATCACTGCAGCCCTCCACCAGTCGGGGCTTTATGGCAGAGTGGCTCGACGGAAGCCTCTCCTCAGTGTAAGACACATGAAAGCCCGCATGGAGTTTGCTAAAAAACACCTGAAGGACTCCAAGATGGTGAGAAATAAGATTCTCTGGTCTGATGAGACCAAAATAGAACTTTTTGGCCTTAATTCTAAGCGGTATGTGTGGAGAAAACCAGGCACTGCTCATCACCTGTCCAATACAGTCCCAACAGTGAAGCATGGTGGTGGCAGCATCATGCTGTGGGGGTGTTTTTCAGCTGCAGGGACAGGACGACTGGTTGCAATCGAGGGAAAGATGAATGCGGCCAAGTACAGGGATATCCTGGACAAAAACCTTCTCCAGAGTGCTCTGGACCTCAGACTGGGCCGAAGGTTTACCTTCCAACAAGACAATGACCCTAAGCACACAGCTAAAATAACGAAGGAGTGGCTTCACAACAACTCTGTGACTGTTCTTGAATGGCCCAGCCAGAGCCCTGACTTAAACCCAATTGAGCATCTCTGGAAAGACCTAAAAATGGCTGTCCACCAACGTTTACCATCCAACCTGACAGAACTGGAGAGGATCTGCAAGGAGGAATGGCAGAGGATCCCCAAATCCAGGTGTGAAAGACTTGTTGCATCTTTCCCAAAAAGACTCCTGGCTGTATTAGATCAAAAGGGGGCTTCTACTAAATACTGAGCAATGGGTCTGAATACTTAGGACCATGTGATATTTCAGTTTTTCTTTTTTAATAAATCTGCAACAATGTCAACAATTCTGTGTTTTTCTGTCAGTATGGGGTGCTATGTGTACATTCATGAGGAAGAAGAATGAACTTAAATGATTTTAGCAAATGGCTGCAATATAACAAAGAGTGAAACATTTAAGGGGGTCTGAATACTTTCCGTACCCACTGTATATTCTGATTATTTACACATCTAGGTAGAAGCAGAAAACTATATGGATTTATAAAGTATATAGTTATAGTATATATCTCTAGACAATCATTTGTATATTTAAACCTTTTTTACATATGGGATATTTCTAAACAGAATATTACCTACTAGATGAATATAATGCCAGCAAACAATACAATCATGACTTGATCTATTTCATGGGATATAATATATGCAGGGCTTTTTTTTCTCAGAGAAAAGGTGCAGGAACTCCCCTTTCTAAGTTACTTTGTGTCTCCGCCCCCTACCCACCTTTGGGCACTAACCCTTGGTTCCACCTCTGAGCACCGACACTTGGATCCACCCCCTACCCAGCTTCTAGTACAGCCCCTTTTAGAGAATATAGAGCCAAGTATAATTTTGTAGTGGAATGTATGGAATTTGGTTATGATAACAAGAAAAGCAATAAAATTGATCCCCCACAGCCAACAGCAATATACCCCCCCCCCCAGCAGATGCAAAAGATCTCCCAGCAGCCAGCATCAATAGACTCTCTAGCAGCCAGCAACAGTAGACCCCCTCCCCAAACAGTAGATCCCTTCCAGCAACAATTAACCCACAGTATCAAAAGTATCACAGTATCCTCCACCAGCAACAATAGATTGTCTTCCAAAAATAGATCCCCTCCAGCATCAATAGATCCAGCGTCAGTAGACCCTCCAGCACCCTTTGCCATGGCATACATTCAGTTCTAGAGGTGCCAGAACTGCGTTCCCCCACGTTCCTGCTGAAAAAAAGCCCTGAATATATGAGGTATAGTCTTATGATCATACACTTTTAGATATATGCAGATAAAATGTGATTCTAAGTAGAATATTATTCCAAACACAAACAATAATTCCATGTTTCCCTTTTGGGATATTATGGACCATGGAGGTTGTACATCAATATTTATGATAATATTCCCAAATATTTAAAAATATCGTCTGAGCTGTGAGAAATTGTTACAAGAGAAAAAAAAAACAGTTCTTTCTATGAGGGAGCTTTTGCTCTGTGTTAATCTTTTCCAGAGTTGAGATAATGGCCTGGTCATTGGATAACTCATTTTGCTGTCTTTTCATTGAATTCTGTTAGGAGATGTCCTTTTAGGTAAAAAATCCCCCAAGGTATTCTCACCTAGGAGAAGCAATTGAGTTGGCCGAGTTTACAAAGTTTTATTACTAATTTAAGGCTCTTCGAATATATTCTAGTTAGTGACCATAGAATATAGTTATCCTTGGCTTTTGTCCCCAGTTCAGCAAACAGCCAGTTTACAAACCTTCAACAGGGTGATAAAAAATACAAGATCTTCTGTTTTGGGAAACTCATGTGTCTGACCTGAGGCCTATTCAATCTTCAATTTCCATATGAAATTGATAAAATTATGTCTATTTCTTCATAAAAGTTCTGACAGAATACAGCCTTCCTATGTTATGCTCCTTGTTACCATAAAAGTACAACTATAATATGAATGTTATACCAACGTAATCATGTGTATAAAAACTTCAATTGCAATTAAAAAAAAGAACAGTTATTTGGAAAGATGCTGAGTAAATCTTTTGTGTCTAATTCCTACTGAAGTAGTACCTAATAATTTAGACCCACTAATCAATATGAAGATAGGAGTTGCCTATCTATAAAATTTCCTGAACAGAATGAGGATGCAGTATGGGTAACGGTTGTCAGCTTGAGTGATCCCTTGCAGCATCCGGAGGTGGTACACCTGGGCTCTCTGGACTTGGTGCGGTATGAGGAAGGGAGTTGGCCTCAGAACTCCCAAAAGGACAGCAGGGTTGAGCCAGTCTGTCGAAATACCGCAGGCAACTGAAAGACAACAGCTATTGAGCAACTGTCCACCAGTGAGACAACCAGTAAGGAGATACCTGAGTCTGGTGCTGATCTGGACACAAGGGAGCAGGTGAATATATAACAATCCAGGGACTCTTCAGGTCTGGAGCCAGGAGAGTCAGCAGAGGCTGCGGTGGCCGCTGAGGAATCACCTGGTGTATTGTGGGGTGCCCCAGTGTGTGCAGGGGCTGAGGAGAAACCTTGGTTCTGCAGAGTCCTTGCCGGATTGATATTCCTTTACTACTGTGGAGGATGATGAAGAAGGAAGAGAGGAGCCAAGTGATGTGAAGACCTTGGTGCAGCAGTCTGCTCCCTATTTGCCTCCAGATTGGGGCTGAGGGAGCTGGTTGACCTGGCTGTCCAGGTTTCAATGATATTAGGTGCGGTATTGTACAGAACATTATGACCTAGAATTTCCTAATGTCCGTGAGGCTCTGTTTAAACATCTGGAAGTGGAATGCTAGAAGATTTTCAAGACTGCTATTTAGGAACATTTAAAAGTACCTAAGGCATGACTTTGCTATTTAGAATGAAATTAGGGATGTCATGTCCATATGGACAAGATGTCCCTTTTATATATTGGTGTGGGTGGAGCTCTAGACAGAGGTGAATGGGAAAAAGCTACCCCTGACTTACAGTATGTAAGTCTGTAGCCTTAAGAGAAGTGGGCCTTTTTGGGGCCTGAGCCCAGAGAACACTCTGGGTGAGGGTCCACTGCAGGGGGTCTCATGTAAAAGCTACAGGAAAGATAGCTGGTTTTTATGGTTTTGCATTAATGACATTGGAGTGCTGTGCACTGTAAATGGAGAAAGGATTGAGATATGAAATTGTTGTGCTATACACTACACAGAGGAAGAGATGTAATGGTACCAGATTAAAAAGTTCAAATGCACCGTGAGTGGACATTCTGTAATCTTACACATGTGCCTCCGGCTGGGAATATGGTGTACTGTGAAGAGGGTGGGTGTTAGGAATGCTCACTGAAGTGTCTGCCACCTAAGGGTTAACCTAGTGCAGACTAATTGCAGTAATTGGCAACAGGCTGCCTTATTTAAACTCCTCAGCAGCACTGTGTGTTTGCTGTCTTGTCTGCAGCTTTACCTGTACATCTGATCCTGAACCTGCTGTTTCCTGTTGACTTCCTTATCGACCTCCCGGCTTGTCCACTACTTCGTCTGCTTGCTGCCCGCCCTGACCTTGGCTCGTTCCTGTGACCACTCTCCTGCCTTATCCTTATCGGCTTATCTGCTTCCGGTTCTGGACCTGTTCTCCTCCTGGTGGGGCAACCCTGAGGACCCCGACCTGGTGTTCAGCACGCAGCAAAATCCATCCTCCCCATCAGAGGCTCTGGTGAAGACCTGCTGTCACTTAGACTCCGCACCTCGGGCTAGCCCGTGTATACCACCAGTGTGACCCGCCCGTGTTCCTGTTTTACTGGATCCCACGAGGCTACCTCTGCACGTCAGGCTCAGCCACCAGCACCATTACAGTGGGCCTCCAGCCCGGAGTATTTGTGACTTTCTCAAAGACAGGTATGTACATATCCTTTCTGGAGAAGAAGCTGGGTGGGATCTGGATAGCTTGGTGGGTCCCGCTGTCTAATCCAGGTCCCTTACATGTTTATCTCCAACATAAAAACATTTGGGGACTATTGTTTATCAGAGTACAGCAGCTATTTAATGTGGGAAAAACTAATAGAAAAAAATAAATAAAAATAAAAGCTTTTAGAAGTGAATAGTTCTATTTTATTATTCTTTTTTATTTTATATATTAAGTCAGATTAAGCAGAAATGTGTTTCTTGCACAAACAGCATTTCCCACACACAACAAATGCTCAGGGATTAAAGGTGATCTTGACATACTGGGCGTTGCAGCTCAGTTGCTGACTGTTTGCGTAGAAGGGAGCGTTAATTTCCTGCTTTGTTGACTAAAATACGAGAGAGATTATTTTGTTTCTTATTTCAAAAGCTAGGGAAAAAGGAGGAGATTCATTCCGTAGCTTCACATTCAGAATGGAATCTGCTGCCCTAGGAGCTGAACTGAGCTGTTTCATCTGCAGGAACCTTTACATGGAGCCGGTGTCACTAAAATGTGGACACAACTTTTGCCGGGATTGTATTGTGACCACTCTGGATACACAGGAGGGGTCCGGAGTTTATTACTGTCCAGAGTGTGGGGTGGAATATGCAGTGCGCCCTGTGCTGTTAATGAACAGGAAGCTTTATAACATCTTGGAGTATTTCAAATCTACTCTACCCAAAACGGAAAAGGCAGAGATCTTCTGTACATACTGCCTGGACTCCCCTGTACTGGCTTACAAAACATGTCTACAATGTGAGAACTCATTGTGCGACAAACATCTGACGGCTCATAATAAGTCTGCGAGTCATGTTTTAACTGAACCCACCACATCCTTTGCAGACATAAAATGCCCCATACACAAGGAGATCCTGAAATATTACTGTACACAGGATAATGTTTGTATCTGTATGTCCTGCTGGGTGGCTGGAGACCATGTGGGGCACAAGATGGCGCTTCTCAATGAAGCCTGCGAGCATAAGAAAAAAAAACTGAAAGAAGAGAGAGTGAAACTGACCCATGAAAGACAAGGGATTGAGATGAGAATCCAAAATCTGGAAAAACATTACATAAAAGAAGAAAAAAAAGCAGCTGAAGTCACCGGGAGAGTCACTGAGCTGTTCAGAGACATGAGAAGACATCTGGATGACGAAGAGAAGAGAGTCCTGACTGAGGTCTCCAGACAGAAAGAATTTGTTTTACTGTCTGTCTCTAATTTGATTAAAGAGCTAAAGCTACAGAAGGACAACCTGCGTATGACTGTTTATGACATCGAAGAGTGTCTTGATATTACTGATCATATGACTTTCTTGAAGACAAAACTAAAAAATGGCGACATAAGTATCAGTGGTGATATCAACAGTGACGTGAGTGATGCTGGTTGCCTGGATGAGGTGACGATCTCACTGGTGTTACACAGAGCACTTCACCTTTTTAAGGAAATTTCAAAACACCTGAAGAAAAGTCAGAAGTTCTTAGAGACAGAAAATTCAGATGTCCTCCTGAATCAAAATACAGCTAATAGTGTAATTACTATATCGCCAGATCTCAGATCGGCTACCTATAAGGATAACTACCAGAAAATTCTAATTGGTCCAGAGATAATTAGGGGTGTTCAGGTGTTAAGTACATGCAGCTTCTCGGCAGGAAAACATTACTGGGAGGTGGATGTGAGCGGAGCAGAGGAATGGCTGATAGGGGTGGCTGCTTATAACATAGAGAAGAAGGTTGTGGGGAATAAAACGTCTTTTTATATGAATAAAAAGTCACAGGGTATTGATTACAAGAGAAAGTCAGGGATGGTTGGTTTTCCTGAAATGCCACAGGCTATTGACTTCAATGAAAAGTCCTGGGTGATTGGTTTCAATGACATGTCATGGGCTTTACAGTTTTTCAGGGAGCTTAAAGCTAGTCATAATGATGTACATAAACCCATTGTTTCTGATTCTCTTGTGCAAACTGTGGGGATCTATCTGGATTATGATGAGGGACGTCTGAGCTTCTACCAGCTGTGTGACCCCATCAGACACCTCCACACCTTCACCGCCACCTTCACTGAACCCCTATACGCTGCTTGTACTTTGCCCAAAAGTGGCTGTGTCAGGATCATACCCTAAAATGTAGTACTAAGCCGGTCACATATGAGGTGTCCATCTTTAATTTCCAACTTTGATATTGTTACATTCTCCTAAGAATAGGAAAAAGTGATTCAAATTGTGGGGCATCTCTGAATTCCTCATAGTGACCTTGTTACCAAAAAAGAAAAACAATGTACACAAAGACAGCCCATTGAAATGCATGTATAATACTTACCAGAGGTAACTCGACCCTTGCTCTCTAGGTGTGTCAGATTCCTGCATCTGTCTGCTGTACTCTGTGCCCCCCCCCCCCCCTTTCGAATTTTATAATGGCGCAAAGTTATTATTAACTGCTAAACTCAGAGGTAGAGGTGTGTGATGACAAAACACTCAGTGCCGGTGTTCCGTGAAAAAACCATACCCGTGAGAAAACCATACCCTCGTCACTTCCGGTGCACCTACGGAGGGTATGGATTTCTCACAGTAGTGTATGTAATGTTATACTTGCCGCCGTTACATTAAAACAGCTCCTCTGCATAATCAGTCATCCCCGCTCCTACCCCTGTCACTTCCCTCATCTCGGCTAATAAATATAAAAGCGGATCACAGAGCCGAGATCGCCGTCATTTACATTTCATACACCCGCCGCCGCTTTTATATTTTTTAGCCGAGATGAGGGAAGTGACAGGGATAGCAGAGGAGATGCCCCATGTTGCCGCCGAACTGTTTTAATGTAACCGCCTCAAGTATAACATTACACACACTCCGTAATAATTTCATTCCCTCCGAGCATGCGTACTTGTGAACTTCTCTGCTGTGCAATGACGTATCCGGGGCTCTGAGCATGCGCACTGCTGCGCCGCTCAGCTGTTTCAGACCGGAAGTGACGAGGGTATGGCATTCTAATGAGGTATGGTTTTTTAACGTTACACCGGTTCACACTTATGCGATGCAAGAAGGCTGCGAATTCGCAGCCTGTTCCCGCATCGCAAACGCACCCCTGGCAGTTCACACTGCCATATGCGATACGCTGGGGGTGTCAATGTACTGTTAACGACACCCCCAGTTTGATCGCATATCGCAGTGCGATCTTACAGTTCGCACAGGATCCGATCGCACAAGTGTGAACCGCTGTGCGATCCGATCCTAAAGTGGCTGCAAAAAAGGGTCCTGTGCGTCTTTGCTGCGGGTGCAGTGCGAATTTAGCCATACAAAGTGTATGGCTGAATTCGCACCGCACAGCCGATCGCATGTAATGAAGGAGCAGTGCGCTCCGATATTACATGCGATTGCCGCAGCCGCACTAGTGTGAACCGGCACTTAGGCTCCATTCACATCTGAGCGTTTTAACACTTGAAGCAAAACGTCTGTAGCTGAAAAAAATACATGAGCTTCTTTTTGGGCTGATTACCAGCGTTTTTGATAGATGTCAATGCCTGCCTCCAAAAACGCCTGAAAAAAACGCCTGAAAATCGTGGTAAAAATTGCGCTAAAATGCTACGCTCAAGTGTGAATGCGGCCTTACAAAATACCCCCAGAGTCCTTCAAGCCAGGTTCAAGGATGCTCTATTATATGTGTGAAAAATAAATGATCTGAGGCATCACAGCAACCACCTCCATCCCTAATATTATACACAACAGGGGGGCGTAAGGATAGTGGGACTTTTAATGAGGTAGGTTTCTATTACAAATATCCAAATGAAAATAAAGTAGTCTCAAAATATTAATTTATTTCTTGCTGTCCTGTAAAAATCGATCATGCAGCCATAATCAAAAAAAGAATAAAATAAAATATCACATATTCACAATACAAATACAGATATGGACATACAAGAGGTAATGAAGGAAATATCTTGCTACGCATACACACATAATAAATAGCAAGGATAAATCCAGTGGTTCATAAGCTCTTTCATAAATAATCCGTAATCCATATCCTGATAAATCTTCAGATTTTATGGCTCTACGCGGTCTACCTACTTTTGGAAGTGAGGCTGTAATTCAGCTCACCCCATCCCGCCATCCACACCTCACTATTGGACCACTGATACGATGGACGGCCTAAATATCCAATAGCTAACCATGAGAGGGGACAGACCTGGGGAAAGGTGGAGTTTGTAAAAAATCTTCATGATCAAATAATATACAGTACATTTAGTTTTATCTATCTATCTATCTATCTATCTATCTATCTATCTATCTATCTATCTATCTATCTATCTATCTATCTATCTATCTATCTATCTATCTATCTATCTATCTATCGGGACATGGAAATGTATTTATCTTAAAGCTGAAGTCTAGGAAGATATAATAATATCAATGTATTGCAGCTCTGTAATCATTAATACAATAATAAATATATCTTTTAAATACAAGCAATGTAATTACCCGAATGTGCCCTGGTATCAGCCTCTTGCAGTCCCTGTAAAGTAGGGCTAGAGAGTGACAGTTAGAAGAATCATCATCAGTTAATGTGCTAATTATCATGCTACTTCTTCCTTCACTGTCCAGTCACAGCCAGAGGGCATGTCAGGGATGATCTGGGCTCAGAGGAGGTGTGTTAAATTATGCTGACCATCAACTCTAGTGACATCTATCACCAAAAAAAAGAATTGCAAGGGAAATCTCTAGATTGAATCTGAGTTTTGCAGCAAAAGTTGGTTTTATTATTTTTATCTTATAATAGACTACTGATTTTTTTAATGTTATTTTTGGCTGGAGTTTTATGTATAGCCATTTTTTTCTTTAGTTCTGGATGGAGAAAATATAGGCTTAGGACTTCTTTGAGGTTGCCAGCCAGCCAGCCACCCACCACAGGGTGCCAGCCAGCCACCCACCGCAGGGTGCCAGCCAGACAGCCACCACAGGGTGCCAGCCAGCCACCCACCGCAGGGTGCCAGCCAGACAGCCACCAAAGGGGGCCAGCCAGACAGCCACCACAGGGTGCCAGCCAACCACCTACCAAAGGGTGCCAGCCAGCCACCCACCCACCAAAGGGTGCCAGCCAGCCACCCACCACAGGGTGTCAGCCAGCCACCCACCCACCACCGGGTGCGAGCCAGCCACCCACCAAAAGGTGCCAGCCAGCCAGTCACCCACCACAGTGTGCCAGCCAGCACAGTAACAGATTTGTGTCGAAAATTGTGTTTATTTTGCAAAACTTTACATGTTCAAAATATCGGCCCATATTGGCCGATACCGATATGCAATGGCCATAAAATCGGTATCGGTAAACTAAACGAAAAACCAATATTGGTCGATCCCTAATACATACCCTTTAAATAAGGTTATAGTCAATGTTTAGATGTATGCAGATATAGGGCTGAGATGCTGAATAATTGCACAGGTTGTGTGTTTATTTATAGCTTTTAAGTGTAGGTAAAGAAATGGACTTTGAGGTCTTAATAGCAATAATTAGGTGCTACTGGTGTTTATCTAAACAACAGAATCAGTCCTTCCTTTGTCTTTGTATGCCAACTCATCCCAAAGCTTCACTTTTTTTACCTAAAGCCTAGTACACACTATGAGATTATCGGACGAACGATCGTCCGTTTTTTTTTTTTATCCTAGTCTCCGTGTCGAAAACGAATAGGTTACTAAAGTACGAAAATTCTCGTACGACAGAATAAAAATTTGGAAGTATTGTAATGCATTTGTATTGTATTTTTAGACGAAAACTGTACTGATTAAAAGAAAATTGTATGATCTGGTATCGTACGGGAACATTTTTTTGTTTGTCCCTTTGGAAATTTTCGGACGACAGCTGTGTACTAACGCTCAGATTATCGTACAATCGCTTTGAAAGTGGTATTTTTTTGTACAATATTCTGATCGTGTGTACGGGGCTTAAGCAACAGTGGTGGTCTGACCTTTGGCCTTTCCTAAGTTTGTCTTGGGGGGGGGGGGGGTTCCTGGACACCTATGCAATTTGATTTTCACTTTGAAATTTTTGGCAGTGGATCATGGTGGACGTCTTTTCAGAGGGTGGTTGAGGGTATATGTTGTCTCCTCGCCATCGATTTTAACCCTCAAAAGACTTCACCACTGTGTTGCAATCGTATGCATTGCATGTGGTTGCAGGGAGGTTGCAGTTTGGCCCCATTCACTTGCATGGGTTGTGTTCAGGAATGGTACTACCTGCTAAACGGGTAATGGGGTATAATTTTTAAAGCAAAGACCCTGCCTGGCCGTCATTGCAGCTTAAGTGGGGAGGTTAATGGGTGGCAAACAGCAGCTCAACCACCTAGTTTTACTGCCCTTGGCTGCTCACATGAATGACCCCCTAACCAATCTTAGCACTTTGTATGAAAGGGGTATGATATGTTAGTAACAAAACATATTTTAAAATACTTTAAAGGGCTTTTCTAATTCAATTTAGATCAATAAATCAGTTTATTCATTAATTGAAACCAATTAGAATTCCTAATGTTAAATGAGGGAGGCAGGATATATTTCAGTCCAGACATGGGATGGCGGGGCAATGAATGCCAGGAGCTACTAGGGGGCCTTTCACAATCAAGAAGGTAGCTATCTCTTTTTTACAGTATTCAGTTCTCGATGGAACAAAATACATTTGGTACTTTATGCCATTCTTCCTAGTAATGCCATCTTCCTTCCTTTTACCAGTAACTGCATGGCCACCCAATACTGCCACTAGCAAGGATATGGCTGCTTTGCTAGCAAGCACCTGTCTCCAGCTCCCAGCAATTGCCCAAGAAAAACATTGGCATGAGGAATGGAGAGGGAGGTAAGGCTGTAAATTTGGGCACCCATTTGCCAATCCGCTCCGTCCGACATCGCAGCTAACATTACAGAGAGCACTTAGGAAGATGGAATAAAGTACTACATTCAGGTGTTCCCATTGAGAACTGAATTTAAAAAAGTGATAATTCTTCTATGAGCTATTGATTTGTTTTAAGTAATGGTATATGGAATGCTCTATGTAATATATACTAGCATGCATAAAAATATTCTTTGTTATAAATCATTTGCAGATTTTCATAGTTAGATTCTGTGGATGTACCAAATAAATGTATTTTATTGTGTTTCAACTGTCACTTGTGTGTGTCTGAATTATCCCCTACAGGGTCACATGCAGTATGTGCATATATGGAGTCTTACTGAGCATTTATATCTAGACCAGGGGTCTTCTAACTTTCTAAACAAAAGGGCAAGTTAACTGTCCTTCAAGCTTTAGAGGGCGCAGGCTGTAGTCACAGGATGTAGTCACTGGGAGGCAAAGATGCCCTATCATCAGCAGAGTAAACCATGCCCCATCATTGGATTTACTGGATGGAATAGTGTACCATCATTGGTGACAGTGGAAGTAATAGTGCCACAACATTGGTGTCAGTAGGAGGAATAGTACCCCATCATTGGTGTCAGTAGGAGGAATAGTACCGCATCATTGGTGTCAGTGGGAGGAATAGTGCCCCATCATTGGTGACAGTGGAAGGAATAGTGCCCCATCATTGGTGTCAGTGGAAGGAATAGTGCCCCGTCATTGGTGTCAGTGTGAGGAATAGTGCCCCATCGTTGGTGTCAGTGGGAGGAATAGTGCCCCATCAATGGTGTCAGTGGGAGGAATAGTGCCCCATCATTGGTGTCAGTGGGAGGAATAGTGCCCCATCAATGGTGTCAGTGGGAGGAATAGTGCCCCATCATTGGTGTCAGTAGGAGGAATAGTACCCCATCATTGGTGTCAGTGGGAGGAATAGTGCCCCATCATTGGTGTCAGTGGGAGGAATAGTGCCCCATCATTGGTGTCAGTGGGAGGAATAGTGTTCCATCATTGGTGTCAGTGGGAGGAATAGTGCCCCATCATTGGTATCAGTAGGAGGAATAGTGCCTCATCATTGGTGTCAGTGGGAGGAATAGTGCCCCATCATTGGTGTCAGTGGGAGGAATAGTGCCCCATCATTGGTGTCAGTAGGAGGAATAGTGCCCCATCATTGGTGTCAGTGGGAGGAATAGTGCTCCATCATTGGTGTCAGTGGGAGGAATAGTGCCCCATCATTGGTGTCAGTGGGAGGAATAGTGCCCCGTCATTGTTGTCAATGGGAGGAATAGTGCCCCATCATTGGTGTCAGTGGGAGGAATAGTGCCCCATCATTGGTATCAGTGGGAGGAGTAGTTTCCCATCATTCAGCTTCGGGTGTGGCTGCTGGAAGGTTCTCTGGCTGTGTGTCTGTTGCTGCTGCAGGTGATCTGTGTAAGAGGGTGTGAGGTGAAATCCCTCCCAGCTCTCCTGGCCCCCTTCTGGGGAAGCCATGGAGGCCAGCAGGGCCTCTCCTGCTGGAGGCTCTCAGACATCCCCTGGGCGGATGGATGGCACCCCTGCTCCTGTGCAGCCCGTGGTTGGTGATCTCTCTGCACCTGGTGAGGATGAAGATGCTGGATCCATTCGGGAGCGAGTGGTGGCCGGGATCAAAGTCCTCAATAAGGAGAGAGACAAGCTCTACAAGCTTAGAGCGGATTTAAAGCGCCTGAGAAAGCAGCGTGAAGGCTTGTTCAGCAAGAACCGTGGATCCATGGATTCAGAGGTCCAATTAGCGAAAGTCCGTGTGGATCATCAAGAAACTATCGTGGCCATGATGGAAGGCAGGGATGGTCCCTTCAGGGAGAAGTTTTGCAATGAACGGAGGTTTGCAAAGATGGAGGTGGAGGAGGAGACCCCCGGTTCTGACCCCCTTCCCCCTCAAGGTGAGGTAAGCAGCCCATTGCCATCTCAGGGCTCAGGAGGCATGTTGAAAGTTATACAGGTAATGGAGTCTCCAATGCAGGAAGATCAGCTGGTGTTTGGTGATGTGGAGGACTTACCTGAGAGTGTGCCTGATAAAGTAAAGTATATAAAGCCCCAGCTTACAGATAAAACAGTTTTTGTGCCTTTTAGCACCTTGCCTAATGATGGGTTTCCTAATGACACTCCGGGTGATTCCCCTATGCTCAGCAATGTTGTGCCTGCTGCTGATGTCTCTAAACAGGAAAAGTTGTATTTAAAAAATGACATTTCTGCTGAAGAACCACAAAACCCAGAAGAGCCGATTAACCCCCCTTCTGCTGAGCTTAAAACTATTTCAGTCACTGTTGAACAGGACTCTACAGCGCAGCAGCAGGAAACATCTGGTACTGCATCAGAAACAGTTATCCCTAATAACATTGCAGGCATGGTGGATCCCACCATTATATGTGGAACTGATAATGCTGCTTGTTTAGGCCAAGCTGGTAAAAATAATAATAGTAGTGTACCTGATAATGTGACATCAGTGTGGGGTCTTGGCCCTAATAAGCCTACATTTGCACAGGTGGTAAGCTGTGCTCCTGGCAATATCACCAAGCCAGGGTTACAATCAAGGAGGAGCTCTGCTTCTAATCAGGGTTTTCCCTCGCGGGCTGCCACTATGAGCACCATTGGATCTGGTATTGGATCTATGGCTTCTGCTGGGGGTCCAAGGCGGAACGTAGTCCTCCTTAAATGGGAAGGTGGTGCAGTCCCTCTAGCAAGGCGTATGGTGGTGGACCTGATCTTAGATATGGGTTTTGGGGCTAATGACCTATATGCCCTGATACATGTGGCTGGAAGCCGGGAATACACAGTTAGTTTCACCAGACCAGAGGGTCTTGACTTGTTCTGGGAACGATATATGGCTCGGTGCAGGTCAAGACCCGAATGGGAAGGTCTGGTGCCAGTGGCAGTTTCCCAAAGGTCAACAGTGAAGAAAATTACTATTGTCCTTACAAATGAGAGTGTTCCTGCTCGGGACTTAGAGGTCTGGTTGAGAAATTATGGGGATGTTTTGACCAGGCCGGATAAAATTCATGATGAGCGTGGCATCTGGACCGGGGGTTGGTCGGTAACGGTCAGGTTGGCTAGGGATGGGAATGTTGTCCGTCACCTGCCCTCCTCTGCCTTTATAGGGAGGGATAGGATGACCATTTTTTATCCCGGTCAGCCAAAACTGTGTCACCGCTGTGGAGAAAAGGGGCATTTTAGCTCCTCTTGTTCAGCTCTGATCTGTTCAGTGTGTCGGGGGCAGGGTCATGTGGCCAGGGACTGCACCCAGGCGATAAGGTGCAACCTGTGCCTGCGCCTTGGCCACCCCTACAGCCGATGTCCTGAAGCCTGGCATAATATGGATAGAGAGGTGATAGATGATCTGTTAAGGCTGGACAGGATGGAGGATGAGGCCCCTGTTGTACCACCCTCCTCTGCGGTGACTGACCCCCCTGGTCTTGTGCAGGATCCCTCCCTAGTCCCTGTGCCCACCCCTCCTGTATCTGTAAGTTTTCCTTCTGTGTCTGTCCCTGTGTCCCCCCAGCCTACTGTACCGGCTCCTCTTGTGTCAGAATCTGCCAAGTCTGTGCCCCCTGAGTCAGTTATTCCCGATCAGTCTTCCCTTCCTAAGTGTGACCTTAAAGAAGCCCCCCACCCACCATGAGTGGTAGAGGGTACCAAAAAGGGTGCTGCTGCGGCTTCCTCTGTAAAGAAGTCTTCTGTGAAGACTTCAAAGAAGAAGAAGAAAACAAGAGATGAAAGCATCTCTGAATCTGACCTGCAGTACCTGGAGGAGAGAAGGAAGGTTGTGAGGCGGAAGAGACAGACGGTGAGGACGGAACAGGGACAGGATGCCTCAGTGACTGTCTCCAACCGTTCTAGGGCTTCTGCTTGGGATATCTCCTCATCTGGGGATTCTTCTGAGCAGAATTCAGAAATTGAAATGGAGTTGGAGGAGGCTTCAAGAAAGAGAGAGGCTTCTGGTGATGAGCAGCAGAGGGGAGCTAAGAAGCAATCCACCCAATAACCCAAATGGCGGTTCCCCCTCCGTTAAAAGTGGTGACAATAAATGTCGCCAGCATTAAGTCGGTAAGAGCTCGTTCTATGGCCTTATTTTTGTTCAGCCAATTAGATGCTGAAATTTTATTTTTGCAGGAGACTAGGCTCACCTCCTTGGCAGATATTCATATGGCCAAGAGAGAGTGGAGGTATGGTCCATCTTACTGGTCTCTTGCGGCCGAGCCTTACGGCGGGGTGGCGGTGTTGTTTAAAACCGGCATGGTAACTGTCCGGCGGGTTATTGAGGTGGAGATTGGGAGATGTATGGTCTTAGACGTTCTTGTGGGAGGGCAGGACCTGCGCCTAATTAATATCTATGGGCCGCACACAAAGTGGGACAGGAAATGCCTTTTTACAAGGATCAAGCCATTTCTTTTTACATCCCGGCAAGTGGTTTTTGGAGGTGACTTTAATACTGTGACTAGGCCCAAGGACAGGAAGGACTTCAATGACCGGCTGGGATATGATAGCGTTTTTTTAAATAGTATGGTTAGGGATGCTGGTCTTGTGGATGTGCACATTAAGCACCTCCCGGATGACACAGGGTTCACCTTTCATCGAGGTAATAGTCAGAGTAGGATAGATAGGTTTTTTTTTGAAGGAGGCCTCTGCTTTCTCACCCCCAGTGGTGCAGGCGGTGGAGTTCTCTGATCACTGTATGCTATCTGTGGTCTTGAATGCTTCAGATTTCCCTCAGAGGGGCAAAGGCATCTGGAGATTAAATTCGACTCTCCTTGAGGAAGAACATGTTAGACAATCCTTTGAGGAATTCTTTCAGGCACAGGTGACCATCCTGGACTTTTGTAGCAGCAAGGCTGAGTGGTGGGAGCTGACCAAAAAGAGGATTGCTGGATTCTTCAGGGGCCTAGCCAATAAAAAACAGTTTAATAGATACATGACCTACCAACGTTTGCGGAGGAAGCTGGATATTCTTGTCTCGAGAGGAGGAGATCCTGGGGCAATCTCTGAAGTGAAAATCCTCCTCAGGAAGTGTCAATATGACCGGCATACCTCTTTGGTTCTGGAGCGGGACTATGGGAAATACCACTCGCCTGACCCTTACCAGAACTGCAAACAGGGTGTAGCTGTTAAGATGGTCGTTGGCCTTAAGGATAGTACAGGTTCCTTGACAAAGTCCAGGTCAGGGATCCTGGAGGTCGTGAGGTCTTTTTATGCTGAACTTCTTGGGAGGAAGGAGCTTGACCGAGACAAGATGGAAAGCTTTTTGGACTCTATTCCAGGTCTAAATGGTGGAGATGTCCCTTTGATGAATTTGACAGAAGAGATCACAGTTGAAGAGGTGACGAGGGCAATTGAACAGCTTGCCATCAAGAAGTCACCTGGACCGGATGGTCTGACGGCTGAGTTTTACAAAGCCTTTAAGTCTATTCTGGCCCCACATTTGGTAGAGATTTTTAACAGTTGTCTTGCTGAGGGGGTGCTTCCCCCTTCCATGAGACACTCAGCTGTGATTCTTCTTTCAAAAGGTAAAGATCCTTCGATGATTGAGAATTGGCGCCCCATCAGCCTTCTCAATGTCGATAGAAAGGTGCTGGCGAAGATACTTTTCTGGCGCCTATCGGCAGTAGCAGAGTCTTTGCTTTCTCGCCATCAGCACTGTTCGATCCAGGGTAGGAGCACCTTCACAGCGGTTTTAGCTGTCCGGGAGGCCTTGGAGCAGTGCAGGGCTGCAGGCTGGGGAAAGTATCTACTGGCATTGGATCAGGCAAAGGCTTTCGATCGTGTCAACCATGAGTACCTGTGGTTGCTCTTTAGTAAGTACGGTCTGCCGGGTGGTTTTGTCGATTGGTTAAAAGTTTTGTATAAGGGGGCAGAAAGCTTCCCTCTTGTTAATGGTTGGGTTGGACAGTCCTTTGAGGTTGGTTCTGGGGTGCGCCAGGGTTGTCCGCTGAGTCCCCTGCTCTATGTGTTTGCAATCGACCCCTTCATCAGGAGGCTAGAGAGCAGCATGTTGTGTGGGGTACCAGTGGGAATCCCGGGTGAGCCGCCTTTGAGGGTTGTTGCCTATGCGGATGATGTGTCAGTGATTGTCACTGGGACAGATGAAGCGGAGGAGGTGGTCTCTCTGACATCACGGTACTCTGAAGCATCAGGTTCCAAGATCAATCAGGAAAAGAGTGAAGTTTTTTGGATGGGAAAGGAAGGTGAGGGGTTTGATCTCCCGGACACTTTTCCAGTGCCCCAGGAAAAAATTAAGATATTAGGCATTGAATTTGGACCTGGCGATTATGGCCTCAAAAACTGGGAGGGCAGGCTGGAAGTTGCCAATACTAAGGTGGTCAGCTGGAAGAGATGGAAGTTATCTCTGAGGGAAAGGGTTGATCTGATTAAGACTTACCTGATACCGATCTTCTTGTATGTCAGCCCTGTCTGCATCTTGCCAGTGTCTCTCTATGCTAGGATCTATAGTGTGTTCTTCCAGATGCTGTGGGGGAACAGACTGAACCCCATCAAGAGGAATGTCACCTATCTATCCAGGAGGGAGGGTGGCTTAGGTATGGTCAACCCCGTTCTTTTCTTTTCACTGCTATTTCTCAAGTTTAACATTGGTAGTATGCTTGCAGTGGAACCTCCTGGATGGGCAGGCATGTTTAGATCTTGGTTTAGGCCTTTTCTGCGACTTTGGGAAGAAGGTGGCCAAGTGAAGAATCTCAGGGGTCATCGTGGTCAGCTCCCAGCCTATGTCGCTCCGTGTCTGAAGTTGCTGCGGCAGTGGCGACTGTCGGCTGAAGATCTCAGATCCGCTCCGAGGAAAGTCCTTATGAGCCGAGTCTTGAGTGAAGTCTTTCATGACCCACTGGCCTTAAGGGATTGCCCAGGCCCAATTTTGAGGGAAGGGTTAAGATTGATTAATTTGGCTAGAGTCCCCCTTAAATTCAGGGATCTGGCCTGGTTGTGCTTCCACGGGAGGCTCTATGTTCGGGGCAATTTGAAATTCCGCAGTGGGATGGATCGTGGTTGTCCTCGGGAGGAATGTGCAGGTGAGGAGGAGACTATGGACCATTTTCTGCTTCGTTGCCCTTTTAACATAGAGGTATACAAACAGGTTGGGCGGGCCCTCGGTGTTCCTTTCCTCTCCAGGCTGGGTTATGCTGAGTGGGTGTACGGAGCATTCAATACTGGTGGGGGCTTTTGTTTGGATACACTTTTTTTAGTTAGTTTAGTAGTCCGTTATTACACATGGAACGCACGGTGTCAGGTCACCCTTCGGCGTAAAATCCTTCCTGTTCAGGTGGTGGTGTGTGACATTCTGCATGAGGTGGGGAAGATTCGGGCGCTTGAGAGAGACAAGTGGGGTCAGAGGGCTTGGCTGAAGGCGTGGAGGGGTTTCAAGCCTCCCTGACTGCCAGGAGTCTCTTTCCCGGGTGTGGCTTTCTGTCTCTTATCACCCTAGATTTTTTCTTAATGCTCAGTTTTTGATAAATGGCTGCATACATAGGTGATGGGTTGTGCCTCTTAGGCCCTCTCTGCTGCTTTATGTAAATAGTTTTCTAAGAATGTTGGAAGTGGATTATGTATATATTGTATATATTCTGCACATGGATGTGAATTCCTTTGTTTTTTTTGTTGGAATATTGTACTATAGTTCTGTTTTTTACTTTTGTATAAAATATGTTGCTTGATTCTTTTCAATAAAAGATCAATAGTGCCCCGTCATTGTTGTCAATGGGAGGAATAGTGCCCCATCATTGGTGTCAGTGGGAGGAATAGTGCCCCATCATTGGTATCAGTGGGAGGAATAGTGCCCCATCATTGGTGTCAGTGGGAGGAATAGTGCCCCATCATTGGTATCAGTGGGAGGAATAGTGCCCCATCATTGGTGTCAGTGAGAGGAATAGTGCCCCATCATTGGTGACAGTGGGAGGAATAGTGCCCCATCATTGGGGACAGTGGAAGGAATAGTGCACTATTATTGGTGTCACTGGGAGAAAAGGTGCCCCAAGGGCCAGATAAAGGTAAGGATCACATTCGGCCCCTGGACCGCAGTTCGGAGACCATTGGACAACAATATGGAAACACTACAGGATTTGCAGTTGTAAAAGTGACAACATGTTTTGCACTGAAAGTGGAAGCAATGTAACCTGGGATGGTAGGCGGCATAAACTTCAAAACATACAAACACCACTAGACACACCAAACTGGACTAATAATGGCCACGGCCTTATTTATTGGTTTTCACAAATATAAACAACAATTCACCTTAAGGGCTCTTTCACACGGGTGGTCCGATCAGATCCGCCTGTCAGTTTTTTAGGCGGATCTGATCGGATGCCCTATGGAGCAGCGGATGTCAGCGGTGACATGTCCGCTGACACCCGCTGCCATCCGCATCCGATCCTGTCCGTGAAATCCGGACGGATGGAAACCCTATTTTCCATCCGTCCTGGGGATCAGATCGGATGGGATCGGATGAGAGCGGACAGGCGGTCCGCTCTCATCCGATTCCCCATAGAGAGCAGCGGGGGCTGTGACACCTCCCTCTCCGCACTGCAAGCGGAGACGGAGCTGTCATCCGCTGGCTCAGCGGGGATCACGGATCGATCCCCGCTGAGCAGCACGGATCCGCCTACGGAGGCGGACCGTGTGAAAGAGCCCTAACTCTTTAATCAATAAATACTTTAAAAACTGTAAACAAAATCAGCGGGGTGCACTTTAACCACTTAAGCTCTGGAGGATTTGGCTGCTCAATGACCAGGCCCTATTTTGCGATTTGACACTGCATGACTTTAACGGACAATTGCGCGGTCGTACGATGCTGTACCCAAACGAAATTGACGTTCTTTTTTTTCCCACAAACAGAGCTTTCTTTTGGTGGTATTTGATCACCTGTGCAATTTTTATTTTTTGGGCTATAAATAAAAAAAGGGCAACAATTTTGAAAAAATAACAATATTTTTCACATTTTTTTATATGAAATTCTCAAAAAAAAATGTAAAAATCAAAATGTTTTAAACATTTTAGGCCAATTTGTTTTCTGCTACATATTTTTGGTAAAGAAAAAAAAAAAATCACAATAAGCGTATTTTGATTGGTTTGCGCAAAAGTTATTGCGTTTACTAACTATGGGAAAGATTTATGTCATTTTTATTGTTTTTCTTTTTAACTAGTAATGGTTAAGTTAAGTTAAGTGTGTCCCTAGGGGCTTGATTCTAAGTGGCTAGTGAAGTAAACACAGAGACATACAATCCTACATAGCAGGATCGCATAGCCTCTTTCATGACTTCAGTGAGAATGACAGACGGCTGTGTTTACATCAGCCGTCTGTCTTTCTCCCTCTCCTGTGGGAGATTGCGAGTGGCCGGTGGACATCGGAGCCGCCGGTCACACGCACTGGCTAGGCAGGAAACGAGCAGGGGCGGGAGCTGACTGCCGCAGTAAATAGTCGTGCGGCGGTCGGCAAGTGGTTAAATATCTCTCTGGCGACTGGCAAAGACCCCCCTCAGCATCCTGCTTAAAGAGGTGTCCCAGAAATATCTTGAATGTTCTGGGGGGGGGGGGTCAGGTGACCTTATCTTGGAGGATCCCACAAAACTCCCAGAACATTCCCACCTATCACAAAACTCCCCATTGAAAGCAATCAATGGGGGGCTTGAAACTCCTACCGCCACCGAACGTGGCCGCTCTGCAGCGCGGACCACGGGTGGTGATGGCGCAGGCTTCTCCCTCCCGACGCGTTTCTCCTGATGAGGCATCGACTGGGAATGGAGATCTCCCCATACAGCATCAGAAGTCAGAACAAGATTTACAAGAAAATTCACTGCCTGCTAGTCTGGATAGTTTGCCTGAGGATTTGGAGAATATTATCACTCACCATCTGACCTGTGAAATACTTGCCTTTGGTAAGAGTTTTGATATACCACATATCGGGTGGAAGTGTGAAAGGTTGGGACGTCATATCTATTACACTGGCTGGTGTCATCTTCTCAAGTGTTTTATTATGTTGAGTTGGTAAGGGTATTACCTCTCTTTTCTTTACACGTGGGTGCCAAGAGGGATTTGGTGTTTGCACGTCCTCTTCTTCACCTTCATTCACCATCAAGAAGACTTCAGCCTTTTTTTTAATTTTGGACTTGTTTTGGACTGCTCATATTTCCATAGCACGTTTATGTTCACATTGTGCACAATTTATAATATATGTGTATATTTATTCATTAGGTATTTTGTTCATTGTGTTTTCCCTTTTGGTTCAACACACATTGCTCACATCTAGCGCACCCATTTTTTGCACATCACACGTTTACTTTATCAAGGTTAAAGTGGAGTTCCACCCATTTTTGGAACTTTAGATCTATGTAATCCCCTTTAAAATGGCTTTTACCAATGGAAACTTTTTTTTTTTTTTTTTGCTAGTAAATACCTTAATTTCGGCTTTATTCCTCCTCTCCTCACTTCCTGGTCCGATCGGCGATGACGTCATTCGGCGATCCGCAGTGTCTGCTGGGATGTATTCTATTCCAGAAATCTCGCAGTAGCTGTATCTGTACTGAGCCGTGCCTGCCCCGCCTCCGCCCCGCCTCCGCCTCGCCTCCTCTAATTGAGTTGCATTGTATGAATGTATTAAGGCTGTTCTCTGCCCCGCCTCCGCCCCGCCTCCTCTCATTGAGTTGCATTGTATGAATGTATTAAGGCTGTTCTCTGCCCCGCCTCTGCCCCGCCTCCTCTCATTGATTTGTATGAGGAGGCGGGGCGGAGGCGGGGCAGAGAACGGCCTTAATACATTCATACAATGCAACTCAATTTTAGGAGGCGGGGCGGAGGCGGGGCGGAGGCGGGGCAGGCACGGCTCAGTACAGATACAGCTACTCCGAGATTTCTGGAATTGAATACATCCCAGCAGACACTGCGGATCGCCGAATGACGTCATCGCCGATCGGACCAGGAAGTGAGGAGAGGAGCAATAATGCCGAAATTAAGGTACTTACTAGCAAAAAAAAAAAAAAAAAGTTTCCATTGGTAAAAGCCGTTTTAAAGGGGATTACATACAGCTATGTATTCCAACCTATTAAAAATGGGTGGAACTCCGCTTTAAAGTTTCGGTTGCTGCTGGAGATTCATTTTTTGTTTGCGCACCTCATTCTTCAACATAGGAAATATTATTTACTTTAACTCCTGCTCTGTCTGAATAAAGTATTTCTAGACCCAAAGCAGAACTAAACTTTCTCACTTGAAATAACTATTTTTAATCCTTATGCAGCTAGCCTTATAAAATACACTCACCGGCCACTTTATTAGGTACACCTTGCTAGTTCCGGGTTGGACCCCCTTTTGCCTTCGTTCTTTGTGGCATAAATTCAACAAGGTGTTGGAAACATTCCTCAGAGATTTTGGTCCATAGTGACATGATAGCATCACACAGTTGCTGCAGATTTGTCAGCTGCACATCCATGATGCGAATCTCCCGTTCCACCACATCCCAAAGGTGCTCTATAGTATGAGATGTGGTGACTGTGGAGGCCATTGGAGTACAGAGACCTCACTGCATACCTCCCAACTTTTTGAGATGGGAATGAGGGACACCTATTGGCAAAAGTAGGTAGGCATAGGACACACACCCTGCCACACCTCCTTAAAGGAGAATTATACAAAAAAATTATTGGTTAAACCCACAAGTGCTTTCTTTTACTACTAGTATTCATTTATACTGGCATTTGAAATTTACAAATGCAGCAATTTAGAACTTGGATGAAAGATTTAGCAATTGGAAACACTTTTTAAAAGATTAAAAGTGCATTTTATGTACAACCATATAGATCAGACCAAAATGAGGGACAAATGAGAAGGAAAGAGGAACAGAGGGACTTTTTTTCCAAATCAGGGACAGTTGGGAGCTATGCCATTGTCATGGTAAAAGAAAACCAGTGGTGAGATAATTTGATCTTTGTGACATAGTGCATTATCCTGCTGGAAGGAGCCATCAGAAGATGGGGACACTGTAGTCATAAAGCGTGTACAAGAAAAAGGAACATGTTCAGCACACATGAGATATTAGCTGATGCTAGAAATGTCAGGACAGGCTCCTGGATAGTCATAAAATGCTACATGTTATATGAATAAAGCCGACACACGAAAAGGCTTCTTCCAAGTAAAATTCTTTATTCCAACATGGATAGCGGTGACAACATGAAAAATTCTGACGCGCTTTACGCCTTCCTCATAGGAAAATAAAATGCTACATGGTGTGCAATGTAAAAATTCCTGATATGCAGTTTAGTGTAACAGCTCTTATTACTCGGTTTAGTGTAATAACTGTGGTCATACTGTTATGATTTAGGCCTTATGCACACTGGACGTTATCAAAACATCAGTAGAAAGCTGTAGCTGTAGAAGGAGTTTTTCTGCTTTTTTTTTCTGTGTATTTTGACATTTTTCAGCATTTTAAGCTTTAGTTTTTACAGCTGAAAAACTCCTCTCAAAACCCACTAGTTCTGGGTTTCGAGAGGAGTTTTTCAGCTGTAAAAATGCTCTGACTCTGATAAAAGCTGAAAAACCGCCAAAAACCACTGAAAAACGCCTATTCTGCATTCATCATCATTTGAACAATAAACCAATTTATGAAAGTATATTTTAGCTAAAAAACGCTACAGCTGAAAAAAGCTAAAAAACGCTGAGAAACTCCTTCTACAGCTACAGCTTTCTACTGGCGTTTTGATAACGTCCAGTGTGCATGAGGCTTTAGGTACAGACTATAAAAAAACATTTTCTTTTCTTTTTTCCCTGTTGGAGTTCTAATCCTTCTCCACTTTCTCACCAGTGCTCTTAACCTCCTGCCAGCTATGTAACATACAGTATGTACAATGGCATTATTTTTTTTTTTTTAAGCACTATTAAACCCAAAAGCAATTTATTATATTGCAGATTACCAGTTATTAGATGTGATGGCTGCAATCGTTTTCTTTTCTAAGCTTTTTTTTTTCTATTTTTATCTGGTTATCCATCCAACAACTCTTGTTTTTTAAAGCTCAACCTCTTCAACTCTCCATCAGAATGTATGAGTTTACATGTGTAGCAGGATTTCCAGGCATTGGGCCTGATGTGGGTCTGCCATTGTTACCGGTGACACCTTCAGCCCATTTAAGCTGAATATCCAAGTGTGAGATTGGAAACAATGACCATTCCGGCATCTTTGGTTTGTTTTGTTTATTTGATATTGGGGATGGGAGAAGGGAATGAGTGGGATACTCCTGTGGCTCAACTAGGTACAACTGGGACACTTTGCAGAAAAAATGCCTGTTAGCACTGTCTTGACGCCAGCTGACTCACTAGGCACCCCCTCTACACTTCAGGGTCAACACTGGCACCCCCTTTACCGCTAGCTGGCTCCTGGATCCCTTGGACCTTCACTGGAATGGTCCCCTTTGCTAGGCAGACCCCCAGGGGCAGTTTGCAGTACTCACAAACTTGGAATGCTTTCCTGGAACTGGACCCCTCTTTCTCCGCTGGTCCTCGGCACACCGGATCCTCTCTGCAGCTCAGCTCAGCTCCGTCCCCTCAGGCAAGCCGTCCGGGACACCTGAACCTGCTGACAGGAGGAGAGACAGCCGTACTCTTCCTCGTGGGACTCTGCTTCCCGCCAAAGACCCTGCGTCATGCACTCCTCTTAAACTTATACCCACTTCCAGAATGCTGTGCGGCAGAATCTACCTTTCTGGGGTAGATACAGGCCTGAATGTGCCATCAATTGGGTTTCCTCCACTGCCCAATGAAAGCCCTTGCTTGGAGCCAATGGGGAGACTCCCCAGTCTCAATGGCCACACCTGGGAGACATGACAGCCCAGCTGAAAATCATGGCCCTGCTGTTAAGCAGCCAAGGTTCACTATACTTTACCTAGCACCTACCTTGTAGGGTGCTACACATGAATAAGACAAACAGGTGATTAAAATGATCACTTTGGCTTCAGTTTGTTAGTGTATCTAAATCTACTAATGCATTTAACACTCCCCTCCCTCCCAAAATTTCTACATTTTCCATGTGTAAGATGCTACTTTTTGCTAAAATCGTTATGCTGAAAATCGAGGGGTGTCTAAAGCCCCGTACACATGTACTGATTGTCGGCCGAACGATCGGCCGTCTTTTGTCCAGGGCTGTCGGTGTCTGTTGAAAAGTGCAAAAGACTGCACAAGAATTTTGTCTGCCGACTACAGCCGACTGCAGAAGTGATGTCATGTAATGGTTAACTTTCCCTGTGTTTTTCTTTTCTGAGCATGCCCAGTCTTGCAAATCTGCTGTCTGTCGGCCGAATTCTGTACTGACTGGCGAACAATCGGCCGCTCTGGTGTCAGCATACAAAAATTTTAATGCTTGCATGACAGATTCTTTTCGGCCGAATGTGCGCTGTCGGCTGTCGGAGGCATCATACTAACAAGCCTACAATCGGCAGATCGGTCGTCGGCCGAAGCTTTTCGGCCGACGATCGGTACGTGTGTATGGGCCTTTATACACGATCAGTCAGCAGAATAGAGAGCCGCGCGGGTGTGTAGCTGCCTATAAGCTGTCAAAGAGGCTTCCTCCAATTGCGAGCTTTGGACATCAGCTAATGTTGTAAAGGTGGAGAGTGTGCAGATGCAAGAGAACGTTCGGAGCACAAATGTCACAAAATAAAAAAATTAATACTGGTAAGCGATTGTCTTAGGGCTCTTTCACACGGTCCGCCTCCGTAGGCGGATCCGTGCTGCTCAGCAGGGATCGATCCGCGATCCCCGCTGAGCCGGCCGATGACAGCTCCGTCTCCGCTTGCAGAGCGGAGAGGGAGGTGTCACAGCCCCTGCTGCTCTCTATGGGGAATCGGATGAGAGCAGACCGCCTGTCCGCTCTCATCCGATCCGATCCGATCCCCAGGACGGATGGAAAATAGGGTTTCCATCCGTCCGGATTTCACGGACAGGATCAGATGCGGATGGCAGCGGGTGTCAGCGGACATGTCACCTCTGACATCCGCTGCTCCATAGGGCTGAATGGGGCATCCGATCAGATCCGCCTAAAAAACTGACAGGCGGATCTGATCGGACCGCCCGTGTGAAAGAGCCCTAAAGCCTCGTACACACGCACCAATTGTTGGCCGACCGATCGGCCGTCTTTTGTCCAGTGTTGTTGTGTTGGTTGAGATGTGCTCTAGACTGCACACAAATTTTGTCGGCCAACAACAGCCGACTGCAGAAGTGATGTCATGTGATGGTTAACTTTCCGTGTGTTTTTTCACGGATGAGCATGCCCAGTCTTGCTCATCTGCTGTTTGTCGGCCGAATTCTGTACTGACTGAGGAACAATCGGCCGTTCTGGTGTTGGCCAACAAAAATTTTAAAGGCTGCACACCAGATTTTGTTCGGCCTGAAAAGTCGCAGTCGGTTGTCGGAAGCATCGTACTAACAAGCCGACAATCGGCCGATCGGACGGTGGCCGATTATTTACGGCCGACAATCGCTACGTGTGTACGGGGCTTTACTCTGCAAAATTCAAGCAATGTAATTAGCTATGCAAAAGAGCATGGCAATAGCAGCTGAAGAAATTGAAACTGATGAAGAAGAGAACAGTGATGCAACAGAGGCTGAATAAAGTGATATGCTGCATAATATCATAGTACGATTATGTAAACGTTACCTGCAGTACTGGTAATTACTAAATATAAATGTGTCCAAAAATGTGTCCTGTTTTATGTTTAAAATATTGATTTCTTCGTTTGGGTTGGAAAAGTGGGGGGCGTTTTATACATGGGGGCATCTTATACACGGAAAAATACGGTAACTGTCTGCTGTGTATCCTGTGCTCATTCCGCCAGAGTGGTGCCTCACTAATACAGGAGGTGTGTTACTGGCCAGCTCACCAGGTGAAAACAGAGAGGAAAAGCCAAAGAAAAAAAAAAACCTAATACAGCCACCACATCTAATGATTAGTAAGCTGTAATATCAAACATTTTTGGTTTTGGGTTTAACCACTTGCCGACTGCCTAACGCCGATCTACGTCGGCAGTCAGCCCCTCACAGGCAAAGCGACGTAGGCCTACGTCGCTAGCCTGTGAGGGTCTATGGAGCGAGCGCGCGCCGCCGGAGGCGCGCTCCCGTGCGGTCACGCACCCCCCCGCGCGTGTGACCGGTGGACCCGATGTCCGCCGGTCACTCTGCGATCGTCGGGGGAGAGGGAGAAAGTCAGGCGGCTTGTGTAAACAAGCTGCCTGTCATTCTCCCCTGTGTATGAAGGATGATCATACGGTTCTACTAAGTAGAACCGTTGATCACTGTTCATACACCTGAAGCCACAGCCAATCACAGTAGAAAGCACGCCCCTAGGGACACACATAGCCCCTCCCTTTCAAAAAAAGTTAACCCCTTCACTGCCAGTGTAATTTTACAGTAACAGTGCATATGTATAGCACTGATTACTGTAGAAATGTCACTGGTAACCCCAAAAGTGTCAAAAATGTCAGTCAAGGGTCCGATCTGTCCGCCGCAATGTCGCAGTACCGCAAAAAAATCGCAGATTGCCGCCATTACGCGTTAAAAAAAAAACAACAAAAATGACAAAAATCTTTCCCTTTGTTAGTAAATGCGATAACTTTTGCGCAAACCAATCAAAATACGCTTTTTGCGATTTTTTTTACCAAACATAGGTAGCATAAAACAAATTGGCCGAAAATGTTAAAAAATGTTGATTTTTACATTTTTTTGGGGAGAATTTCATATAAAAAAATGTGAAAAATATTGCTATTTTTGCAAAATTTACGCAGTTTTTTTGTTTATAGCGCATGATCAAAAAATCGCACAGGTGATCAAATACCACCAAAAGAAAGCTCTGTTTGTGGGGAAAAAAAGAACGCCAAATTCATTTAGATACAGCGTCGCACGACCGCGCAATTGTCCGTTAAAGTCACACAGTGCCGAATCGCAAAATACCCCCTGGTCAGGAAGGGGGTAAAATCTTCCGGGGCTTAAGTGGTTAATACTGCTTTTATTGTTCATGTACTCCTGAAAAGGGAATAGGCTCCACTCCGAAACGTGTTGAAGTTTTAAAAACATACAATATCCTTTTGAAACATTTAAAGTTATTCCCCTGGATATTGATCAGCAGCAGCCAGACATTGGAGCTTTAACTCGTTTATGGACTGCCCCATGCAGATATACTGCGGCAGGGCGGCCCCTCCTGCAAAAAATCACGTACCTGTACGTAATTTCGTTCACTGGGTCTGGGGCATGCGCGCACGCCACCAATGACCCTCTCCCACAGTGATTGGACACAGTGGGAGCCATTCAGCGGTTCCGGCGAACGCAACGTCCGCCGGGACACGTCAATCGTTCTTAGGAGAAGCAGAACGGCAGCCTGCCTATGTAAAAAAGTTCCATGAGAGTGGAAGATTGAGATCTGCTAAGCAAGAACAAATATCTGTCTTGCCCTCAGTCAAAGCACCTCCCCCACAGTTAGAAAACACTCCCTAGGAGCACGTATAACCCTTTGATTACTCCTGATGTTAACCCCTTCCCTGCCAGTGTCATTAGTACAGTAACAGTGCATTTTTTCCCCGCACTTATCACTGTATTGGTGTCACTGGTCCCCAAAAAGTGTCACCCCGTGTCAGATTTGTCCGCTGCAATGTCGCATTCCCACTAAAAATCACTGATCCCCGCCATTACTAGGAAGATAAATAAATAAAAATTTAATAAATATATCCCATAGTTTGTAGACGTGATAACTTTTGCGGAAAACCAATCAAAATACGCTTATTGGGATTTTTTTTACCAAATTATGTAGCAGAATACAAATTGGCCTAAATTGATGAAGATGTTTGTTACATTTTTTTTTTTTATTATTGGATGTGTTTTTTAGCAGAAAGAAATAAATATTTTTTTTTTTTTAATTTGTCATTTTTTTTTTTGTTTCTAGCGCAAAATAAAAAAAAAAAAACCCCAAAAAAACGCAGAGGTAATAAAATACTTCCAAAAGAAAGCTCTATTTGTGGGAAAAAAAGGACATCCATTTATTTAGGTACAGCATCGCACGACCACGCAATTGTCTGTTAAAGTAATGCAGTGCTGTATCGCAAAAAATGGCCTGGTCATGAAGGGGGGTAAATCTTCCGGGGCTGATGTGGTTAAACAAAACCCCAATGGATGCGGGAACAGACATACTACCTGGCATATTGAACAGGTAAATCTTTTCTTAATATTCAAGTCTGATGAATCAAAAGACAGATTCTCTAGCCTGTATTCATCTTTAAGCCCAGTTCAGGGTGAGGTGGACATGTCAAAACACATGTAAAATATCAGACCAATGTGAACGTGGGCTTAAAGCGGCATCCTTCAACTCAAAGGGACCAACAATATAAGTGCAAAACAGCTTTCTGTAGCAACCCATTAACTGAATATTATGTGTGGCCATTTGGTAATGTCAGGGGCAGGGGGCACACTTGAGGACCCCTTATAACTTGTGTAGCCTGGTGTCCAACTGGCAGGAAAGGAGCAGCTGAAGAGACACTGTGCTGTTGCTGCTGTGTGTGCCTCCACACAGAAGACTTCTACACTGATACAGCCAGTGTTATTTCCATGTCCATCCACCAGAGGGAGCCCGAGGAACATGAAGCACAAGAGAGACTCTGATGAAAGATCGTGGAGGATTGTGGGAAGTTTAGTTCACTGGAGGGAACTGTAGATGGGCTAAAAAAACTTCAATTGCCAACAGAGGGACTTAAAAAGGGGAGGAGCAGATATAGTTTTCCTGGGCTGAGAAAGGAATAGCCCTCTCTTTCTGCAGGGAGACCAGGATGGCGCACACCATAACCCACCTTTGTGCAAGGTGAGCAGAGAGAGGGGCATCTTTACCTGTGAGTAGAGGGACAGTATCCTTAATTATCCATCTTTTTTATATACTTTACATATTTGTTTGGAAACAAACTATGTCCATCACTAACATATGAGGCTGCTGGATGTTCGCCATAAACTGTATGTAGCGGAAGTTTCATACAACATACCACACTGTGTTGCTATCACTGCTGCACTCAGCCATTCAGAGAAAGCAATGCATTCTAGTAATGAATACAAAGCTTCCTCTAAGTGGCTGAGTCAGAGAGGCGTGCAGATAATGTCACAACCTCTGACTCAGCCAATCAGAGGAAGTTTTGAATTCAATGCTAGAATGCATCGCTTTCTCTGAATTGCTGAGTGCAGCAGTGATAGACTCTACCGTGTTCCAGGTATGAGACAGGAAGTGTCAGAGAACAATTTGCAGAAGAACTGGCATATCTGTCAGTGGCCAGCAGCATTGCACATTGGCGAATGGATATTCGCAAATCACAGACAAGAACAATGAAGAAGATATATGCGGTACGTGTTACATAAGCTCTTCACTCGGTAGTATCCAGAGTCCTCTGCTGTTCCCAACAAGGAATCACCATCTTATCGTACAAATGCTATCCAGAACCTCAACTCCTTCGACCCCTTTGCTTATGCACGTAAAGGTGATGACTGGCTCCCAGCTGGGACAGAGGATTCTATTCATATGAGAATCCAGCAAAGAAACGACAGGATGACTCTCACAACTGTTCAAGGCATTGCGGATGACTACGACAAAAAGAAACTAGTTAAAGCTCTCAAGAAGAAATTTGCTTACAATGGTATCGTTGTTGAACACCCTGAATATGGAGAGGCGATCCAGCTTCAAGGTGACCAGCGCTAGGATGCGTTCCAGTTCCTTGTGGAGGTTGGACTGGCTAAAGAAGATTAACTGAAAGTCCATGGGTTTTAAAGTTCAAGACGTAACGTCAGCTTTTTCCTTTTCCAAGGATTCCTTTCTCTAATGAGTAGCAATATTAAGAACTTACCCTTGTCACAAGTTTAATGGTTTTTGTTATTAAACTGCCTTTTTAAAGAACTTTAACAACTTTTATTAACCTTAGTCATTGTGAGCCAGTCCGATTTTGTAGCTTTGTGACAAACGTCAGTCAGCCATGACATTGTGACCACTGAAGGGTAATGTTAATAACAATGATCATCTTTGCATCGTCTGGAAGTGGCTGGATTATGGTGGCCAGTGAGTGAGCATGTTGTCTCTGGGGTTGATGTGTTGGGAGGAGGAAGTGGGTAGGTGTGGGGATTTGAGTGACGTTGACGGGGGCCGGATTGTTGTGGCTTGACAACTGGGTGAGGGCGTCTCCAGGGCTGCGGCTCTTGTGGGGTGTTTCCAGGTCTGCGGTGGTCATGGTCTATGAGAAGTGGTCCAGGGTGGGGTGGCCGGTGGGCCGCTGATGGGGTCATGGATGGCCGGGACTGTAGGTGGGCATGGGGGATGTACTACGAAGCATTGTAAGAAGCCAGACTGCTCTGATGAATCCAATTTTTTACATCATGTAGCTGACCAAGTTGCATGTGCATATTTTACCTGGGGAAGTGTTTGCACCAGGAAGGACAAAGGTGAGTCAGAGGAGGCAGTGTGACTTACAGCACTGTAAGGATCTGCTGCTTATGGCTTGGTGCCGGATGTCACACCTTCGGAGGTCTGGTGGAGTCCATGCCTTGACAGGTCAGGGCTCTCTGATGGCAGAAGTGGACCTACTCAACATTAGGTGGTCATGATGGTATTGCTGATCAATGTACTCTGAGCAATGACTTGTTATCCAGTTTGTCAACCTCTGGTGTCATTGCGCATCTGCAAAGCTGGGTAAAAGTTTCATTCCTCAAAATATGACTAAACTCAGTGGGGAGGTGAGATGACAGGGCTCACATTCTGGAGTTTTTATTCTGATCAGTTCTGGAAGTGACATCCAGAGTTTGGCGTTGGTCAGGCATGTTCAGTACTGTACAAGTGGAGGAAGCAGGCTTCAGAATTAAACTTCTGACAAGGGACATTAACCAATGTAGTCTGTCACAGCTGTTGTCTGATGTCAATATAACATTGTGTAATGGCAAGAAACAAGCTTATTTTATGTTATTTAACTTGTGTAAATAAACATTTTTTTCATAAAAAAAGATTTATGCGCCAGTGTGCATGCGACAAAGCGCATGCAATGGCTGACAAATTCTGGTGGTCAGTGACCTATTTAAAGACAGCAGCAGCAGCCACTAATTGCTGAATGATTGTCAGGCCCCTGTGTACCTGTGCCTTGTGTATCATGATCTTGGACCTCCTGTTACCGACCCGGCTTGCTTTTGACCTGATTCACCTTGATTCCTGGCTCTGACCTCTGGCTTGAACTTCTGATTTGCTTCTGCCTGTCTTGCTTCTGCTTCTATTTGACCTCGGCTTGATTTTCTGACCTGCTATTACCTGTTTACCCGTGTATGACCCTGGTTTGTTCCAGTTTCAGCTACCTGCCTATAACGACACCCCGAGTATGAAAGGGGTTACAGTCGTTTAGGACATTTCATTCCTGAAGCCATGATCAGCTATCGGACACTCCACATAGCCAAATCAGAAATCCATATCAATAATACCCCCCCCCCCCCCCAAGTACGAGACGAGGCTCTGTATTGAGGGTCAAGCAGGAATCAGACTCTTTATTGAAAAAGAATACATGCTTTATATACAAGTAATGCAGTCACTTATTGTTAGAAGTAATGCAGTCACTACATGAACAATGACCCAAATCCAGCCCCCAACATCACACAATGGTTACATAACGAGCCCCTAATACACATTACTCTGAGTGTCAATAAATCCCTTAGCAGACAATTTACTTATTCAGACAAAAGCAACATCGTTAAGCAATAGACAGTCAGTCTCCACATTGAACTTCCTGGAATGCCCATATTAGGAGTTGTACTTCCTGGTCATGGACCTCACAATGTACAGGGATTTCAAGAGAGACATCATTCCTGAATATCATTGTCCCATTTGAAGCCATCCAAATCAAATCCCCAGTGCCCCCCAGTTTCCTGGTCACCCCACGCCCAAAGTGACTCCCGTCACACTGCCTATGCTACTGACTGATCCACCGTGTATGACCCTTGGCCTGGCTTCTGGTTCTGCTTCCTGCTTTGCCCTGCTGCCAAGTACACCCGGAACTGCTAAGGACACCTGCCCTACAGGGCATCTTGCCTTTTCCTGCTGCCATCCGGTGATTAGCTCTGCAGACTACTACAACTGGCAACCCATGCTTCTTTGGGCACTGCATTCCCTGTACCACATCCTGGGGTCTTCTTAGTCGCAAGGAGAGCCCTCTCAGCATTTCGGCCTCTGACCAGGTACGTGACAGGACAAGTCTTGGCTTAAACCCAGAACACTGTGCGGTATGCTGTATATAGCCTCAGCTATATACAGTTTATACAGCACATCCAGCAGCCTCACATGTTACTAAGGGACATAGTTCATTTGGGCCAAAAGTTGGAGACCAAGGATGCGGAGAGCCTGCTGTGCAACAAGGAGTATCCCACCAGGGAAAGAGCAAGGGAAGCCCTGTTGCCAAGCACATGGACTGAAAGCCACTGGACACACAGGACTGGTGAGTGGCTGCTGGCCAACCATACACTATATCTGCTAGCAGACAGAGACAAATTTACCAGTTACGGAGCACTTTTTCACTGCATGCAAATCTCTTAATGGAACAGTACATCAAGCATGCTGACACAAGTTTCTGGGCCCATCTAGCTGGCTAGCGGAAGGTGTAAACCAGGTGTTTTTTTGTTCTTGACTGCTGCTGTGGAGATTCCCTTTAGATCCTTTCACTAGTTAGGGCCACCCATAGAAGGTGTGAGAAATAGGTGCACCCTGGGACATTTACTGTTTGCTGCTTGATAAGAAAATTCTTGGCTGTTGCATTAATATAATCTGATACTGTTTGGTTGCTGCTGTTATTATTTATTTGTTTACAATGCTATATCTTCTATGGCTTCATTCACACCTGAGCGTATAGTTTTCAGGCTTTTTTTGGGCGTTTTTTGCAGGTGTTTGGAGGCAGGCATTGACATCTGAACAAAAGCACTTGTAATCTACCAAAAAATAAGCTCATGTATTTTTTTGAGCTTCAGGCGTTTTAGTTCAGGCGACAAAACGCTCATATGTGAACAGGGGCCATTGAAATGAATGGGATTTTGCTTGTTGGGCATTTTGGAACTTCAGAGATGAGCATTTTACGAGCTGAAAAATGCTCAGGTATGAACAGGGCCTAACTGTGAGCTAATATAGCATAGTACCGATTTCTGGTTGATTCACCATTGCACAGTTGTCTTGCACATTCACCTGTGACAAAATATTTTGCTTATAGTTAAATGGTTTGGTGTCATTTTCTGGTGCCTTTCCATTACTGCATTTGGGGATCTTGTGGCATAACCGATAACCGATACATTAAAATGGTAGTAAACCTCAGTGGATAAATAAAAAGCCACTACAAGACAATGTCATAATGTGCTAGTATGCATCACATACTAGCACAATATGAGAAACTTACCTTAGAACAAAGCCCTCCAGTGCCGCGCTGTCACCGCTGAGAGGGTTGACATCTTCTCCTGGTCTTCCTTCTGGGTTTGCGTCCTCCAGCTACATGAATGGCCGGGGCGCGATGACGTCACTCATGTGCGCAGGAGCTGCCATTTTTGGAACTGTATGCCAGACCTTCAGAGCGCATGAGGCAGTTACATCACCGGCTGCATGCACTCTGACTATCTCATTCACAGTACCTACAGGTAAGCCTGGCTATAGGCTTGCCTGTAGGTACAAGTGGTAGAATAGAGTTCACTATCACTTTAAGCAGCTCCTACGGGGTAAGCACTAGACTAGTAAGTTAACCACCGTCTCCTTCTTTCGCTCCTTACTGCACAATTCCCATGCATGGTATACACCTTTTTGGTAGCCTTGGAGGACCAGCACTGATTTATTGTCAACGAACGTGGAGGATTGCCTTGCTCACAAACGAGTAAAACATGGGAGAGTCACTAATGAAACACCTATGCAATGGATTGGAACACCATTTGTGAGCCATGTCTTCTCTTTCTACATCAGTACTTAAAATGATTCTAAAGGTTAAAATAAAAAAAAAATAACAAACACGTTAAACTTATCTGCTCTGCAATGGTTGTGCACAGAGCGGCCCCGATTCTCTTTTTTTGGATCCCCTGCCGGTGGTCCTGGCCCCTCCCCCCTGCCGAATGTCCCCCATAGCAAGCCACTTGCTATGGGGGCACTCAAGCAGGCTCACTCCTGAGCCATGCTCCTGTGAATGGATATTGTCTATTCACACACAGAGCGTGGCTTGGCCCCACCACCCACTCTCATCCCATTGGCTTGCTGTCTGTGATTGACAGCAGTAGGAGCCAATAGATCCCACTGCTGTGTGAGCCAATGAGGAGAGAGAGACCCAAGAGAGCCGCTGCTCTCATACACATCAATTGATCAAGATGGGGTTCAAGTATAAGGGGGTGCTGGGGGAGCTGCACCCAGAATGTTTTATAACTTAATACATAGAATGCATTAAAGTAAAAAAACTTCTGCCTTTAGGACCACTTTAAGAGAAGGGATCCTTTTAGTTCCTAAGTGTGTTCTTGTTGGACACCAGTCTATGTGATTGCATTGCAAATAGCACAATCTCAGCTGCTCGCTGAGACCTGAGCCAGGGGCCGGTCTAGGCATGTGGGCGGATCCCAACCATATGGTTGTGATCTTTCCTGAGCCTGGACCAGATCTGTGACATCAGCTGACAGCGGGCTTCAGTCTGCTGTCAGCTGAAAACAGATTACAGGAGTGCAAAATGAACTGCACTCCTGTGATCCACAAGAGAAGTTTTGGCTGTACTTCTCCTTTAAGGGAAGGTTGGGGTAAGCTGGTATTTCAAGGTTTTAATGCAGAGAATGCATCAAGGTAAAAAAAAAAAAAAACCCTTTGCCTTTAGAACCACTTTAAGATCTGCAGTTTAAATCTTGGTCATTTCTGAGGGGTACCATCTATGTTGAGGGCATCCTCATGTTCTATCCACAGGAGAAAAACTTTTTGTCTATGTTTGACCTCTTTTTCTTTTTTTACAGGTCTTTTGGTAGAAGGGGCACACATTTACACAGATACCCACCAAAATCTTGTGGAAAGCTTTCCCAAAAAAATAGGAGGGGAAAGCGGAAACTCCATATAAATTCCCATGGTTTTGGCATGGGATGGCCAACAGCTGATACAGGTGTGATTGTCAGTAGGGATGATCGAACGGTTCGGGTCGACCATCGGTTCGATCCGAACATTGGCTGTTCGAGGTTCGGCCGAATTTAGAACTTTTTTGTTCAGAATTCGGCAACCGGAACCGACCAAAATGCAATGGGACAGGAAATGGGCTTTAAAAGTCTGTGATTGGACCAGAACCATTAGTAAAAGCCAATTGAGGGGGCAGGAGAATGCTAGGAATGTGATTGGAGTGACTAGGGGGTACCTAGACCAATCATTAGTGAATACGCCCCCCAGTATATAAGATAGCCCCGGCAAATTCCTAGCATTGTAATACAGGGACATGGAAGAGAATGGAAGCAGTTCTGTTAAATTGGCTTCAAAAGTGTCATTTAGCATTTATTAGTGTGAGGAAAGGGATATCTAGTGTAGTTAGAGTGCTCCTTTACACTTTAGTTAGATGCAAAAAATTAGTTTCTGTAGGGAAAGTGTTAAGTGCCAGGGTAACCGTAATGTAGTGTAGGGTGAACTCACACTGACTGCTTTGGCAGGGTGACCAAACTCTTCCATGTCAGGGTGACCGCTATAGAGAAAAGCTAGTTTCTCTGAAGTCACTTTCGCTGCAGGAATATGGCTTCTCACCCGTCAGCTTTCTTTTTGGCTGCAGGCGTCTATAGGGATTTTTTGAGCACATGTTTGGAGTCAGACATGACATCTGAACATGTGTATAGGGGGTATATATACACACCCATGTATGTATATATACACCTGCACCTATATAGGTGTGAAAGGAGCAGAAAACACTACTTGCGCTAATGAAATAATTAACACCAATATGGTTACGCTCCTATCACATCTATATATGTCTAAGTGTAAAATACATATAAGGATGTGTGTATATATACCACTATACACAAGTTCAGATGTTTTGCCTGCCTCCAAAGAACCCAAAAAAATGCCCCAAAAAAACGCTAGCGTCAAAAAAAAAAAAACGCCCTGGTGTGTTGTTGCAGGCATTTTTTTGGGGTTTTTGGAGGCAGGCAAAACATCTGAACTTGTGTATAGTGGTATATATACACACATCCTTATATGTATTTTACACTTAGACATATACTGTATAGGTGTTATAGGAGCGGAGCCATATTAGTGTAAATGATTTCATTTGCGCAAGCATATATTTCTGCTACTATCACACCTATATATGTCTAGGTGTGTATATACATATAAGCATGTGTGTATATATACCCCTATACACAATATTTTTCAAATTTTTTTATATGAAATTCCCCCCCAAAAAAAGGTAAAAATCAAATTTTTTTTAAATTTTTGGCCAATTTGTTTTCTGCTACCTATGTTTGGTAAAAAAAAATTACAATAAGCGTATTTTGATTGGTTTGCGCAAAAGTTATTGCGTTTACTAACTAAGGGAAAGATTTTTGTCATTTTTGTTGTTTTTTTTTTAATGGAGTAATGGCGGCTATCTGCAATTTTTTTTTTGCGGCGGACAGATCGGACCCTTGACTGACATTTTTGACACTTTTGGGGGTACCAGTGACATTACTTCAGTAATCAGTGCTATACATATGCACTGTTACTGTAAAAATGACACTGGCAGGGAAGGGGTTAACTTTATTAGAGATGCAGTGACTATATGTGTCCCTAGAGGCGTGCTTCTTACTGTGCAGGGATGTGGCTGTGTGTGGAACAGCGCAGATCAACGGTCCTACATAACAGGACCGTTAGATCAGTGCTTTTACACAGGGAAGAATGACAGGCGGCTTTGTTTACATTAGCCGCCTGCCTTTCTCCCTTCACATCGGACGATTGCGAGTGAACGGCGGACATCGGGTCCACCGGTCACACGCACGGAGGTGTCCGTGAACGAGCCGAGGCGGGAGCGCGCCTCCTGCGGCGCGAGCCCGCCCGCTATCGGCTCCCAGGCTAGTGACGTATCGATACGTCACTTTGCCTGGCCAGGGCTGACCGCCGCAGTATATGTACTTGCGGCGGTCGGCAACCGGTTAAAAATGCTTTTACCATGCAAACAATTTTTTTTATTATTGCAAGGAAATTCCTTTTTTTCTTCTTTATTCATCCGCACTTCCGGGTCCAGCCGCCTATAGGCGATTACGTCACTAGGGGATTCGCAAGGGCTGCTGGGATGTATCCCAGCAGCCCTTGCGTATCGCCTAGTGACAAAATCTCTCATTATTACACCGGCACCAGCTGTACTCGAATGTATTGCTTGGAGTCCGTGCTCCGCCCCGCCTCCTCTCACTGAGCTCTACGGGATGTATTGCTTTGAGTCTCCTCTCAGTGAGCGCGGACTGAAAGCATTACATTCTGTAGAGCTCACTGAGAGGAGGCGGGGCGGAGCGCGGACTCCAAGCAATACATCTCTGAGTACAGCTGGTGCCGGTGTAATAATGCGAGATTTCGTCACTAGGCGATTACATCCCAGCAGCCCTTGCGAATCGCCTAGTGACATAATCGCCTATAGGCGGCTGGACCCGAATATGAAGATGAATAAAAAAGAAAAAACGGTATTTCCTTGCAAAAAAAAAAAAAATATATAGTTTACATTGGTAAAAGCATTTTTAAAGGCAATTGCGTACATCTAAACTTATTAAAATGGGTGGAACTCCGCTTTAGGCTCCGTTCACATTATAGCGTATGGATCATGGGCAGAACCACCGCGGTTCCGCCCGCGATCGGGAGATTATTGCAAATCGCGGGACGCCTGTGCGTTGCCCGTTGATTTGCAATAGACCCCCAAACTCTGAGCGATGTTGCAGCGATTTCCGCCTGCCGAATCGCGGTAACATCGCGCAAAAAAAAATCGCGGGACGCAATAAGACCAAAAAAGTACAAGAGCTTCTTTGGATCGTATTGCGTCCCGCGATTTTTTTTGCACAATGTTACCGCGATTCGGCAGGCGGAAATCGCGGCAACATCGCTCAGCTTTTGGGGGTCTATTGCAAATCAACGGGCAACGCACAGGCGTCCCGCGATTTGCAATAATCTCCCGATCGCGGGCGGAACCGCGGCGGAGCCTTAAGTATTTCCATTGTTAAGCAGCCAGTGTCCGAAAAATAAGAACACACTGAGGTGTTTTAAGGTGACTGTGTTGTCAGAAACATAACAGGCACATTCATTTTGCTTTAACACATCTTGAGAAAATGCAAATATTTAATAACTTAAAAAAGTAAAGTCATTTCGAGTCATAAGTCTGAAGTCAAAGTCAAGTCTAAAGTCATGAATACCAAGTCAAAGTCAAGTCGAGTCTTTTATTAACTTTAGTCAAGCAAGTCTCAAGTCCTCAAACTGGTGACTTAAGTCTGACTTAAGTCAAGTCATGTGACTCAAGTCCCCCACCTCTGCTTTTTAGGATGTAAGCAGCTCAATAGGGCATAAAGCAGCTAATTGTTTCTATCAGGTAAGACTGACAGAAAGAAGAAATGAAAAGAAAAGTGAGAAGGGTTTATTTTGACTTCCTGAAGCTAGTTTAGTAAAAGAGATAATGGTTCTCTTTAGGATTTTATGCAGACAGCAAAAGCTTAGGGTTTGTTGCAATGGAAAATTAGAAGGTGCTCATGATGTACATCCTGCAGCTCAGGAGGACCTCCCCAGAGGCGGCTCTCTAATTAGGCAGTTTAGGCGGCCGCCGAAGGCCTCGCGCTAAGAGGGGCCTCGCGGCCGCATAATCTATGTAGTCAGGGTCGATGCGGTGCTGTCTCTGTTTTGTTCCCGGAGCCTGCCCGCGTCCTGCCCGTTCCGCCGCTTGGAGGGGGCACAAAATTACTGTCTGAGAGTAGACTGTGTGATGGAGGGGCAGAGACGCTATTGTCCGCTCGTTGCAGAGGGGAGGCTAAGCACTGTCACTGAAGTGCGGTCCGCCCCGCCTATCCTCCGCCCAATCGCCCATAGATCCAGAGAGAATCTGGAGACTGAAACGAAAGGAGAAAGTCAGCTGACGCCTGACGGCCAATAGAGTGAGGCGGGAGGAGCTCTGGCTGGCTCTGCATGGAGACCCCATGAAGAGATGTCATCCAGGAAGTCGGAAGAGGCAGAAGTGCTGAGGCTGAACGACTGTCTGAAGCTGAGGAGGAAATCGACTGACAAAGTAAGTAATTGCCAGTGCAATTGATTGGTAATTGGTGCCGTTCTCCCCCACCATCCCCACTGCCTCTTTCTGATCCCATCCCCCCACAACCTTCACAGATCTCATCCCTGATTGGGGGGGATTAGTAAGATGCCACATGCCACTGATCCCCCCCTCACCACTACCGCTGCCACTCATCCCACCCCCACATCACCACGGCTGCCACACATCCCACCCCCCATCACCACCGCTGCCACACATCCCACCCCCCATCACCACCGCTGCCACACATCCCACCCCCCATCACCACCGCCGCCACTCATCCCACCCCCATCACCACCGCCGCCACTCATCCCACCCCCATCACCACCGCTGCCACACATCCCACCCCCCATCACCACCGCCGCCACTCATCCCACCCCCCATCACCACCGCGGCCACTCATCCCACGCCCATCACCACCGCCGCCACTCATCCCACCCCCCATCACCACCGCCGCCACTCATCCCACCCCCCATCACCACCGCCGCCACTCATCCCACCCCCCATCACCACCGCTGCCACACATCCCACCCCCCATCACCACCGCTGCCACACATCCCACCCCCCATCACCACCGCTGCCACACATCCCACCCCCACATCACCACCGCCGCCACTCATCCCACCCCCCATCACCACCGCCGCCACACATCCCACCCCCCATCACCACCGCTGCCACACATCCCACCCCCCATCACCACCGCTGCCACACATCCCACCCCCCATCACCACCGCCGCCACTCATCCCACCCCCATCACCACCGCTGCCACACATCCCACCCCCCATCACCACCGCTGCCACACATCCCACCCCCCATCACCACCGCCGCCACTCATCCCACCCCCCATCACCACCGCCGCCACTCATCCCACCCCCATCACCACCGCCGCCACTCATCCCATCACCACCGCCGCCACTCATCCCACCCCCCATCACCACCGCCGCCACTCATCCCACCCCCCATCACCACCGCCGCCACTCATCCCACCCCCCATCACCACCGCCGCCACTCATCCCACCCCCCATCACCACCGCCGCCACTCATCCCACCCCCCATCACCACCGCCGCCACTCATCCCACCCCCCATCACCACCGCTGCCACTCATCCCACCCCCCATCACCACCGCTGCCACTTATCCCACCCCCACAGCACCACCGCTGCCACTCATCCCACCCTTCCATCACCACCGCTGCCACTCATCCCAACCTTCCATCACCACCGCTTCCACTCATCCCACCCCCACATCACCACCGCTGCCATTAATTCCACCCCCACATCACCACCGCTGCCACTCATTCCACCCCCACATCACCACCGCTGCCATTAATTCCACCCCCCATCACCACCACTGCCACTCATCCCACCCCCAATCACCACCGCTGCCACTCATCCCACCCCCCATCACCACCGCTGCCACACATCCCACCCCCCATCACCACCGCTGCCACTCATCCCACCCCCCCATCACCACCGCTGCCACACATCCCACCCCCCATCACCACCGCTGCCACTCAACCCAACCCCCCATCACCACCGCTGCCACTCATCCCACCCTTCCATCACCACCGCTGCCACTCATCCCACCCTTCCATCACCACCGCTTCCACTCATCCCACCCCCACATCACCACCGCTGCCACTCATCCCACCCCCACATCACCACCGCTGCCATTAATTCCACCCCCCATCACCACGGCTGCCACTCATCCCACCCCCCATCACCACCGCTGCCACACATCCCACCCCCCATCACCATGGCTGCCACTCATCCCACCCCCCATCACCACTGCTGCCACTCATCCCACCCCCCATCACCACTGCTGCCACTCATCCCACCCCCCATCACCACGGCTGCCACTCATCCCACCCCCATCACCACGGCTGCCACTCATCCCACCCCCATCACCACGGCTGCCACTCATCCCACCCCCCATCACCACCGCTGCCACTCATCCCACCCCCCCATCACCACCGCTGCCACACATCCCACCCCCCATCACCACCGCTGCCACTCATCCCACCCCCCCATCACCACGGCTGCCACAATATGCAGTTCATTTTAATATCGCCTGCTTATTTATTTATTTTATCGTGCGTGGGGGGCCTCCTACATGATTTTCGCCTAAGGCCTCAAGAAGTCTAGAGCCGCCTCTGGACCTCCCTGTTCAAGTAATAGAAGGGAGAGTTTTGTTTTTTTGTCATTCTTATTTGCATAAGAGACTGGAAAGTTTGCTTTTGTTTCTTATTCAGATAACTAAGAGAAGGGAGGAGATATCTTCATATGCAGGATGGCGTCTGCTGCTCTAGGAGACGAGCTGAGCTGCTCTATCTGCCTGAACCTTTATACAGAGCCAGTGTCACTGACATGTGGACACAACTTTTGCCGGGATTGTATTGTGACTGCTCTGTATACACAGGAGGTGTCTGGAGTTTATTCCTGTCCGGAGTGCAGGGCGGAGTACAGGGAGCGTCCTGTGCTGGAGAAGAACAGGACGCTGTATAACATCGTGGAGAGTTTCCGATCGACTCAACCTAAGCAGGCGAAAACTGAGGTCTTCTGTACATACTGTGTGGATGTCCCCGTACCAGCATCTAAAACATGTCTGCAATGCGAGACCTCATTATGTGAGAAACATCTGAAGGCTCATAATAAGTTAGTGGATCATGTTTTAACTGAACCCACCACATCCTTTGGAGACCTAAAATGCCCTATACACAAGGAGATCCTGAAATATTACTGCACAGAGGACAGTGCCTGTATCTGTATGTCCTGCTGGGTGACTGGAGACCATAAGGGACACCAGGTGGACCTTCTGAATGAAGCCTCTGAGAAGAAGAAAGCAGAACTGAAAGATGCTGTTGAGAAAATGACCCATGACAGACGAGAGACTGAGAGAAGAATTCAGAATCTGGAAAATCATAGGACACAAGAGAAAGTAAAAGTTGCTGATATCAAAAGAAAGGTTACTGAGCTGTTTAGAGACATCAGGAGACAGCTGGACAATATAGAGAAGAGGGTCCTGATTGAAATTTCCAGACAGGAGGACCAAATCTCATTGACAGTCTCGAATTTGGTGACCGAGCTAGAGCTACAGAGGGACAAGCTGTCCAAGACTATTAATGAAACTGAGGATGTCTTAGCTATCACAGGCCAGGTTACTTTATTGAGGAGTAAACTACAAAGTGATAATGCCATCAGTGGGGATGCCATCAGTGGGGATGCCATCAGTGGGGATGCCATCAGTGATGTTAGGAAGGCTGGATGTCTGGATGAGGTGATGATCTCACTGATGTTACAGAAAGGACTTCTTAAATTTACTGACAGCCTGAGAGAACTAAAGGAAAAGAGACAGTTGCCAGCGATGGACAAAGCAGACATCTTACTGGATAAAAACACTGCTCATAATAATATTTTTATATCACGAGATTTCAGATCGGCTAGCTTTACTGAATCTTGGCAGAATAGGTGGAGTTCACCAGAGAGGTTTGAAATCACGCAGGTTTTAAGTAAAAACCGCTTCTCCTCAGGAAGACATTACTGGGAGGTGGATGTGAGTGGAGCTGGGCAATGGATAGTAGGTGTGGCCTCTCCTAGTATAGAAAGGAAAGAAGTTGAGACCAAAGCATTCATTGGTTTCAATGACAAATCATGGGGTCTAAAATATGTGGGAAAGCTTACAGCAAGTCATAATGGCATACATAAAGTAATTTATTCAGAATCTCCTCAGCAAACTCTTGGGATATTTTTGGATTATGAAGCTGGACGTCTTTCCTTCTACCTGTTGTGTGACCCCATAAGACATCTCCACACCTTCACCGCCACCTTCACTGAACCCCTCCATGCCGCTTTTACCGTGAAAAAAGATATCTGCATCAAAATCATACACTAAAAAAATAACAAGGTATTAGCCCATGTATAATGCCTCACCAGGAAAAGCTGTAAGTGTTTCCTCCTCTAGTACCGGTAATTAGTTCGATTCAGTGCTTAAACCTGCCCCTAGGAACAAGGAGTTAAGATTCCACTTGGTTGGTGTGATGAAAAATTAGAGACTCCAATCTGTGACCAGGATAAAATGACTGATCAATGGAGTGGTTTATTCTTCAACTGGAGTGTGCTATCAACACAGCTCATAGCTACTGAAATTCCAAATGCAATTCTTGTAGTAGAGAACAGATTTAGCCCTAGTTACTCAATTAAACTTTTTGACTATGCACCCTTAGAGATCCTTCATATGGGTGGCAAGGGGAACGGTAAAAACAGGCGATTAAGGCTCCATGTACACGGGACGCTGGAAATGGCCGTTTAGGAGCAGTTGGGCATTTTTTTCAGAAGCCCCTGAACCCAACGACATTTTATCTTATCTGTCCATGTACACCAGGTCGTTTACAGTCATTTGCAGGCAGTTGCGTTCAGGGACTGTTTTTAGAACGCAATTATTTGCGTTCGAACGTGTGTTTCCCCGCGTTTCAAATGCACGAACGCGTCCGAACGCGTCCGAACGCGTCCGAACGCGATGACCCGCGTTTAGCGTTCGCGTTTTTCCATTTTAAAGGGGAATAATTTTTTTGACCTCTAGGAGCGCTTCTAAACGCAAACTCCCGCAAAAGCTGCTAAACGCCCGCTAAACGCGGGTAAAAAAGCGACCGAACGGACGTTTCAAACGTCCTAAAAATTCCAGCATTCAAAGGGACTTTTAACAACGTCCCGTGTACATGGAGCCTTAAGCCGTGGTGTTATCAGTCCCTAAATTCCAACAGGACTGTACTTGATGCTTTGTGCCCATGTACATTTTACCTTGGCTTGCATAGTTTAACTACATTTATTGTAGTGGCTGCCATGACTCGCCTCTGAAAAGCAATCCAGTCAGATCGCTTTTAAGAGACATTTCACAGGTGGTAAGGAGGCCCCATTTAGCCCTGTAAATGCCACACCACAGATTCACAGGTTGTGGCACGGCCCCATTAGCTTGAATGGGTCATGTTAGATGGTTGCACCATCTGCTGAATGAGACAGGAGGGATCATTTTTGGTTAAGAAAAGTATCACAGCTGCAGCTTCTGTACACCCCCATCCACTGCAGCTTAAAAGTGGGGCTGTTGGGAGAGGTAAAATGCGAGTAAACCTCATGTTTTTACTGCCCCTAACAGCAGATCTAAATGAGCCCTTAGACACAGGGCCAGGACAAGGGGTATGCAAGAGGGACCCTATGGTATCATGTGAGGTGGGGGGGGGGGGCTGCGGAAATATTGAGGAGGAGGAATTAGGAAGGCAACAGGGGGTAAGAATTGTTCTAGGGGGGGGGGAATTTATGGGTGTGTGCCACAGTGATTCAGGGTGATTTGTGTTGGGAGGGGAATGGGAGATGAGGATTTGTGCTAGGAGGGTTGGTTTGAGGTAGAAGGGTGATATGCTGGGGGGGGGGATATGTGCAAGGAGGAGAATTAATTTTTTTGGGAGGGGGGATTTGTGCTAGTAGGGATGACTGGGGGTGTTTGTGCTAGGAGGGGGGATAGGGGGGGGGGTATTTATGCTAGAAGGGGGATTTGGGGTAAGGAGGAGGGAATGGAAACTTTAGGCTTGAAGTATTTGTGCTAGGAGGGGTGATTTCTTTTTTTTGAGGGGGGGGTGCATTTGTGCTGGGCGGATCTTGGGGATGGACGGGGCAGAGATTCATGCTGGGGGGGGGTTAGCAGGGGGGGATTTGTACTGGGAGGAGGGGGAAATCATGCAGATTACTGACAATTTTCTTTTGGGGGGGGAGAAGGGATTTTTGCTGAAACATAATGCTCATACATCTTATGGGGGGGGGGCAGTTTGCCATGTAAGCCCAGGGCTCTAGGTGACTTTGCTTAAACGGGTGGCACTGCCTCTCAAGCTCACTCATTGAAGTGCAATAGGAAAGAACCACAACCGTGAGCCAAGCCCTTGGTTCATTGTTGCAGTGTGGTATCTTAATACAAATTCCCCTTAGGGGGAAAAAATATCTGACATTCAAAAGGCGGCAATACCACCTCCTTGACACCTGAAAGCTGTTGCCAACCTTCCCTCTGAAAAGTGGTTCACTTGGTCTTATGGGCTCTGTGTCTTTTTTCAATTTGAATGGGATGGTGTAAGTGATGTGCATGTAGAGTGAATGCACGGCTCAGTGCACATTTAGAGGAAATAATGTTGACAGGCAGAAGAGACATTTGGCCAAATTCATTATACCTCCAATGCTGATTCTGTTCTATTTTACCTCCATTTTGACTATTTTTAGGTGCAAATGCAATTCACTCTAACACCATCAGAAACGTTATGAGCAGTGTCAAATTCATTAAGATCAACTAATGTCAGGACTGGACTTAAAAACAGTCCAGCTAAAAGGTGGACTAATTTTTTCAAAATCACAAAATATGGCAGGAAAAAAATAAAAAATGTGTGGAAAAGATGTGTTATATGATTTTGAGCTAAACTGCTTTTAAACTGTGTGAAAATGTTAAGTAGAAAAAAAGATATTAATAAAAGTGTAAAATGCAAAAATAGCTCCAGAGTCAATTTCTGGCAGATAGCCCATGTGAGCATGCTCCAAACCAAAAATTAGGCTGAAAATAACGTTTTTGAAAACGTTAGTGGGAGTTTTATTGGATTTGCGGCAAATACCGCTGCAAATTCGCGGTAAAACGGCGCTATTCTATATATATAGATGCCCAAAAAATAATTATATGTATATATATATATATATATATATATATATATATGTTTTATTTATTGATTTGCCTATGTGTATATATATATTTATATACATATATATATATATGTATATAAAAAGGAACACTAATACGGCTCCTCCCCGAAAATTAAACATTGTATGTGTGAAATTAATATATTTTGGGTTGGTTAGATATAGAAAGTAACAATAATATATGGGTTTTTGCATATATATATATATATATATATACACATATACAATGTTTAATTTTTGGGGAGAAGCCGTATTAGTGTTGCTTGTCATATATAACAACATACAGTTGTAGGTAGTTCAGGGATTCAAACACCCAAATACACTGTTGCAAGGCAGCGGTGCTAACCACTTAACTACCTAAAGCTAATGACATTTTTTTCAAAGCATGTGTGATTTGTACTTAAAAAAAAAAAAAAAAAAAAAATATATATATATATATATATATATATATATATATATATATATATATTCTATTTAGACCCAATTCAAGCTCAAATAATTTTTATTTATTAAAATTTTTTGATGGACTAATTGAATCAAACTATATTAATTTTTAGAGCCCATTCACATTAGCGCGACTTGTCAGGCGACTTGGACACCTGACAAGTCGCGGTATGTCGCGGTCCATTGAGTAGCACAGGACCCGTTCTAATAGGAGCGACACAAGTCACTCCGACTTAGAAAAAGGGTTCTGTACTACTTTGGGGCGACCTCGGAGCGACTTGCATAGACTTCCATTATGTGAAGTCTCTGCAAGTCGCGGTGCACAGCGGTGCACGCGACTTCACAGGTCGCCCCCCGAAGTCGTGTCGCCTCAATGTGAATGGGCTCTTAAGGTGCCAGTGCATGTATGCTTGGTAGAAAGATAACAAGAAAAAAAAAAAAACCTCAGAGACCACAATTCCCAAATAATTAACCTAGTTTAGTGAAACTGTATAAAATCAACAATTTTTTTAAAATAATCCTGCATGCTGGGAATTATATATAGGTGTTTAAAACATTTATTTCTGTGAAAAATGAGTATTTTAAATATAAATTGATAGGCTAAGAAACTATCAGTGGCATATATTATGAAATAAATGTAACAAAGTGATTATGTTTGTGTAAATTGTGTTTTGCAAAAATGTTGCAAATATGTATTGAGCTTGAGCTTGATTAAATAAACTGACCAAAATATCCAAGTGGTTAGCACAGCTGCCTTGCAACACTGTATTTGGGTGTTCAAATCCCTGAACTACCTACAACTGTCTGTTGTTATATATGACAAGCAACACCCCAAAAATAAAACATTGTATATGTGTGAAATTAATATATTTGTTGAGTGGGCAGCCATATTAGTGTTGCTTCCTATATAGAGCCACATTACACTCTGAAAAATAGCAGTGTTTGAGCTTGCAAATCTGAGAATTTGCAAATTGATTGAACATATGCAGTGCAACCCCAGAACTCAGAATTCAACAACCCCAAAAAAAAAAAAAAAAAAAAAAAGATATATCGATATATATATATATATATATATCTACATCAAGTCAACACACATAAGAAATGCTTTCAATAATCTCAGCATGAGCACAAAGTGGCTTTTTCATTTAGACTAATGGGCCATACACACTATAAGATTTTATGAAGATTTTTTCCTTTAGATTTACCAAAACCAGATATGAGGTCAAACCTAAACACTTTCAATTTGTATGCAATCTGGCAGGCCCTTGCACTACATAGAAAAGGTAAATCTGAAGGAAAAAGTCTTCAGAAAATCTTATAGTGTGTATGGCCATACATGATCCAATTTTATTACAATTTTCTGTCCAATTTTCTTGAAATTTACCTTCAAGTATGTAGTACAAAGGCCTGCCTAATTGGATACAAGTGAAAGTGTTATTTAGCTTTGACATCACATTATGTGGTTTGTAGTTAAGGGCTGTACACACTTGACGAAAATCGGGCGAAATATCCTCCGATTTTTCTCTGTCTTCTCACCGTTCATTACGGTTTTTAATCGACAGTGCATAAATGCATACCTGCCAACTGTCCCGTTTTTCCCGGGACAATCCCGGCAAATAGGAGCCTGTCCCGGGTAATTTACATTGTCCCTGTTAATCAGGGACAATGTAGATCATAAAAAAAAAAAAAAAAAAAATTTTAATTTTGTTCCACACAGTGTCGCTCTCACCCCAGCTATATGTTGTAGTTCTGGCAGCAGGTTGTCTCTCTCTCTCTCTGTGCCCACTCACTCTTCCCGCCTGTTGCAAATTTAACGTGTCACCGGAGGCAGGGTGTCAGCATGGTGCACTTTCCGAAATCTGCCAGCAGGGGGAGGCAGAGCACCTTCCGACAAGCTGACACTTTAGAATTGCATGGAATTGTGATGAGAATTTTAAACTTTAGGCAGAAGTAGTGCAGCTGAATGAGAGAATTATTCCAACTCTGCTACTTTGGCCTCAAATTTTCAATTCCCTTTTCAAATTCCTGTAATTCTCTCTTTATGAAGTAGACCCTATAATCTGATAAGTAGGCGGAAATTAATTATGCAGAGTGGGCGGAGCTTTGGGGAAGTGGGTGTGGTAAGTAATTGATAGCTGTGCTGCAAAGTGTCCCTGGAAATTTTTTCAAATGTTGGCAACTATGTAAATGGTCACGAAATTTCTCGTCCGATTTTTCTTTTTTTTGGCACATTTGTTCCTAGACTACCTGGTTGTCAGCAACTTCAGATCATGCGTGGTCTTTCGTATCCGATTTTTCACGAATGTACTGCATACACATTGAACAAAAATCGGTTGTCTGGGGACGGACGAAAAAAATTTTGGTGTTTGTCCCTCCGGTTTTTTTCGTTGAAAATGTCGGCATCGGCTGCTGAAAGTTGTGTACACACTAGGCGAAAATCAGACGATTTCACATCGGGCGGGAATTTTCGGCAGATTTTCTACTAGTGTGTACCCTGCTTTAATCTATCAGAAAATTGTACAACAAAAATTGAACATGTATGGCCATACACACTATAAGATTTTCTGAAGACTTTTTCCTTCAGATTTACCTTTTCTATGTAGTGCAAGGGCCTGCCAGATTGCATACAAATTGAAAGTGTTTAGGTTTGACCTCATATTATCTGGTTTTGGTAAATCTAAAGGAAAAAGTCTTCAGAAAATCTTATAGTGTGTCTGGCCCATAAGTCTAAATGAAAAAGCCATTTTTCAGTCCCCATTCATTCCCATCTATCAGTGCTGCCCACCAGTGCCAATCATTGCCCATCAGTGCCACCTATCAATGCCCATCAATGCTGCATATCAGTGCTGCATATTAGTGTCTCATCAGTGCCTGCAAGCGCTCGTCAGTGCAACAAAAAACATATTGATTTACCAAATGTTATTACATAAACAAAAACACATTTTTTTAGGGGTCAAACATTTAAGTCTTCTTTTTGCCAATAAAAAAAACAACCTTGCAGTGATCAAATACCACCAAAAGAAAGCACTATTTTTTTATGAAAATAGTGTCATACATTTGTGTTAGGTACAGGGTTGCATGACCGCGCAATTGTCATTCAAAATGCAACAGTATAAAAAGCTGAAAATTGGCCTGGGCAGGAAGGGGTGTAACTGCCCTGTAAGAAAGTGGTTAACTATTGAAACATGGGAATAAATATCCCAGGGGTAATCATGCTCAGCTCAATGGTTTAGTGGTTAGTATTCCTGGCTATAAACACTGAGAGCATGAGTTCAAATCCCAAGTGTGCCATCACCTCCTTAAATTTTAGACAGCTGTAAATAAATACTGAAACTTGGCAAATGCATAATTGCACCCTGCACATATGCATGTTTGTTTCTTGAATATACATGGCCATTGACATGCAATTTTAGGTGATGTACCCAATGTATTACTATGTGGCCAAAAAATAATAATGACACACAAGGTGTTATCATGGTTGGGCCCTGAACTCATGACCTAGCAATGTTTGGCTCTGAGCTTAGCCCACTACACCAAAGTGCTGAATATAATCAGATATGCCTGAAAGTTTCAGATGAATAAGGCCCCTTTCACACATACAGTCCGTTCAGTTCATCAGTTCAGTCACGTCAAATGTATCAGTTTTTCATCCGTTTTTCATCAGTTTTTCATCCGTTTTTCGTCAGTTGTCATCAGTTTTTCATCCGTTTTTCGTCAGTTGTTATCCGTTTTTCATCCGTTTTTCATCAGTTGTTATCCGTTTTTCATCCGTTGTCGTCCGTTTTTCATCCGTTGTCATCAGTTGACATCAGTTTTTCATCCGTTGTCATCAGTTGACATCCGTTTTTCATCCGTTGTCATCTGTTTTTCGTCCGATCCGTTTTTTTGACGGATGAAAAATAGGGCATTCATCCGTTCAAAAAAACGGACATTGACGGAAGTGGATGAAAACGGATGTTAACTGATGATCATCAGTTGTCATCCGTTTTTACATAGAGATGCATTGATGTCCGTTTTTCATCCGTCAACGGATGGATGAAAAACGGACAAACGGACAGCATGTGTGAAAGGGGCCTAAGAATGAAGACTGCTAATTAGACAGCTGTGTAGTCTGCTATTAGTAAATCTAAGGCCCCTTTCACACATACAGTCCGTTCAGTTCATCAGTTCAGTCACGTCAAATGTATCAGTTTTTCATCCGTTTTTCATCAGTTTTTCATCCGTTTTTCGTCAGTTGTCATCAGTTTTTCATCCGTTTTTCGTCAGTTGTTATCCGTTTTTCATCCGTTTTTCATCAGTTGTTATCCGTTTTTCATCCGTTGTCGTCCGTTTTTCATCCGTTGTCATCAGTTGACATCAGTTTTTCATCCGTTGTCATCAGTTGACATCCGTTTTTCATCCGTTGTCATCTGTTTTTCGTCCGATCCGTTTTTTTGACGGATGAAAAATAGGGCATTCATCCGTTCAAAAAAACGGACATTGACGGAAGTGGATGAAAACGGATGTTAACTGATGATCATCAGTTGTCATCCGTTTTTACATAGAGATGCATTGATGTCCGTTTTTCATCCGTCAACGGATGGATGAAAAACGGACAAACGGACAGCATGTGTGAAAGGGGCCTAAAGGTTAAAACACATAAGATACATAACTATACCTTAAAATTAAAATAAACCATAATAGATGACATTGCTGTGTAATAGTGATTCAGAATAGACAAATTTCCTTTTATGAAAAACACAAAGGGAATTTGGTTAACTCCAAACCCGAATTCAGTCTAAGTTAACTCCAACTCCGAATTCACTAAAGCACCTAGTTGAAGGTTTAACTCCAGCCACTTACCTAATTAGGATGCAATGAGTTTAGGCTGGAGTTATTTCTGGAGAAGTGAGCAGCTCTACTCCAAACTTATACTGAATTAGGCCCATTGCGACTTTTTCCTTACATGACTGTAAACCAGATAGAAAAAGATAATTTGATCTTGTGACAGTTCATATCTACTAGACATCAGAAGTTTTTCTGGTTTTTAGCCAGGGGCACAATATGTGTTTCCTTATTAAATAAAAAAAAAAAACCTGTTTACTGTCTTTATAGAATATGTACATTGTTTTGGCTGTGCTGTGTATTATGTAACGTGGAACCACTCATTTTGGGACATTTTTCTCTGCCTATGTTCATTTTCTGACCTTTTCCTTATTCGTTCTTTACCTTATTCTAATTGTTCTTACACATCTGCCATCAAATCACGTAACTGTACGCCATTTGACGTCAAGGGGTTGTACTGGGGTAATGTTTTTAGAGTCAACAGTCGGCTCTCTTGTAATAACAATCAGAGTTGGCAGTGGCGTCACTAGGGGGGGGGGGGATCCCCCTCCTGCTCTGGGATGGCGGGGTCAGTAAGCCCAGATTGCGGAATCCCGACCTGCCATCCCGGAGCATTACTGGGGCGAACGGAGCCGGCACTAGAGAAAGCGGAGCTGCTGCTTCCTGTATAGTCCGGCTCCTGTCACAGGCGGAGTGATATGAAATGGACTCCACCTGTGACAGGAGCCATACAGGAGGCATTGGCTCTGCTCTCTACTGCAGCCGCATGCTTCCTCCAGTGCCACTCCTGTCACATTCCGTTGGTGTCTAAGGGAAGCCAAGATATAGAAAATTGACCACGCTAACAATAATAGGCGGATGAAATTATTAGCGCAAATTTATGTGATTCCCAACAATGTGAAAGGTGCTGCTGCACCAATGAATTTAAATAGCTAATAGTGGCAACAAAAATGTGTGTGTAATTTAGAAAAGTGCTAATGTGCCGATAAATGGTTATACATGTGATAAGAAACAAAAATAGTTTTTTTTAAAAAGTGCAAGTGCAATATTGCAAAAAACTCAGTTTTTCTGAAAAGTGCAAGTGCAGTACATTCAGTAAATAAATTGCTGGATAAACATCAATAAATCAATATCCTAAAAGGAAAAAGTGCAATGAATCGCTATAAAAATTTCTTAAATCAAACTGCATAGAGTAAAGAAATCAATACTCGATTAAAAAATCATTCAATAATCAATAATTAGTCCATTTAAGAAAAAGTCCTAAGTGAAAAAAACTTGCAACTAGCGCTAGAATCCAACAGATAGATATTCTCAGTGTTCACACGTGAAGGAATCACACCATATGTGCTCCACCGTTTCCACCAAATCTGACTCACCTGATCAAATTATAGACCAGCAATCACGCTTATCAATTATTGCCCCGCATGATGGTTATAGCTTCTAATCCTTCATGAGCTTGTTGTTCTCCAGATAATACAGGATGAGGGTAATATATTTCTGTGTCAGCCTGACACTAGGAATCTCTGCCTTATAGAGATCCCTGTCCATGCGGTGTTTCCCCAGTGTCCTAGCCCTGCCCTACTAGTTTCGTCATTCAACGTCTTCCCGGAGCGGAAGCTATTTATTTACTAAATGTACTGCACTTTTCAGAACTGAGTTTTTTGCAATATTGCACTTGCACTTTTTTAAAAAACAATTTTTGTTTCTTATCACATGTATAACCATTTATTGGCACATTAGCACTTTTCCAAATTGCACACACATATATGTTCGCACAATTAGCTATTTAAATTCATTGGTGCAGCAGCACCTTTCTCATTGTTGGGAATCACATAAACTTGCGCTGATCATTTCATCCCCCTATCTATATGTAGTACATCTGCAGCAGATTAGCAGCATTTTTTGCCTTGATTATTTAACCTCTGAGGTCCTAGGCACCTGATCCCTTTTTTTGTCTTAGTAAAAATAATAATAACCTGCAGCCAGCAAAAACGAAAGACCATTCATAACAACCAATCATAAAAATAATGCAGCGCTGGTATAAATAATAAATTATAAATATATACAATAAATATGTGAAAAATTCATTAAGACAATAAAGTCACTGTGTGCAAATTGTGCAAGAATTGTGCAAAAATATTGAAAATTGAATATTACCACTTGTGGACTTCCCCTGCAGATTTACTGTGGCAGGGAGGCTCGGCTGCTCATAATCACGTAAATCTACGTGATTATGTGCACGCGCACACGCCTGGAGCTGCGCTCCCGCTGTGATTAGACACAGCGGGAGCCAGACCGCGGGAGGAGAGGGCATGATTGCCACCGGCCTCCCGCGATCTTCAGAGAAACTGACAGGAGAGCCGCCTGCTTATGTAAACAAAGCCACACAACACAGTCCATCACACAGGCTAAGCTGAAACACCGATCTCTGTATGCCTGTCACAGAGCCCCCCACAGTTCACAAGCACATTTAGGCTTACATTTAACCCCTTGATTACCCCCAGTATTAACCCCTTCCCTGCCAGTGTCATTTATACAGTAACAGTGCATATTATTTAGCACCGATTACTGTATTGGTGTCACTGGTCCCCAAAAAGTATCAAAAATGTCAGTTAGGTTTCCAATCTGTCCGCGGCAATTTCGCAGTCATGCTAAAAATAGCTGATTACTAATAAAATCAAAAAATAAAATAAAAAGTCAAAAAATCTATCCCAACGTTTGTAAACGGTATAACTTTTTTTGTGCATACCAATTAAATTACGCTTTTTGGGATTTTTTTTTTTAGCAACAATATGTAGCAGAATACAAATTGGCCTAAACTGATACAAAAAAATAGATTTTTTTTTAAATTTTTTTATTGGGAATGTTTTATAGCAGAAAGTAAAAAATATTGTGTTTTTTTTTTTTTTCCCAAAATTGTCGCTCTTTTTTTGTTTATAGCGCAAAATCTAAAAACTGCAGAGGTGATCAAATACCACCAAAATAAAGCTCTATTTGTGGGAAAAAGGGACATCAATTGTATTTAGGTACAGTGTTAAAGTTAGTCAGTGTGCAATTGTTAGTTAAAGTAACGCAGTGCCGAATTGCAAAAAATGGCCTGGTCATTAAGGGGGTAAAACCTTCCAGGGCTAAAGTGGTTAAAGTGCATTGCTGCATAAACCATATCTGTGATTAATAAAGTGCATGATATTAATAAAAATAATTAGAAATAAAGTCCATCCAGTTCAAAGAGAGTTGATAAGACAATCTCTGTGGCTCGTGGAAAATCCACCAAAGTGCAAAATCTCCTTAGATATGATATCTATAGTGTTATCACTGGTGTATGTGACCACCACCGATGTGTAAGGTAAGGAGGCGGCTTATCAGAAAAATAGGACCCAATAGAGGTTACACTCTTTGGGTCACTCACGCATATAGAAATGGATAGTTGTCACAGTTTCTCTGACTCTGGAATGCCTTCAGTGATCATCAACAACCTCCAAACACCTCTCATTAACCATGCATAAGTATCAATGGATGTCCTCTTGGGATTACAACTGGGATGTCCTCCACATAAGCTCAATAAAACAAAAAGCTCACATAGTGTGTACCAATATAAAACCATTTATTCTAAAAGTAGGAACACATACAGTATTCAATATGAAAAAGTGCTTGTAAGTAGTATGTAGAATCCTGGACAAAGTAAGAGCAACACCTGTAGCTGACCCGACGCGTTTAGTCTCATAAGACATCATTTGGGGTGTCATGCTACTGGTGCTTCTGTAATAAATACCTTTGGGGGGGCCCCACAATTAGACTCGCATGTAAAACCAGAATTTGGCTGTATCGCGTGCTTACCGACACTTCCTGTATGTATCAAGATGGCGACGTGCATGCTCTCCAAACCTCGTTTTTGAGGACATAGGAGATTGACACTGGCTGTAGGCATGCATTCCAAGCCTCTCTATTGGTCCGATTAAGGAACAACAGAGAGGAGGCGCAAGCCAAGCCTCTTTATGGAAGTGATCTTTTAGTAAGGGCAACAGTAACTGGCAATTAGACCAATTGTAATGGAACAATGAACAGATCAGAAGATAGGGAAATATGTACATGAAAAATAAGCTACGAGCTACTTAAGAGAGTATGTGTGCAATGACTTATATATTATATAAAGTCTACATATATTTAATATGAATTGTATCCATTGTGAAAAAGGCACCCAAAAGGTACTTTACATCAGATGGACATAAAAGCTCCACATTCAAACAATGAACTCAAAAAATAAAAATAAAATATAATAAAAAAGAAAGAATAACTAAAACGCAATAAATATAAAACCTTATACATAAGTGTGGGAATAAAACTAAAAAATAAATAAATAATGTATAATGATGAATGGAGGAAGGACGATGCCTAAAAAGGGGAGCCAGCTGTCCAAGCCAGCAGTACCCACCAGCAATACCCACCAGCAGTACCCACCAGCAGTACCAGCCCTGGAGGACCATCAGCAGCAGCCACCAGCCATACCCGCCTGGGGAACAAGAGGAGCCAGCGATACCTGCAGGAATCCTGAGGAAGATGTGATTATGGAGGTCAGTTGAGGTGCAGGTAAACCGCAGTGCATATGTGTGAAAGCAGACTTAGGCCACTTTACACGATTAGTCCGATCGGGTCCGCATGTCTGTTTTTCAGGTGGACCCAATCAGACCCTCCATTCACCTCTATATAGCAGGAAAAGTAAACTGACTTTTGTCCATTTACACCCACCTATCTCCAATCCGATCCACTTTAAAAACAGAAGGGATCCTCTGTTTGCGCAGATCGGATTGGGGGACCCATAGAGTAGAGCGGGCTGTGTCCTTCTCTGCTCTGCATATGCTGAGTGGACATAGACCTGTCATCTGTGCTCATTGTGGCCCGTGACCAGCTGCCAAGTCGCTAAAGTGGCCCTCACTCCTCAAAAAGTTGGGCATCCCTGCTGTAGGGGCATGCGTCCCAGATGGAGAGGTGCACTGTAGCAGCCTTCCCCGTTAGTTTTTTCCATGGTGTGTAGCGGAGGGAAGGAGTCCCGAATGGACAGGTGCGCTGTACTGTAGTGCATCAGGAGACCCACGGGAAAATCATAAAGATTTCCCATGAAGTTGATAAAAGTGTTAAGACCGCCACCACTGTCACGACTGGCCTTAATACTTTCATCACTGTGGTTGGCAGGTATCACTATTCTTCCCTACCTCCTCCGCGCTGAGAGCATGGCACATTAATACTAGGCTTAATTACTGCATAAACTGGCATTAATACTAGGCTTCATTTCTGAATAAACTGGCACCAACACTAGGCTTTATTACTACGTAAACTGGCACTAATACTAGGCTTTATTACTGCGTAAACTGGCCCTAATACTAGACTTTATTACTGCGTAAACTGGCACCAATACTAGGCTTTAATACTGTGTAAACTGGCAGTAATACTAGGCTTTATTACTGCATAATCTGGCAGTAATACTAGGCTTTATTACTGCGTAAACTGGCACCAATACTAGGCTTTATAACTGTATAAACTGGCACCAATACTAGGCTGAAACTGGCCCCAATACTAGGGGTTATTACTGTGTAAACTGGGACCAATACTAGGGGTTATTAATGTGTAAACTGGGACCAATACTAGGGGTTATTACTGTGTAAACTGGGACCAATACTAGGGGTTATTACTGTGTAAACTGGGACCAATACTAGGGGTTATTACTGTGTAAACTGTTTGCGAAAGTTGCTTTTAACTATAAAGAAAATGTTTTAAGAGTTTTCCTCTTACTCAGGTCTGAAGCAATATCTGAAGAAGAAATAAAAACTCTTGAAAGTGTGTCTTTTAACCACTTAAGCCTCGGAAGATTTTACCCCCTTCCTGACAAGGCCCTATTTTGCGATTCAGCACTGCATGACTTTAACGGACAATTGCGCGGTCGTGCAACGCTGTACCTAAACGAATTTGACGTCCTTTTTTTGATCATGCGCTATAAACAAAAAAATAGCGTAAATTTTGAAAAAAAAACAATATTTTTCACATTTTTTTATATGAAATTCCCCCCAAATAAATTTAAAAATCAAAATTTTTTAACATTTTAGGCCAATTTGTTTTATGCTACATATGTTTGGTAAAAAAAATCGCAAAAAGCGTATTTTGATTGGTTTGCGCAAAAGTTATTTTTGTCATTTTTGTTGTTTTTTTTTTTTAACGAGTAATGGCGGCGATCTGCGATTTTTTTGCGGGACTGCGATATTGTGGCGGACAGATCGTACACTTGACTGACATTTTTGACACTTTTGGGGTTACCAGTGACATTACTACAGTAATCAGTGCTATACATATGCACTGTTACTGTAAAAATGACACTGGCAGTGAAGGGGTTAACTTTTTTTTGAGAGGGAGGGGTTAAGTGTGTCCCTAGGGGCGTGCTTCTAACTGTGATTGGATGTGGCTTGAGGTGTAAGAACAGAGATCAACGGTCCTACATAGCAGAACCGTATGATCTCAATTCTTACACAGGGGAGAATGACAGGCGGCTGTGTTTACATTAGCCGCCTGCATTTCTCCCTCTGTAATGGACAACCGCGAGTGCCCGGCGGACATCGGGAATTTCTGGGCACACGCGTGGGGGGGTCCGTGAGCAAGCGGGAGCGCGCCTCCAGCGGCGCGCGCTCACTCCCTAGAGCCTCACGGGCTAGCTGTAATGTTCTGGTACCTTTGGGTACCCTAATTACTCTTTTTCTTAAGTGTATGCGCCCCACCATTCTCTTTTGGTAAGGTGCGCATACACCTTTAAGACTGATGCTGTCATCACTGAGCGCCGGACTGAACAGCTATTTAAATCACCAGCTTTCACTCACATGTGTTCGTTCAACCGTCATGGTTGGAGCGTCCTGATCTCTGAGTTCAGCATGTCAAATCTACACGTTCCTGTATCTCGCTACCTGAACCTCTGTTTTCGGATCCTGTGTCTCGCCACCCGATCACCCCTGGCATGCTGTTTTCACCTTCACCCTTCTCACGACTACCCTGCTTTGTGCCTTGATGCTAACCTGTCTTGAAGCTCTCATGCTTGCAAGCATACCTCGCTGTCGGAACCACGCTGCGCTGATCCCTGTATCCCGCTACCGGATCATCCGCTCTTGCCGAACCTCTCCTCTGCTACATTGCTACTAGTGATAAGTACCCCACAGGGGAAACCTCTATAACCTTCATACTAAAGCTTACACTATCTAGCTCTGCATACTAAGGACTATTATTACATCTGCATTATCTAAGATTGCTAGCTCTTGAGCCTACTACCATCTGCTCTTGCACTGGGTTGGTCTCTCCTGTATGTTCACCTGCTACTCTATCATCTGCTACCATACATGATTGCTAACCTATCTGCATCCCATCTGCTACTATCTTACTTTCAAGAACATTTCCTTTCAAGTGTCTGTCATCTACCATCTCTACCCAACCTGTCTCTTCAGCCTATCATCACTGTGTTACTATATACATAAGTCACTCTAGGAACATCTTATTGAGTGTGTGTATTTACTTGCTGAATTGAGATCATCCACACATGATGAGTCTTGGGAGTTGGGATTGGTGTCTCAGCGTTTCTCTACATGACTACTGAAGAGGAATATTTCTGCAGCTGTAAATCCACATCATACATAAAACGCAGGAGCGTTACAGATTGAACGAACCTCAAATGGATTCAGCAGAAATAACCACTCAGGTGACACAATTAAAACAACAAGTAACTGCGTTAATACACGCACTTGCTGAATTAAAAGAAGACAATCAGGCTCTGTCGCAGCAGGTAATTAGACTGACACAACTTACCACTGCTCAGTCCCCTGAACCCAAAATAAATCCTCCTTTGGTATTTACAGGCGATCGCAAAAAATTTCGCGAATTTGAAAACGCATGTGAGTTACTTTTCTTGCTAAAACCCCGTACCTACCTTACTGATCACATTAAGGTTTGTACTATTATTTCTTACCTAACAGGCGATCCTCGGGCCTGGGCAGACTCTCTTTTTGAGAAAAGCGATCAGCTTCTCAACTCCTATGCCTTGTTCCTAGCAGAACTTACTAGCCTATATGATGATCCCAATAGGCAGAGTACTGCCGATCTTCAATTAAGATCATTGAAACAAGGTAGGAGACCTGTGGAAGACTTTGTCGCAGAATTCAAGAGATGGACCCTTGATTCAGAATGGAATGATGCATCTCTGAAAACCCAATTTAGGCTTGGCCTATCAGAGGCCGTTAAAGACGAGCTCGCCCGAGCGGATCTGCCAAAAACCCTGGATGCATTGATACAACTCAGTATCACCATAGATAGAAGACTACGAGAAAGAAAGGCTGAGAAAATGGGAATGCCATTATCCAGTTCTTCTCGGATTTCGGCCGCTGACCCCATTTCTATGGAGGTAGGAACCATACGCCCACCTCTATCAACTATGGAAAGAGCCAGAAGACAATCTGGTAATCTCTGCTTGTACTGTGCATCCCCGGATCACAAGATAAACGTCTGTCCCCTAGTCTACAAAAAGAAGGGTGAGTGTTCACATGTCCTCCTAGGGGGATTGACAACTTCAATTACTAACCCTTACCTTTTTGTTTGCTTAACATTACAGTGGGACCAGAACAGGATTACTACTAAGGCCATGATTGACACAGGATCTTGTGGAAATTATATTGACATACGTTTTGCTGCTTTAAATAAAGTTCCTATTATTTCTAAACCTAAACCTGTCTCAGTGAGTCTTATTAACGGTGTTCCTTTATCCTCTGGTCCGATCACTGATCAGACACAGGCACTCCTAGTCACTACTAACGGGTCTCATATGGAGACCACTACCTTCAATCTAATACCTTCACCCCACTTTCCCATTGTTTTGGGACTTCCCTGGTTACACACACATCAACCAACCATAGATTGGAAGGAACGGACCCTGGCCTTCCTCTCTTGCTATTGCGAGGGTACGTGTAACCTCCCGTCTTTCGGGAAGATCCTGTCTGTGGTGACAGATGAGATTGCACCACTATGTTATCAGGATCTCTCTGAGGTTTTTCTTGAGAAAAATGCTCAAGCACTACCTCCCCATCGAGACTATGATTGTAGTATTGATCTACTCCCAAATAGCAAATTACCGTTCGGTCATGTTTATCCTCTTTCGCAGGATGAACTTTCCCATCTCAAAGACTATTTGGATGAGAATTTGAAAAAAGGTTTTATTAGACCTTCCACTTCTTCCACAGCAGCAGGACTCTTTTTTGTCCGCAATAAGGACTCAAGTCTCAGGCCTATCATCGACTAGAGGCAATTGAATGCTATTACAATAAAAGATCGCTATCCTCTACCGCTTATCCCTGAGCTCATTGAGCAGGTGCGTGGAGCTACCTATTTTTCAAAATTGGACCTGAAAGGAGCATACAATCTCATTCGAATCCGTGATGGACACGAGTGGAAGACTGCATTCAGAACCAGATACGGATTGTTCGAATATCTTGTAATGCCATTCGGGCTATGCAACGCCCCTGCAGCCTTTCAACGATTTATAAACGATATTTTCAGAGACTTACTAGATGTTTGTGTTGTGGTATATCTGGACGATATACTTATATATTCACGATCCCTGTCTGAACACATAAGACATGTAAGACTAGTATTATCGAGTTTGCTTGCACACAACCTTTATGTGAAACTGAAAAAATGCTTGTTTCATAAAGAAGAAGTACTGTTTCTAGGCTACATCATATCCAAAACAGGAATCAAGATGGACATGAGTAAGATATCCTGCATTCAGGATTGGCCTACACCAACCACACGCAAGGCGCTACAGCGATTCCTTGGATTTTAGAATTTCTACAGGAAGTTCATCAGAAACTTCTCTGCCATTGTGAGACCCCTCACACAGCTCACTAGCATTAAAAGACCATTCAAATGGTCAGATGAAGCAAATAAAGCTTTTCACCTGTTAAAGACAAGGTTTACTTCTGCTCCCATACTACGCCATCCAGACCCATCCCTCCAATACATTCTGGAAGTAGATGCGTCAAACATGGCAGTAGGAGCAATACTCTCCCAACGACCAACTCACACTTCACCACTTCATCCAGTCGCCTTCTTTTCGAAATCCTTAAGCAGTCCAGAGGTAAATTACCCCGTGGGTGAAAAGGAACTGCTTGCTATAAAATTGGCTCTGGAGAATTGGCGACATCTACTCGAAGGCACCCGATTACCAATACTTATATACACGGACCATAAAAATCTTCAATATCTTCAGACTAACAAAACTCTCTCTCACCGACAGGTACGATGGTCACTATTCTTTCTAAGGTTTAACTTCCTAGTGACCTACACACCTGCAGATAAGAACAAAAAGGCGGATGCACTATCACGACTAACTGAAGAAAACTACTTCGAAATCCCTTCCGTTCCTATAATACCTCACAAACGCATTATTGGAGTTGTCCGTTCCTTGAAGGAAGAGGTTTTGCATGGTATAAGTTTGGATTCACCCCCACCACAACTAAATACTGATGCAGAAGGCTTCCTCTACTACAACGACAAACTTTACATACCACCTACCATGCGCACCAAGATCTTGGAATTATCGCATGATGTGCCTATGGCAGGACATATGGGTATGACAAAGACTCTTAATCTGATTACCAGGCAATTCTGGTGGCCTGACATGAAAACATCTATACAAAAATTCGTCTCTTCATGCAATGTCTGTGCCAGGTCCAAAATTGACACTACGAGACCATCCGGTCTACTATGCAGTCTACCAATACCCCAAACTCCATGGGAAGTTGTGTCCTTGGACTTTATAGTAGAACTACCTCCTTCCAAAGGATTTAATACCATCTTAGTGTCAGTGGACCATCTGACAAAAATGGCACATTTCATTGCTATTCGCAGACTACCTTCGTCCAAACAAACGGCAGAACTCCTGATGAAACATGTCTTTAAGTTACATGGTATCCCAAAAACTCTTCTGTCTGACCGTGGATCACAATTTATTTCCAAGTTCTGGCAAGAACTATGTCACATACTACGAATTGAGCGGAAGCTCACTTCTCCTTACCATCCGCAGACCAACGGACAGACTGAAAGAGTCAACCAATGCATCGAGCAATATTTACGTTGTTACACTTCTTACCAACAGGATGATTGGGTGGATCTTCTCCCTCTGGCAGAATTTGCCTACAACAACGCAACCCACAGTACGACCAAGCAGAGTCCGTTCTACTTGAACTATGGGTTTCATCCCTCTATTCTTCCACCATGCATCCTTCCTTCAAATAACCCAGTAGCCTCAGACTATCTTACCCAAATAAAGGACTCTCTGGGTTTGCTTAATACTACCATTGCACACGCTCAAAGTCAACAAAAGAAGTACTATGATCTTCGCAGAAGACCTTCTCCTCAGTATGCTATCGGGGACCTCGTTTGGCTCTCAACAAAAAATTTAAGACTGAAAATCCCTAGCAAAAAGCTTGGACCTCTGTTCTTGGGACCTTTCCCAATCAAGAAACTTATTGGAAAAGCTCACTCGGAAATTACATATAGACGTTCGAGGTCCCTAAAGGATAGTCTGGTAAGAAGTCACTATACAGTTCATATCACCACAAATCCTGACCCGGTAGGTACCTTCCCCTGTGGAAGATGTAACTATTGTTGTTTTATTCGAACGGGCAACTCCACTCAACTTCCCAATGGGTCCACTTGATCCCCTAAACATAAAATAACCTGTCAAACTATAGGAGTTGTATATTTCTTTAAATGTGACTGTGATGCCTTTTACGTGGGGAAGACCAAACGCCCATTCCTTAAAAGAATAAGGGACCATGTATCCCTGATCAGAAATAAAAAAATGGAGACGCCTATAAGTCGCCGTATGGGACTTTACCACAACTTTGACCTTAAACTGTGTGGATTTTTTGGGCTTGAGCATGTGCCTTCCTATGAAAGAGGTGGGGATATTGACCGTACCCTGATACAGATTGAGACTAGATGGATATACTCGTTACAGGCCATGAGGTATCCTGGCCTCAATGAGGGCATTAGCTTTAAATCATTTTTATAATTACCATAATCATCCTGCCCCCCCCCTTTTTTTTTCTCTCATTGAGTGCTACTTTCTCTATCCCCTATGAAAATGCTGTGCTCTTTATTTCAGGATCGCACAACATTTTTCTATCTAATGTATATTGGCAAAACATACTGTGTTTGTAATTGCAATTTATAATATAACCATTATTTTTGTTTTCTCTAGTTCTCTCTCTCCTTTTGAGGTAACTAATTAAGATATGTCTATGATGATTCCTGTATAAGCTATATATACTCATTTACACCGCAATTTCCCTTGATTCATGTGTATCATGTAAATGTTCATGCATAATTGTACCTCACACCTTATGGACCCCAGATTCATTGTTTCTCTTCAACTTCAGTAATGTCCCATCCAAAAAAAAAAATGGGTGTCAGTGGTTACTTATCTGAGAGGTAGAAACAGCTTATTGCTCAAGGATCCCCCAGCGACTTATGAAAGAACCCTAGGGTTCCACTGAACCCTAATTGAGGCCCCCTGGTCTACGCTATATACTGTGCTGTGTGCTCTATACTCCACCCTGCTCCATTCTACACTCAACGACCACTTTATTAGATACACTTTTCTAGTACCGGGTTGGACCCACTAGAATACTAGTCAGTACCAGTTTGCCATAGTGGAGGAATAAATCACTTCTAACGTTGAATGGCCCATGTGTATGGATGTTGCTGCTATATGTAAAACTATTTAATTTCTTTTAATTTTTTTACATTTTAGAATGGGGTGTCTCGAGATTGTGCAGAATTTTAAAGGGTGCCGCAACTGAAAAAAGGTTGAGAAACACTGGTATAAGGTTTGGCTGTCTTGTGAAATTACTTAATCTTCCTTGTGGTGAACGTGGTTTCATTTCCCACCCCTGTACATTGTGTACTCAGCACATTTCCGTCTATCGTGTATTTTCAGAATGGCAGCTGTGATGGAAGCTCGGAGCTGCTTCATCTGCCTGGACCCTTGTACAGACCCAGTGTCACTGCCGTGTGGACACAGATTTTGCAGACTTTGTATTTCGCATGAACTAGACACCCAGAAAAGTTCTGAAGTTTATTTCTGTCCACAATGTAGGACAAAATTTGAGGAACGGCCTCCGATGCTCCATAAGAAAATGCGGCTGTGTGTGGAAGAGACAGTCCCTTGTACATACTGTGATGACCATACCCATGCAGAGAAGACGTGTCTGCATTGTGATGCTTTGCTTTGTGCCAGACACCTAACAAACCACAGTACTGCACCTGAACATGTTCTGATAGAGCCCACTGCATTCCCAGAGAAAAGGAAATGTACCGAACACTGGAAGCTCCTGGATCATTACTGTACAGAGGATGAAGTCTTCATCTGTTTGCTCTGCTACGTAGCTGGAGACCACAAAGGGCACGAGGTGATGTCTGATGTCTCTGAATATAAACTCTGCTGAGAAGGGGAAGGAATATCTAATTCCACTTATAAAGAATCTGAGAAAGGAAAGACATAAAATTGAGGATCAGATTCATAGGCTTCCGGCTCAAGAAGCAGCACAGGGAAAGAAAATAAATGATTTCAACAAAACAATCATTTCCCAAATCCAAAACATCAAGAAGAACCTTGGGGAGCTTCAGAAGAAGGTCCTGAATGAGGTCTGCACACAGAAAAAAGAGGTTTCAGGCTCTTTCTTTGAATGGAAAAAGAAGCTGGAGATGCAGAGGCAAGAGTTGTCCATGAAAATTGATCACGTCGAGGAGCTCCTTAACATAAGTGATCCATTACGTTTTATCAAGAACGTACTGGGAACTAATTTAATCGGGATCTTCAATGTTGAACTTGGCCAAATAAGCGTCGATATGTTCGATGAAAAACCAATCTCCGAGATGCTGCACAAGGAACTCTTACAATTCTCTGATGGTCGGAATAAACAGTTGTTAAAGGATGCCTTTCCAAAGATGAAGAAATCAGAGATCACCCTGGACATAAAGACATCTCACCACAAAATTAATATAACAGATGACCTCAGATCTGCTATTTATACAGACAAACGTCAGACTAAAGACACTGGATCAGAGAGGTTCCGATCCCACCATGTATTAAGTGAGTGCAGCTTCTCATCGGGGAATAACTACTGGGAGGTGGAGGTGATGGGAACGCAATGTAGTATTGGCGTTGCCTATAATAATATGGACAGGAAGTCAATAAAACACGACTCACGCATTGGTTACAATGAGGGATCCTGGTGTTTAGGTGTAAATACCAACCCAAATCTCCACGGATTCCCCTGTGCGGTCATTTGGGATATTCCTGGAATATGAAGCTGGGCGTCTCTCCTTCTACCAACTGTGTGACCCCATCAGACACCTTCACACCTTCACCACCACCTTCACTGAACCCCTCCATGCTGCCTTCTATGTATATGAGGGTTCTAGAATCACAATCCTAAAATAATACTTCAACAAATACACTCTGTGGACTATATGCATGTGGACACGTAACCATCACACCTTTTTAATGCCATATTAATGCTCGTGGATTTTGGAATAGGACCTCCAAAAAGACTATATTATAGGTAAACCCTTCCAGTGTCAGAACAGGAAATTTTACTGACCTACAAAAGTGACCTCAGATGGTCAGGTCAGTTAAATTTACTGACTTTTTTTTTTTTTTTTTTGAGGATTTTAAAGTGTATGAAGGGACCACATGTTATACTTTTCCATAGAGGGGACATCAATGTTTATTGAAAACATAAAGAAAAAGGAGTGAGGGGCTCTTTGTGTCTGTGTCCGAGGCCCAGAAAATTTTACAGGTGAAGTTTAGGTATGATTTTTTTTTTTGCATAATTACATTGGTCCAGCTTGGTCCACAATAACTGTGTAAGCTGAAAATGACTGCATTTGTTGGCGCTACTACAGTGATAGCAGCAGTGACCAGTGAGAGAGACTGCAATTCTGCATAGTAACCACAGGGGGATGCTAGCTCAGCACTGCTGCCTAAGGCATCATGCACACTGCAGCTCGAAGAAGCAGCTCCTACAGGTGTTTGAGCTGTTTTGAGATATTGGTTTTCTCTGCCTGTAAACTCCCCTCCATGTTAGCCTATGTGTTCATGCACACTATAGGCGTTTCCAGGAGTTTAACCACTTTAATACAGGGCTCTTTTACCCCCTTCCTTCCCAGGACAATTTTCAGCTGACAGCACTGTCACACTTTGAATGACAATTGCACAGTCATACAACATTGTACTGAAACTAAATTTTTATAATTTTGTTCACACAACTAGAGCTTTATTTTGGTGATATTTGATCAATTTTTAGTTTTTTTTTGCTAAATAAATGAAAAAAAGACTAAAAATTAAAACAAAAAACCCCATGTTTAAGATTTTGCAAATAAGTAATTGTTCTTCATAGGTTTAGGCCAAAATGTATTTCTTTGGTGAAAATAATCCAAATCAGTTTATATTATTTAGTCTGTAGGAAAGTTATCCACAAACTATGGGGTATATATGAAACTTAATCCTGATGTTCTTGAGGCCCTAAAATGCCAGGACATTAGGAACACCCCCCAAATGACCCCTTTTTGGAAAGTAGACAGTTCAAGGTATTTAGTAAGAGGCATGGCAAGTTTTTTGAAGTTGTAATTTTTTTGTCCAAATTTTTTTGGAAAACTAGAAAATAAAAAAATAAAATGTTCACATTTTTTTTTTTACATACTGGCACCAGTGCAGTACAGTGTTGTCATATAACTGTCGTGGTGATGATTAGAGACACTGACTGGTGACTAAATAAAAAAACATTTTTTTGAATTTTTGTAATTCTTTTTAAAAAATGTTTTAATACATTGGGTTTTTTCAGATTTGTTTTTTTTTAAAGCACTGACCAGAGCAATATAATGTTACCAAAGCAACACTGTACAGTTGATTAGGATTTTTCTTTACACATTATGTTTGCTTATAGCAATTAATTACATTGCTATAAGCAAGAATTTTACTGAATGAAACTGAATTATTCAGTTTGTTTTGTTGTGCTTAGCTGTGATTGGTCAAAGCTAATCACATGATACAGTTGGGCTGTGATTGGCCCTGTTTGTACCATGTGATCAAATTGGCTAATCACAACAAACAACACAATTCTAGACAATGAATGGCATGAAAGGAAGACATGAAAGAAAGCCATCCATTGTGTACAACTGTCATGTAACCTGCTGTGATTGGTCACGGCGGTCACATGGTACCAGCGGCGTGCCGGTACTCTGATCAGTTATGTCTACAGAACACAGCTGGTGACAGATCCTGCCGCTGAGCAGTGCTTCCTGACAGGACGTCATATGACACACCGTCCCGCCGGGCCTAAAGCAGGTAGACAGCCAGGTGGGAAGGTGTTAAAGCGTAACTCCCTTTTGTTGAGAAAAAACATATCCCCTCTGGGTGATCTATGTACGTTTGGAAGGATTATAACAAACTTTGTTGTAGATTCCTACCTTTTATTATTCTAAGAAATCCCTGTGTAATTCTCTGTGCCAATGTGAATTGAATGGAAGTGATTTCATAATTATCAATCAGCTGTGCACCTGCAGAGCATTAATGAGGAAATCTGCTGGGCCTGCATTCCTTTAGACGTATTCCTATTGGGAGTATCTCACCAAAAATGACATTTATGTTGCATGGGATGCCAGAAATCTGACCTGTATCTTAGGCAGACTTCTGGGAAAATTGGTGAGCCAATCACACATGCAGGAAATGAAGTTTCTGGGGGTGTGGTCAGTATACATTCTGCGTACAGAACAGTTCCAGGAAGCCATATTGCATTGCATTTTCAGACAATTACAACGGCTGCAGATTGAAAAGGAAAGGTAATTTTTAATAACATTCAATTACAATATGATTTGTGTCACAATTGTATACGCTATATTGTTTTTCTTAATTTGCTATTTTTTTCCCCACGAATGTGGAGTTACCCTTTAAAAGGCAGGTGAGTTTACTGGCAAAAAAAAAACATCACATGTGCGTTCAGGGGAGGAGCTTTTGAGAATAAAAATGTTCAAATGTGACAAAATGCGTTAGCACACATTTAGCCGTGTTAATGCATTCTAATTGCTGGAATTCTGGCCAATAGAATGCTAATCCTAATATTTGATGTAGAAAGGTTTATTCTGCTGAATGGGTCAATGCACTCACTAACTCATCAGCCTAGCTTTGTGTTGTAATATGGGGAAATGACTGGGGACTTCCACATCTGATAGAGGTCTGATCAAAAATATCTGGTAACAGACATGTGAATAAAGCAGAGTGAAGTGTGAAGTGGCAGAGTTGGAATAATTCTCCAATTCAGCTGCACTACTTCTGCCTAAAGTTTAAAATTCTCATCACAATTCCCTGCAATTCTAAAGTGTGAAATGTGCTCAGGTGTGACCGTACAAAAAATGTAAAATGTAAATATAAATAAAGTGCAAGATGTAAATAAGTACGATAAAACCTAATTATACTATCTGGTATAATTAGGTTTTAATGGCACCAGGCAGAGGCCATTACGTAACTGCGCATGCGCAGTTACGATATCGGCCCACAGCCATTTATTTTACGGGTACCGGCTGCCCATAACGGGCATTTAACGGGCGCTTGCTGGGACAATGTAAATTACCCGGATAGGCTCCTATTTGCCGGGACTGTCCCGGCAAAAATGGGACAGTTGGCAAGTATGGTGTTCTCCTCCCGTCTCTCATGCAATCGGCTATGAGCCCGGTGTCCTGCCTGCATGCTGATCTCTCTAGCGTTTTATTTTTTATTTTTTTTCAGAATGTTGCGCAGTGAGATCAGTGAATGTGTTGGAATTAGTAACCTGCAAGGCTTTTTGCCCTCATCATGGAGATATATCCATAATATTACTGTGGTCAGCCATTGTATAAAGAAGTAATATATACGATATTTTGCTCTTAGTATATACAGTACCTCATATAATTCATATCATAGAACTTGTATTGCTGAAATTTATTCTTGCTGCTAGCTTAACCACACAGACACATTAACTTTGATCCACAGGACTTGGCAATGTATACTGCAAGACACATCCTGCCACTTGTACTATAGAAAAATGTATTTTTTATATACCTAGCTAGTAAGGTGGTTCATGTACGTTCATATATATATATATATATATATATATATATATATATATATTTATAAATACACCCCTGTATGTCTCAAACACTTCCTTTGAACTACAAACTCAGATTCCATTTCAGGATAAAAGGGGTCTGGATAAAATCTAAATCAGCAAAATTAGTGTTAGCCTATATTAAAATGTGTGGTTTTGGGTGGGCATTTGATGGTTAATTCTTTAGCTTCTCAACTAACTATGTATTTCTAACCTAACCTTCATTTTATAGCTAGTTCACCGTGTTAACCTATGTGTATTAAATCTTCATGTGTACTCATTGTAACAAGTTCAGCAATTTCATTGTTAAATGTTCTCACATTTGTTAAAATAAAGCTTTGATATCTGATAACAAGAAGTCTCTGGTCCTGGTGATTGGGAAGATCCAGATGTCCAGCTAGTACAATACACACTATATTACCAAAAGTATTGGGACGCCTGCCCTTACACGCACATGAACTTTAATGGCATCCCAGTCTTAGGCTGTAGGGTTCAATATTGAGTTGGTCCACCCTTTGCAGCTATAACAGCTTCAACTCTTCTGGGTAGACTGTCTACAAGGTTTAGGAGTGTGTCTATGGGAATGTTTGACCATTCTTCCAGAAGCGCATTTGTAAGGTCAGGCACTGATGTTGGAGGAGAAGGCCTGGCTCGCAGTCTCCACTCTAAATCATCCCAAAGGTGTTCTATTGGGTTGAGGTCAGGACTCTGTGCAGACCAGTCAAGTTCCTCCACCCCAAACATGCTGATCCATGTCTCAATGGATCTCAATGGATCTTGCTTTGTGCACTGGTCCAAATCATTTGGTGGAGGGGGGATTATGGTGTGGGGTTGTTTTTCAGGGGTTTCAAGGGTTGGGCTTCGCCCCTTAGTTCCAGTGAAGGGATCTCCTAAGACGTCAGCATACCAAGATATTTTGGACAATTTCTTGCTCCCAACTTTGTGGGAACAGTTTGGGGATGGCCCCTTCCTGTTCCAACATGACTGCGCACCAGTGCACAAAGCAAGGTCCATAAAGACATGGATGAGCGAGTTTGGGGAGGAGGAACTTGACAGGCACATGCTGTTCACTGATTAGCCAGAACCGATTAGCAGTTCCAGGCCAAAAATCATTGTCCTGGACCTGTTAAAAGAGTAGTTTTTTTTTTCCAGAATCATACCTAGGTGAATGCAGCATCAGTTCGATGCTGCATCTGTCCCCTGGAGCCTCTAACACTGAGAACCGAGCGATTGAACACCGCCGATCGCTCGGTTCTCAGAGCTCCATGCACAGAGAGCTGCACTCCATGGTCATGATGACATGGAGCCTGGACAGACTCTGTGACGTCAGCAGAGAGCGAACTTCAGCCCACTCTCTGCGAAAAACAAGTCGCAGAACAAACTGCACTCCTGTGATCAATATGAGAAGTACAGCCAAACGAGCTTTGGCTGTACTTCTTGGTTAAGTGATCGGTGCTAAAATGAATCACAGCACCGCCAGCCTGGACATGCATGCCCCCAGCTCGGGAACATGCAGGGAGGGCTCTCCTGACAGGGGGGGGTCTGCACTGGTAATAAGAGCATTGATTACCAGTGCAGACCCTTTGGGGGGATGCCACTAGAACCACCAGGGATGCCCACCCATGACCCTAGGGATGCCCACCATGGCCACCAGGGATGGCAATCAGGGCTCAGGGAGCCTGCCAGTGCCCTCCCCATCAGTGCTGCCTGCCAGTGCCCTCCCCATCAGTGCTGCCCACCAGTGCCCATCATTGGCATCTATCAGTGCTGCCCACCAGTGCCCATTATTGCCCACCAGTGCTGCCTATCAGTGCCCATCAGTGCCGCCTATCTGTGCCCATCAGTTCCACCTATCAGTGCCCATCAGTGATGCCTATAAGTGCCCATTAGTGCGCCTATCAGTGCCCATCAGTGCCACCTATCAATGCCCATAAATGCAGCCTATCAGTGCCTATCAGTGCCCACCAATGCTGCATATCAGTGCTACCTATCAGTGCCCATCAGTGCCGCATATTAGTGCCATCCCATCAGTGCCATCCCATCAGTGCCTCTTCATCAGTGCCTGTCAGTGCAGCCTCATCAGTGCTCATCAGTGCAGGATAAAACGTATCTATTTACAAAATTGTATAACATAAACAAAAAAACTTTTTTTTTTTTTTCAAACTTTTCGATCTTTTTTTATTTGTTTAGCAAAAAAGAAAAAACCTTGCGGTGATTAAATACCACCAAAAGAAAGCTCTATTTGTGGGAAAAGAATTACATAAATTTGGTTTAGGTACAGTGTTGCATGACCGCGCAATTGTCATTCAAAATGCAACAGCGCTAAAAGCTGAAAATTGGCCTGGGCAGGAAGGGGGTGAAAGTGCCCGGTATTGAAGTGGTTAAAGAAGGCACTCTGGATGGTCAAATCCAGAAAGGTGATAAACTCACTACTAAAATCATAAGACAACCGAATGCCACAGTTGTTTCCATTCAATCTTTTCATTAAAATAATTAAAAGATTCAACATCCACTTTCCATAAAAAGAGAACATTGTCTATGTAGCGCCTCCAAAAGGTCAGCTGAGAAGGCGTCTGGTCATAGACAACAGCCTCCTCCCACTTTGCCATGAATAAATGAGTGAGGCTGGGGGCAAACTTAGCCCCATAGCTACGCCAGTTCTCTGAAGATAAAATTGTCCCAGGCATTTGGGTTTTGTCTATCTCCTACAGTGCCCTTGTGGGATTCAGCATGTGGGCAGGACCACTCGAGCATTGCGGACAAGAATTAATGAACATATAAATATACAAAAAGTATTTAAAGACTATAGTTTGTCTAAACATCACCGCCCCCATCATAGAGACCCTTTCTCCCTAAAACTACTATGAATTGACTGTTATTCTCCTCAATGGAGAGGCAGTCATTTTGTAAGAGGTATATCCAAACTTGAAACTCGCTGGATTTTCAACTTAAAACATACAGGCCAAACGGCCTTAATATAAAGTGGGACATAAATAGCTTTTTTAGTAATAGTTACATTTTGCTCTCTAGTAGTTTGTGTTCTTTATTTTTACTGTACGTTTATGTTTAGTCCATATTTTTAACAATATTCTTATTGTATATCCTCTTGTTTTTTTCAGTAAAGGCTCTCCCAATTCATGTACTGGCATATGACTTATTATAACTAATTTTAATCATAATAATATTTGATTAATGAAGAATTAAGAAAAAAATAAGTATATATTTGTTTCAACACAAGATGCCTCTGTATATTTTTATTAATGTTATATGTTTATATTTTTTCTCCATATATCATTACAGGGCACTGACTTGACAATTTGTTCAGATGTCCCCCTCCATCTCTATTATTTGGTCTTTAACTGAATGCCATGTTTCATTGAGCATGGAAGTTGTAAGGAAAGAGTTAAATTCTGTGTTAGTCAAACAATGAAAATACTGAAAATGTGTTTCTGCATGATATCTGCAATTTTCTCAGCAAGTTTTGAGAAAAACTTCCTTTATCTGTTTCCAATCTCTGGTTCTTGAGAATATCTTTGAAAATATCTTATTGCTATGTGTTCATGCAACTTTATATTATGTGCACGTCTCATGATTATGACTAATGTTCTTTGTTCTAAATTGTATATATGCTTAGGACTTTCCCTGAATAAATCTAACATGTATTGAATCTACCCTTGTGTTGGTTCGGTGTGTGTTCCTGAAGCTTTGTGGGGATCCCCAGCCAACAATAGAGTATGGGATATAATGAGTGGAGGTATTCTTTTTGGTCCTTGTGATGGTGTTCACCGTCACTGGGAGTGAAAGACAGATAATTAATGGTTTGAATTGCTTCAGATGGGACAGTAATATTTGTCAGCAATATCTCTCAGGAAATGCAGGAAGATGAATGGTTTGACTTTTCAGATTGCTAGATAGTGAGATGGGGTGGGGTGGGGTTTGTTATTGGTAAGTGCCTATATTCCATTGTTCTATTGTACCTGTCTGCCTTAAGATAAACTTATTATGGGATGTACAGTGCCTTGCGAAAGAATTCGGCCCCCTTGAACATTTCAACCTTTTGCCACATTTCAGGCTTCAAACATAAAGATATAAAACTGTCATTTTTTTTGAAGAATCAACAACAAGTGGGACACAATCATGAAGTGGAACGAAATTTATTGGATATTTCAAACTTTTTTAACAAATAAAAAACGGAAAAATTGGGCGTGCAAAATTATTCAGCCCCCTTAAGTTAATACTTTGTAGCGCCACCTTTTGCTGCGATTACAGCTGTAAGTCGCTTGGGGTATGTCTCTATCAGTTTTGCACATCGAGAGACTGAAATTCTTGCCCATTCCTCCTTGCAAAACAGCTCGAGCTCAGTGAGGTTGGATGGAGAGCGTTTGTGAACAGCAGTTTTCAGTTCTTTCCACAGATTCTCGATTGGATTCAGGTCTGGACTTTGACTTGGCAATTCTAGCACCTGGATATGTTTAGTTGTGAACCATTCCATTGTAGATTTTGCTTTATGTTTTGGATCATTGTCTTGTTAGAAGACAAATCTCCATCCCAGGTTCAGGTCTTTTGCAGACTCCATCAGGTTTTCTTCCAGAATGGTCCTGTATTTGGCTCCATCCATCTTCCCATCAATTTTAACCATCTTCCCTGTCCCTGCTGAAGAAAAGCAGGCCCAAACCATGGGTTTGTTCAGGGTGATGAGCTGTGTTGCTTTTACGCCAAACATAACGTTTTGCATTGTTGCCAAAAAGTTCGATTTTGGTTTCATCTGACCAGAGCACCTTCTTCCACATGTTTGGTGTGTCTCCCAGGTGGCTTGTGGCAAACTTTAAACGACACTTTTTATGGATATCTTTAAGAAATGGCTTTCTTCTTGCCACTCTTCCATAAAGGCCAGATTTGTGCAGTATACGACTGATTGTTGTCCTATGGACAGAGTCTCCCACCTCAGCTGTAGATCTCTGCAGTTCATCCAGAGTGATCATGGGCTTCTTGGCTGCATCTCTGATCAGTCTTCTCCTTGTATGAGCTGGAAGTTTAGAGGGACGGCCAGGTCTTCGTATATTTGCAGTGGTCTGATACTCCTTCCATTTCAATATTATCGCTTGCACAGTGCTCCTTGGGATGTTTAAAGCTTGGGAAATCTTTTTGTATCCAAATCCAGCTTTAAACTTCTCCACAACAGTATCTCTGACCTGCCTGGTGTGTTCCTCGTTCTTCATGATGCTCTCTGCGCTTTAAACGGACCTCTGAGACTATCACAGTGCAGGTGCATTTATACGGAGACTTGATTACACACAGGTGGATTCTATTTATCATCATTAGTCATTTAGGTCAACATTGGATCATTCAGAGATCCTCACTGAACTTCTAGAGAGAGTTTGCTGCACTGAAAGTAAAGGGGCTGAATAATTTTGCACGCCCAATTTTTCAGTTTTTTATTTGTTAACAAAGTTTGAAATATCCAATAAATTTCGTTCCACTTCATGATTGTGTCCCACTTGTTGTTGATTCTTCACAAAAAATTACAGTTTTATATCTATATGTTTGAAGCCTGAAATGTGGCAAAAGGTCGAAAGTTCAAGGGGGCCAAATACTTTCTCAAGGCACTGTATATGTGTATGTGGATTGGCTGCTAAGGGGGAGGGGGGATTGTCCCAAAGTGTATATCTCTGTGTGCATGTGTTTGAATAAACAGTTTGAGTTTGACTTCACCCTGAATCAAGAGTCCTGTCTCTCATTGGGGGAATCTGCTACAAGGGATTGCTATGCTCTTCATACTCCCTTGGATAATCACTAAGCTCTTGTAAGAGCTTGTTCCTATTCTTGCTGCACTCTCTGGAGAAAGAGCGGTTCACCCACTGGAACCTTGAGCCTTGTTGTAGGTCCAGGGTGGGTAGGGGACGGCGGGACCCCAACCAAGCTACGGCGGTTTGTGGGGTCTGTGGTGGTTATGGTGTCTGGTGGAGTGCTTGGAGCCCTCGGGAAGCACTAGGAGCATCCGTCAACGGAGGTACCCAGTCGGGGTGCCGGTTGATCCGTTACAGTCCTCATTTGTACTCTAGTGTCTGACTACAACGGACACCATTTTTGTGTGGATTTTTTTGTTTTTAGTTTGATTGGTAAATGCATGATCACATGATTGGTGGAGTCTATTTATTCTTTCATGTTCCTGTTTTCCCTAACGATGCAAAACACACTGAGCGGAGCCAGAACTTGTGACATCATCACGCCCACCAATGCCAGTGTTTGCCTGTGATTGCATGTACTTGATTTTATAATTGTGAGTACCCTTCAACGCTCTTTTAATACAAAAATATTTAGCAGTATGCATACTATGCACGACCTAGGTTTTTCCCCTTCCATGGTGGCCGATTAATGTAATTTGTTCTGGAGTTGCCATATTCAGAGCCATCTGAGACCTTGTGGCTGGAATGCAATAAACCGGATCTAGAGAGCCAAAGGATACCTGGAGGTGTCTGGTTTATATACTGGTTTGATCCCTTTAGTTTGGGATCCATTCTTTCCGGTAAGAGGCTTAAGTTTGGTGGAGGGCATGTAATTGTGTTAAATATTTAACACCATTCATGTTGTTGGTGGAAATGGATCACATAATCACCAAGACGGAAAAGAATGACTATTTTTCACTTAATTGTGTTTCATCACCTTTCTGTATATATTCACACACATTAGCATTCTTTGTATGTATTGACTGTATTTTTTCACTTGCACTATATAAGTTATATGGCCATCTGGGTAATATCATTTCTTATCAGGAAGCACACAATATTGTGCATATATATATATATATATATATATACAGTGCCTTGCGAAAGTATTCGGCCCCCTTGAACTTTGCGACCTTTTGCCAAATTTCAGGCTTCAAACATAAAGATATAAAACTGTAATTTTTTGTGAAGAATCAACAAGTGGGACACAATCATGAACGGAAACAAATTTAATGGATATTTCAAACTTTTTTAACAAATAAAAAACTGAAAAATTGGGCGTGCAAAATTATTCAGCCCCCTTAAGTTAATACTTTGTAGCGCCACCTTTTGCTGTGATTACAGCTGTAAGTCGCTTGGGGTATGTCTCTATCAGTTTTGCACATCGAGAGACTGACATTTTTGCCCATTCCTCCTTGCAAAACAGCTCGAGCTTAGTGAGGTTGGATGGAGAGCGTTTGTGAACAGCAGTTTTCAGTTCTTTCCACAGATTCTCGATTGGATTCAGGTCTGGACTTTGACTTGGCCATTCTAACACCTGGATATGTTTATTTGTGAACCATTCCATTGTATATTTTGCTTTATGTTTTGGATCATTGTCTTGTTGGAAGACAAATCTCTGTCCCAGTCTCAGGTCTTTTGCAGACTCCATCAGGTTTTCTTCCAGAATGGTCCTGTATTTGGCTCCATCCATCTTCCCATCAATTTTAACCATCTTCCCTGTCCCTGCTGAAGAAAAGCAGGCCCAAACCATGATGCTGCCACCACCATGTTTGACAGTGGGGATGGTGTGTTCAGGGTGATGAGCTGTGTTGCTTTTACACCAAAAATAACGTTTTGCATTGTTGCCAAAAAGTTTGATTTTAGTTTCATCTGACCAGATCACCTTCCTCCACATGTTTGGTGTGTCTCCCAGGTGGCTTGTGGCAAACTTTAAACGACACTTTTTATGGATATCTTTAAGAAATGGCTTTCTTCTTGCCACTCTTCCATAAAGGCCAGATTTGTGCAGTATACGACTGATTGTTGTCCTATGGACAGAGTCTCCCACCTCAGCTGTAGATCTCTGCAGTTCATCCAGAGTGATCATGGGGCTCTTGGCTGCATCTCTGATCAGTATTCTCCTTGTATGAGCTGGAAGTTTAGAGGGACGGCCAGGTCTTCGTAGATTTGCAGTGGTCTGATACTCCTTCCATTTCAATATTATCGCTTGCACAGTGCTCCTTGGGATGTTTAAAGCTTGGGATATCTTTTTGTATCCAAATCCGGCTTTAAACTTCTCCACAACAGTATCTCGGACCTGCCTGGTGTGTTCCTTGTTCTTCATGATGCTCTCTGCGCTTTAAACTGACCTCTGAGACTATCACAGTGCAGGTGCATTTATACGGAGACTTGATTACACACAGGTGAATTCTATTTATCATCATTGGTCATTTAGGTCAACACTGGATCATTCAGAGATCCTCACTGAACTTCTGGAGAGAGTTTGCTGCACTGAAAGTAAAGGGGCTGAATAATTTTGCACGCCCAATTTTTCAGTTTTTTATTTGTTAAAAAAGTTTGAAATATCCAATAAATTTCGTTCCACTCCATGATTGTGTCCCACTTGTTGTTGATTCTTCACAAAAAATTACAGTTTTATATCTTTATGTTTGAAGCCTGAAATGTGGCAAAAGGTCGCAAAGTTCAAGGGGGCCGAATACTTTCACAAGGCACTGTATATATATATATATATATATATATATACAGTATATATATATATATATATATATATATATATATATATATATATATATATATACATACAGTGACACATGCAGATAAAGTTGTGTTGGGATATGTCTATGTGATTAGGTGGGACACAGGAGGTGCTTACCAGCCTATATGCTCTTGTTTGTATTTCCAGTTGTATTTGCAAAAGTCCTATACTCACTTGTTCTTGGTTATAGAGCAAATAGGGGGTTAAGTTAACAAGGAGGATCTAATTTTAAATGACGCTCCCTTTCTGAGAAGAATTCCCAGAAATACTTTCACATTCATCTATGTGTGCAGGACAGAATCCAGATCAGCCGCTCCCAGCTTCTCTTCTGTACCGAGTTGTACCAAAAGTTTATTTTTTTCCCAGGATGGCGACTTTTGGCCTGAGAGAGGAGCTGAGCTGCTGCATCTGCCTGGACCTTTATGAGGAGCCCATATCACTGAATTGTGGACATAACTTCTGCCGGGGCTGTATAGTGACTGTGCTGGATACAAAGAAGAGGAAGTCTACCAATTACTCCTGTCCAGAGTGCAGAGAGGAGTATACAGAGCGCCCTCCGCTGAAAAAGAACAGAAAGTTGTGTAACATTGTGGATAATTTCTGATCTGCTCACCTGGAGGAAACAAAGGTCTTCTGTACATACTGTGATCGTCCTGTACCAGCTACTAAATCATGTCTGCACTGTGAGGCCTCATTTTGCAATAAACACTTAAGAAACCACAGCAAGTCAGCGGATCACATTTTAACTGATCCCACCACATCATTTGAGGACAGAAAATGTTCCATACATAAAGAGATCCTGAAATATTACTGCACAGAGGACAGTGCCTGTATCTGTATGTCCTGCTGGGTGGCTGGAGACCACAAAGGACACCAGGTGGACCTTCTGAAAGAGGCCTCTGAAAAGAAGAAAGACAAGCTGAGAGATGTTACTGAGAAATTGAACACTGAGAAACAGGAGACTGACAAGAGAATCCAGAATCTGGGAAATCACAGGATGGGAGAGAAAAGAAAAGCAGCTGATGTCACCAGAAGAGTCACTGAGCTGTTTAGAGACATCAGGAGACATCTGGATGATGTAGAGAAGAGAATCCTGACTGAGGTCTCCAGACAGGAGGAGAAGATCTCCCAGTCAGGCTGTGATATGATCCAGAAGCTGGAGAAACAGAAGAATGAGCTGTCCAGGAAGATTAATGAAAATGAGGTCGTATGTGACATCACAGATCCATTAACTGTGCTAAAGAAAGAAATGATCATTGATGACATCATTCCTAGCAGTGGTGATGTAAGAGATGCTGGCTGTCTGGATGAAGGAATGATCTCACAGATGCTCCACAGAGGACTTCTCCACTTTACTGACAGTCTGATAGATCTGAAGATAAAGAGACAATTCTCAGAGATGGAAAAATCAAACATATTACTGGATATAAAAACAGCCAATAATTACATTATTATATCACAGGATCTGAAATCAGCGACTTACACCAATAAATCAGAGAATAGACCGGATGTTCCAGAGAGGTTTAGAGTCCGACAGGTAATAAGTACACAGAGCTTCTCATCAGGGAGACATTACTGGGAGGTAGATGTGAGCGGAGCGAAGGAATGGCTGATAGGGGTGGCCGGTCACAGCATGGAGAGGAATATAAATGGAAATGAATCTTTTATAGGTTATAATGACAAATCATGGGGTCTGACCCAAAGAGATAGACTCTGTGCAAAGCACAACACAGGTATAACTATAGACTCTAGATCTTCTCTAAAGACCGTTGGGATCTGTGTGGATTACGATGAGGGACGTCTTTCCTTCTACCAGCTGTGTGATCCCATCAGACACCTCCACACCTTCACCGCCATCTTTACTGAACCCCTTCTTTTTATGTGTTTGATGATTCCATCATAAGAATAATGTAGTAAAAAGAAAAAAAAAAACAATGTAGTGGGCTCCCCAGTGTCAGATCTCCTATTCAATATACAGGCGGGGCAAACATTAAAGTGACACTTATCCTTGTGTAGCGGGGTCTTCCATTATACAAGTTCTAAAAGACTGCTGCTTGACATTTGAGAGGAACTCTGCTCCATCTAGTGGCCAAAAGGACACATTGCAGCGGCTATGGAATTTCTTTTGATGTTATTTTCCTTTCAGGAAGTTGAGCAGTCTTCATCGCCCATAGTGCTTTGAGAGTACCAGGGTGCACTGCTGCACCGCACAGCCTTCTGGGGGAAGCTTTATAAAGGAAGGGAGGAGCCAGGCTCACTCTCTTGGGAAAGACACAGTGAGACAAGCAGGATGCCAGCGCTGTGGGCTGATGCTGCATGCTAGGCCGAAACTCCTGGGCCTTAAGTGACTAAGTTGCAGTGTTTCATCTCCAGTAGAGGATCCCTCCTGGAGGTCCCATCGATGTTCTACAGAGACCAGACTCATCCACCCCAAATACCTAGTGCGGCTGGTGACAGAGGCCGGAGACTGAGACCGCAGCGGAGGCTTCCTGGGAGACAGTCCTGTTGGTGAGAGGGCACCTGCCCAAAAACTGACTCTATCTATCAAAGAAGTAACTTTAGTCAGGATTAGCCTTAGAGTAGTAGAAGGCAATATACCAGGTGGCCCAGTACATCTCTCACAGAAGTTTTACCGCCAATCCTGCACAGACACCCCGCGGTGATTACTAACTGTTTGCTGCCATTCTCTCTATTGATCACCCATCCTCAATGTGGATTACAAATCGCGAGTGCACCAACGTTGCTAGTGAAGATATAGAGAAGAAACAGCGGACTCAGATAGGTCTGACATTCTGGTACTGTGTCTAACTGAATGCTGAGCCTTATTTCCAAAAGTATAATAGTGATTAAGATGGTGGTCCTATAGGCTCTGAGACATTTCCTGAAACAATTAATGTGCCCTTGAGGAGTGATATCACAGTATTTATCTTATCTTTGATTAATTAATCAGTATATCCTTTTACAAAGTCATATTTTACTGTATCGAAACTGTTTATTTGATTTACAGTAAATAACTTTCCTGTTTAAAAGCAAGCTTGTGTGTGGTCACCTTGTATTACCCAGAAGGACTGCAGCTGGAGAGAGGTAACAGGTCATTATTATTTATTGAAGTGTTATATTCCAATCTGTGTAGCCATTTGGTATTCCAGTCCTATTCTGGGTCAGTTGTGCCTAGGGAGGGTTCGAGCCAATTCTGTGGGTTGTTAGGCAGGACGTAGACCCAATAATCTAATCAGCAGCTCCTGCGGGGGTGGTGCTACACGTGGGGGCTCGTCCGGGATAATCTACAGTCCTGCAACACAACCCTCTCAGCCACAGAATCCCCCTCAACGCAGAAATGGATCCTACCGCTGCAGCCGAGTGGTGCAGGGAAGAGAATGTCGTAGTGGAAAATGGCCTGGTGGTTGAAATCAAGGGAGAGGTCTGGACTGAGGAAAAACTCCTCCCAGTTTTAAGGGCACTGTCCACAGACAGGAAATTCTGGGTGACTGACATAAAGACAGACACCACCGTTCCACACACGTATGCATTGTGTGAGTGGAGGAAGGGGGTCCCTGATTACTTTAAGGGAACCAGTGTAAAGACTACTGACCAAACAGAACTTTTCTTAATACATCCAGAAGTCCTTACTGAAGGTCCCTCATCCACCACTCCTGGGGGATCCAGCAAAGAAAAAGGTGTCCAAGAAGGGAGTCCAGAGTCACCACCTTTGTCTACCTTTAGCTCAGAACTGTGTGCTGTTCTCGGGGAAATCGTAGCAAAATGTAGTAAGGACTCCCCAAACTATCTGATGACTGGATATAGGAAGCTCAGGACATTCTCTGGGAAACAGCCTGTGCCTTCAACAGAAGATGGGTTTGAAGAGTGGTTAGATACCGCCACTCAGGCTTTGGAAGAGTGGGAGGTACCAGAACAGCACAAGAAACAGAGAATCACAGAAAGTTTAAAGGGACCTGCACTAGAGGCCGTACGTAATCTCAAGCTAAGCAAAAAGAACTGCACTGCACAGGATTATCTAGACATTCTACAAGATGTATTTGGTCGGACGGAGAACGTGGCTGAACTTCTTTACCAGTTAGACCACTGTTACCAAGAAGAGGAAGAGAAGTTGTCCGAATTTATTAGACGCCTAGATAAGATCATCCACCAGATCTTGTTAAAGAAAGGGATAGACCCCCAGAAGGTAGATGAGACTCGTGCACGGCAGGTGCTGAGAGGGGCTCAACCCTTAGATCCCATTGCCATACTGTTGCGAACTCGCCAAGATGGTGGCATTCTGGAATACCCTGACCTGATCCGAATGGTCAGAGAAGAAGAGGTCATGTTGGACAACAAAAGGAAGAGTCGGCAGTTTGACTCAACTGCTCGTGTCAGAGTGATAAGTGCAAAAGAAAGTGACTCGCAAGTTGAACTCCTAAAGACCCAGGTGTCCCAGTTGATAGAAATGGTGTCCATCCTGACCAGTCAGGCATCTACTCTACCTGATGGGAACGCGTCAGAGAAGCCGGATAAACCTTCTAACCTTAGAGTAGACCCGGAACCGAGACCTAGGAGATCGCTAACTTGTTTCAACTGTGGGGGAGTAGGACATGTTAGAGGAGTATGTCCCAGCCCAGGAAATGTCGCCTCAGAACCTCGCAAGCCAGCGGAAAAACTTCAGAGGGCACCCGTGAAGGAGTCGACCGGGTGCCCGCCAGTTTCAAGGGAATCCAAGAGACTCAATGATTCAGGGAATCTGAGTCAGGGAGTCAGATCCAGGTACAACGCCCCTAGTTCTATACTCCAGGCTACTGAGAGGAGGAAAATCAATGCACACCGGGCCCAGAGGGGACTGAAGTCCAGAAGAAAAAAAAAGAAAAGAGCCTGGGTGCAGAGAACTGAATCAGACAACAAGGCCACTTCAAGAGAATTCCCAACTAACTTGGTCGGGCCTTCCCCTGTAGTCTCTGTCCAGGTAGAAGGAATTTACACAAGAGCCCTCCTTGACACTGGGGCCCAAGTGACTCTTCTGTATAGAGACTTCTATGATAAACACCTTACCCATCTACCTCTGCAGAAGTTGGAAGATCTGGAGATATGGGGTATCGGGACTCAAAGTTTTCCCTATGACGGGTATCTGTCAATCAAGTTGACCTTTGACCCATCAGTGGCTGGTGAAGCTGAAACCTTCGACACCCTAGCGGTGGTCTGTCCTCGTCCGCCAGGGGCCAACAAAAGCTCTCTCATCGTAGGGACCAACACTGACCTAGTAAGGCGCCTCCTGACACAACTGGTCCAGGGACAGGATGCTCCAGCGCCAAGGATTCACCCCATGCTACGGCAGGCCTATCAACAATTAGTATTGGAGCAAGAGACTCCTGCAGAAGGAGTTGGAAGACTCTGGAAGTTGGACAGAACGGAAAAGGTCTTGCAGCCAGGAGAGGTGGCTTGTCTGAAAGCTTCCGTTAAACTCACATGGAAATAGCCGGGCCCTTTTATCATCTTTGAATCAGGTCCACAGGAAGAGGAGAGAGGGATAGAAGTAATCCCTGAAGTGATCCCTTTGAAGGTGTTACAGAAAAACCATGGAAGGGTTTTAGTTAGTGTCAGAAACACCTCTACTACACCGGTGAAGGTACCGGCCAGAGTGCTGTTGGGCCAAGTTAACCCGGCTACCCCAGTTGTCCCATCTAATCTTAAAGAGGAGGGAAGGGGTGAAGATGTTATAGAAGAGCTCTGCTCTGGAAACGCTGCCCTCCTACCAGAATGGGTGAAGAGGGCCAAGGCACAACTTGCTCGATGGCGAGGAATATTTTCTAGGGATGAGTTCGACGTGGGATGCGCCAGGAGTGCCACTCATAAGATCCGCCTGAGTGAGGACAAACCTTTCCGAGAAAGAGTCCGGCGAGTTCCCTTAGGTGACTTAGAAGATCTACGTCAGCAGCTGGCGGAACTCAAGAAGACTGGGGTTATTCGAGAATCCAGGAGCCCATATGCTTCTCCGATAGTGGTAGTCCGGAAGAAAAACGGATCTCTGAGGCTTTGTATCGACTACCGAACCCTGAACAGAAGAACCATCCCAGACCAGTATACCACTCCTCGAATCGAAGACGCCCTACAGAGCTTGTCAGGGGCGAAGTGGTTCAGTGTGATGGACTTAAAGAGTGGGTATTATCAGATCCCCATGCACCCTGAAGATCGGGAGAAGACAGCCTTCATCACCCCTGTGGGGTTCTTTGAGTTCAATCGCATGCCTCAGGGGTTGTCAGGGGCCCCTGCTACCTTCCAAAGGCTGATGGAAAGGACCGTTGGAGATATGAATTTGATAGAGGTACTGGTATACTTGGATGATGTTATCGTGTTTGGCAGAACTTTGGAAGAACACGAGGAGAGGTTGGAAAAGGTCCTGAAGAGGCTACATGAAGAAGGCCTGAAACTTTCTCCTGAGAAGTGCCAATTCTATCAGTCCTCGGTCCATTACCTGGGCCACATCGTGTCTGAAGAAGGGGTGGCCACCGACCCGGACAAGCTGGATGCTGTCGCCTCCTGGCCGAGACCTACAAATGTGACCGAACTTCGGTCGTTCCTGGGTTTTTGCTCCTATTACAGGAGGTTTGTAGAGGGGTTTGCCAAGATTGCCCAACCCCTCAATGAGTTACTAAAGAACGAAGAAGATGACGTTCCTGAACTGGTCAAGCCAGTGAAGTCCACCATGGGACCCCGGAAGGCCAAGGAGTCCATCCAGGATCAGTGGACCCCAGAATGTGAAGGGGCTTTCATTCAGTTGAAAAAGAATCTAACCACTGCCCCTGTGTTGGCCTACGCAGACCCCACGAAACCATATGAACTACATGTCGATGCCAGCCGAGATGGGCTGGGTGGGGTACTCTACCAGGAACATGAGGGCCACCTGCGACCCGTAGCCTATGTGAGCAGGAGTCTACTACCTGCTGAAAGGAATTATCCTACCCACAAACTTGAATTCCTGGCCTTAAAGTGGGCAGTGGTCGACAAACTGAAAGATTATCTGTACGGAGCTGAATTCATTGTCAAGACGGATAATAATCCCCTTACCTATCTGTTGACTACAGCCAAGCTGGATGCAACAGGACACAGATGGTTGGCTGCCCTCTCTAGCTTCAACTTCAGCCTGAAGTATCGGCCAGGAATCGGGAACAGGGATGCAGATGCCCTATCCAGAAGGTTGCATGCACCACACAAACCTGATAAAGAATGGACCCATTTGGCTCCAGAAGGGGTGCGTGCCCTATATCAGGGAACTGAACTTCGATCCAGAGGAGGATCAAGAGCCGAAGAGATTGGGGTTTCGGCTGTCGGAGTACCCAAATACTATTGCAGGGTGACCCAGGTTGAAGGGGAATATTTACCCCGGCTGTCAAAAAGGGACTTGAGGAAGGAGCAGCTGGAAGACCCTCTGGGAAAACTTCTTTTGGAAGCCTTGGAGATCCAGCGCCCTGAGTTGCTTCTAACCGACTCTCCTCAGGGGGCCCGTCTGTTGCATAGAGAGTGGACCCGGTTACAGATCCGAGAAGGGGTGGCCTACCGAAGAGGCCCATCTGAAGATCTGGAGGAGAAGTGGCAACTGTTCTTACCAGCTAAATACAGGGAGAGAGTTCTGGCTGCTCTTCATGATAATCATGGCCATCTTGGACCTGAAAGAACTTTTCAGCTTGTCAGAGACAGGTTCTACTGGCCCTGTATGAGGGCCGAAGTTGAAGGATACTGTCATTCTTGTGTCCGATGTATACAAAGGAAGACTCTGCCACGTCAAACAGCCCCAATGGGCCATCTATAAAGCCAGGGACCCATGGAACTGGTGTGCATTGATTTCCTTTGCCTAGAGCCTGATCTGAGTGGCCAAGGGAATGTCCTTGTGGTAACAGACCATTTTACCAGATACGCCCAAGCATTCCCAACAAGGGATCAGAAGGCCTCTACAGTAGCCAAAGTTCTTGTAGAAAAGTTCTTTGTACACTATGGGTTACCACAACGCCTCCATTCAGATCAGGGAAGAGACTTTGAAAGCAGACTGATCAAGAGACTGTTAGATCTGTTAGGCATCCAAAAGACTAGAACTACTCCCTACCATCCACAAGGGGATGCCCAGCCGGAACGATTTAACAGGACTCTTTTGGACATGTTGGGGACTTTAAGCTCAGAGAAGAAACAGCATTGGGGCAAACATGTAGCTGCCATTGTGCATGCCTACAACAGTACTGTCAGTGATGCTACTGGATATTCCCCTTATCGTCTAATGTTTGGACGAGAGGCTCGATTGCCAGTGGATTTGGCCTTTGGCATCTCGCCCGATCACACCTCTTCAGCATCGCACAAGGGATATGTGGACCGACTGCGGAAGAGTCTGAAATCGGCCTATGATAAAGCTCAGGCCACATCTGATCAACGTGGACTGAGGAATAAAAGGAATTTCGACTTAAAAGTTCGGATCCAAGACTTGCAACCAGGGGACAGGGTATTGTTGAGGAACTTGGGTGTCCCGGGAAAACACAAGTTGGCAGACCGCTGGAAGTCCCAACCTTATGTTATCTGCAAGCAACTACCAAACCTCCCTGTGTATCAAATTCGGCCTGAAGGAAGTGTGGGTCCATTGAAGACTTGGCATAGGAACCATTTACTGCCTCTCTCTGAAGCAGTTCGCATGCCTCCTGTCGTAGATTCGCCAGAGACCCCTTCGACCTCTCGCCTGTCCAGACCAGTCACCAGATCTCAGTCGACACTCCCAGATGTGAGGGAGGGAAATTCTCCATCTGAAGATCTGGAAGATGAAGAGGAGGTACCTGACTGGATGTGGTCATCTCAGTTACCAGAACCCACACCTGCCTCCCTGTCTTCATCCGAATTGGCTGACAGAGGAACCCTTCGGGCGGAAGCCCCCGAATTCATACCTTTCCACATGCTTCCAGAAGAAGTAGTTGATGATGAAGATCCTGAGGAGGAGGTTGCACCTTTCTCTGAAGAAGAACTGACCGCTCTTGAAGCATCAGATTCCTGTGTGTTGGAACATGAGGAGGAGGACATTGAAGAATCCCCAGAAGTGGCTGGTCCTAGTACCTCTGAGATCGTGCATCCCAAAGAACAGAAGGAAAGAAGAGTCATTCACCCACCCAAAAGACTGACCTATGACCAATTGGGTGAATGCTCGGAAGAGGCTATCTTTACTTCCAAACGAACTCTTGATCAGCCTAGTTCTTCCACCGCAGATTTGGTGGAGGACAACCCTAGCTCACCCCCAGGCACATCTGTACAAGCCACTCAAGTGTCAGGGGTCTGTGGACAGAATTACCTTCCCTCCCCCGACAATTGGTGGGAGGTTCCTATGTCGAACCTGTGTTGTAATATGCAGTTGTTAAGTTTGAACTCTGCTTATGAAAAGGAAGATGATTCCCTGTTATGCATATGTTAATGTTTTTTTTTTTGTGTACTGCCAACATATGCACTGGAGTACATGCTGTTGTCCTCTTTGGGGACCAAAGTTTCTCAAGTGGGGGGAGTGTGTAGCGGGGTCTTCCATTATACAAGTTCTAAAAGACTGCTGCTTGACATTTGAGAGGAACTCTGCTCCATCTAGTGGCCAAAAGGACACATTGCAGCGGCTATGGAATTTCTTTTGATGTTATTTTCCTTTCAGGAAGTTGAGCAGTCTTCATCGCCCATAGTGCTTTGAGAGTACCAGGGTGCACTGCTGCACCGCACAGCCTTCTGGGGGAAGCTTTATAAAGGAAGGGAGGAGCCAGGCTCACTCTCTTGGGAAAGACACAGTGAGACAAGCAGGATGCCAGCGCTGTGGGCTGATGCTGCATGCTAGGCCGAAACTCCTGGGCCTTAAGTGACTAAGTTGCAGTGTTTCATCTCCAGTAGAGGATCCCTCCTGGAGGTCCCATCGATGTTCTACAGAGACCAGACTCATCCACCCCAAATACCTAGTGCGGCTGGTGACAGAGGCCGGAGACTGAGACCGCAGCGGAGGCTTCCTGGGAGACAGTCCTGTTGGTGAGAGGGCACCTGCCCAAAAACTGACTCTATCTATCAAAGAAGTAACTTTAATCAGGATTAGCCTTAGAGTAGTAGAAGGCAATATACCAGGTGGCCCAGTACATCTCTCACAGAAGTTTTACCGCCAATCCTGCACAGACACCCCGCGGTGATTACTAACTGTTTGCTGCCATTCTCTCTATTGATCACCCATCCTCAATGTGGATTACAAATCGCGAGTGCACCAACGTTGCTAGTGAAGATATAGAGAAGAAACAGCGGACTCAGATAGGTCTGACATTCTGGTACTGTGTCTAACTGAATGCTGAGCCTTATTTCCAAAAGTATAATAGTGATTAAGATGGTGGTCCTATAGGCTCTGAGACATTTCCTGAAACAATTAATGTGCCCTTGAGGAGTGATATCACAGTATTTATCTTATCTTTGATTAATTAATCAGTATATCCTTTTACAAAGTCATATTTTACTGTATCGAAACTGTTTATTTGATTTACAGTAAATAACTTTCCTGTTTAAAAGCAAGCTTGTGTGTGGTCACCTTGTATTACCCAGAAGGACTGCAGCTGGAGAGAGGTAACAGGTCATTATTATTTATTGAAGTGTTATATTCCAATCTGTGTAGCCATTTGGTATTCCAGTCCTATTCTGGGTCAGTTGTGCCTAGGGAGGGTTCGAGCCAATTCTGTGGGTTGTTAGGCAGGACGTAGACCCAATAATCTAATCAGCAGCTCCTGCGGGGGTGGTGCTACACTTATTTTTAAAAATAATACATACACATCTACTATATAATGACCATATAATCAGTCTTTTAATTAAATTGTTATACTGTGCTTTACTGCCTCCTTGTCACATCCTCGACGAACTTCCAAAATTCGGATACATCTGAATCTCTGAATAATGAATATTTTGTTAGAATTTCGATTTGGAATGAAACAAACTTTTTTATTTTATTTATTTTTTTATATAATCTTTATTTAATTAGAACAGTGTTATATATTACAGCAAGAAAATTATTGAGAATCGGATAAGACTATTAATAAGGCAACATGGAAATCCACTTTTTAAAATTCAATATATGATTGTATGCATGAAAACCTAAAAGATAAAAGCGGTAATTTGTAATTTATAACTCAAGTGTGTATTTTATTAAAACTATGTGTGGCTTTTATAACAGTAACTCCGGCACCCTTGGTGAGTGAAGTCTCGCCAGTGTTATGTTTCTCCCATTTTGGTCTATCTGAAGTATTAAGGAACCAGGCTAGCCCTGGGAGGCCCCATGCCAGGCCGGGCACCAGAGGAGGGGGGCATAAACTGCCTCCAGCTAACCTTCCCCAGCACACCCCGCCCGGCCGTAGCTGCCCCAAGCACACCATAGCTTCATGGGGTAGAAGAAGGGAGCATATCAACCACAGCTTCCACATGGGAGATTGTCTCCGGCCTACTGGTCAGACACTCACAGCCTCTGTCTAGACTGGGTGCGCAAACTGCACATGTCTACATGTTAGTTGCAGTCCTGTACACTGATCAATGTACACTACACATCCCATAGTCCATCTCAGGAATGAGCAAGAGCTCATCCTACATACAGTAGGACCATGGGGAATGAACGTAGCCACCCTCTAACAGGAGGTCAGATCACAGTTGCAAAGAAAAGGGAGTTTGGAGATTTGGAGGAGGCTGAGGGCAATAGAAGGGACTTTTATGAGTTAAAAAATACAAACTTGGATAGAATTTTTTTTAAACCAGAGTTTAGTGTCACCCTTAATCCTGTAACCTGTCTGATATGAATTAGCTATAAAAATGCATCAAACATTTCAGTATCAGGAACCGAATACATTTCCATTATATTTATAAAGTATTGATTGAGATAAAATGATCAGTTTCAATCATATACAATCTTAAAACTAGGACTGTACTCCATAACCTGATTTATTGTTAGGCCCAACACCTACTGTCCTATTTAATAGTGCAGTGCAGACAGCAGTGATGATGTGTACAGCGCAGTAAATCACAGGAACCAATCAAAACTCACTTATCTGAATGTTATCAGTTGCTGCATTTCTCCAATAATTGCACCTACTTTTCTCTTACTTGCTACCTTATGGACTGTGAAATACTGTATACTGTTAGGAGATTTTGGTTGTTTGATAGTTGCAAAAATACCTTTTAAAGTGGTTGTTAAACCACTATGTTATCTTTTCACCATCCCCTCTGTTAGATTACAACCTGTATCCTAGTTACTGTGCTTTATTAAAAAAAAGCGGATTTCTACCTGTTTTCACAGCTCCTATCTGCAATCACATGACTCCCGGCTCTCTTCTCTCCCTGTCTGACATCTCTAGGGGGGCAGGGCCAATAACTTCTTCTGACGTCAGCATGGGAGGCGGGGAGGAAAGGAGGAGAGAGGCGGGAGTCATGTGAACGCCGATAGGCGCTGTGGAAAAAGGGAGAAATCTGTTTTCTTTTTTTAAAAAGCACAGGAACTGGAATACAGGTTGTAATCTAACAGAGGGGATAATAGAAAAAGGAAAAAGGGGGAGCGGCAAGGGGACTTTTAAAGGGGTACCGTCATAGGACCAATAAATCTAAATAGACGTACATAAAAAGAATAATTTTATTGAAATGAACAGCATATGTTAAAAATTTCTGTATTCCTGAGAACATAGGCAGCAGTAATACAAATATCCCATAAAAGGAGAACAGGGAGTAGCAAAATACATATGAGGCAAAATTGTTTCCTACATAGAGGGGTGATCGCTCAAACCCCCACAAGACCTATGTTGACCAGAAGGCAATGCAACTGGTAGGTTTACATGTAGTAAACGTTGATGCCCATGAACTTGCCCGACATATTTCACGGAACACCGCTTCCTCAGGGGCAGTTGGAAAGGTGTATGAACATCACAATTGCTACTAAGAAATAAAAAGGAAAGAAAAATAAATATCAAAATACACTAAAATAAATAATATAATTTACATAGTTGATCATAAAATGCGGAGGTCACGAGAGAGAGCATAGGTCAAAAACCAGAAAACCCACCTGCAAGATAACCACTCCCAAATCAATAGGATTGACCAGGGATCACAAGGTGGCTGCTTCCATGATGTGACTACAAGACATCTGCTACCCCTGAAGAAGGAATATCATTCCGAAACGCGTTTTGTTGGGTTAGATCATTAAAAATGTCAAAAACGTTGAAAAATAATAACAAAGTAACACAAAACATTTGTTACAATCTGATTGTTGACACAGCAAAATGATGATGAACATATATAATACATATGTGAGGGGTTGTAACAAATGAAAAACATCAATTACAGAGTGCGCTAAAAGATTATGGAACACAAATATTCACAAAAATGGTGATTGCTGATGTCCAGCTAAACACAAAGTCTATATTCTAAATGATGAGACTGTGCAAAAGTCTTGAAAATCCAAAGAATATAGTGAGGTTGGGGAGTGATGAAGAGGCTTCCACTCAAGGGGATATCGCCACCAAGAACATACCCAAGGAAGAGAAGGGGACTATAGTGCATTACCTCACTTTATTGAACCAATAAGAAAGAGTAACACTTACATTTTCAGGAGAAAAAACAGCATATGTAAATTTTGGATCGAGGACCTCTGCAGTAGTCCGGGATCATCTAGATCCCCACACTTTGGAAGCAGATGGTCGCTTTATTCCTATTGTGAATTCTCTCCTACAAGCTGACCTAACGGACTCCAGGGTTATACACTATATGTTTGCATCTCTCCATCATCTGGTAAGAGTCCCTTCTTAACACTGGGTGCATCACGTGTACATTTGAGCACTGTCTGGATCACCGTTTGGGAAGAGGTTACCCTAATCCTTCATCACTCCCCAACCTCACTATATTCTTTGGATTTTCAAGACTTTTGCACAGTCTCATCATTTAGAATATAGACTTTGTGTTTAGCTGGACATCAGCAATCACCATTTTTGTGAATATTTGTGTTCCATAATCTTTTAGCGCACTCTGTAATTGATGTTTTTCATTTGTTACAACCCCTCACATATTTATATTTTTTCAGTGCTGCTTTTTTCCACTTCTTTTTCTCATTAAAGGTTCGCGCACCTATTTCTCTTTTCACCATATATAATACATACATAACCCATGTATAAACACAGTGGCTCACAAATGAATAAATGTGGTACAAGGCAAAAACATCAACAAAACCCAACGCGTTTCGGAATGATATTCCTTCTTCAGGGGTAGCAGATGTCTTGTAGTCACATCATGGAAGCAGCCAGTGGAAAATATATTTAACCATGGGCCAAGACTAGATTAGAAAATCTGTCAGAAATTCAGATGGTGTCCCAATATGTGCCTGCAGACACGGGATACTCATTCATTATAGGACACGGCTCTGACAGCGTTGTGTGTCTGCAGGCATATATTGAGACACCATCTGAATTTCTGACAGATTTTCTAATCTAGTCTTGGCCCATCCCCACATGCTGTCCCTGTTCTGGGGTTTCCAATCTTGTTGGAGGAACTGTTTTGTGGGGGGAACTCTGGTACAACCTCTCCTTGCTCATCTCCCCTTCGCTGGTGCCAACTATCCGGTCTTTGTTTTTAAAATTCTGGTTGTTAAATATATTTTCCACTGGCTTCCATGATGTGACTACAAGACATCTGCTACCCCTGAAGAAGGAATATCATTCTGAAACACGTTGGGTTTTGTTGGTGTTTATGCCTTGTACCGCATTTATTCATTTGTGAGCCACTGTGTTTATACATGGGTTATGTATGTATTATATATGTTCATCATCATTTTGCTGTGTCAACAATCAGATTGTAACAAACTTTTTTTGTTACTTTGTTATTATTTTTCAAAGTTTTTGACATTTTTAACGATTTATTTAATAAAAATGTATCTTTTTAATACCCCTTCAAAATATTTTTTGACTTCCACTTGTAGGTCGCTATAGTCCCACCCAGTGCGGAACTTCTTTCTTCTTGTATATCAGGGATGAGACCTACTTTGTAATCCAAACCAATATCCCCCCTATTTTCCCTTTTTGTTTGCTCACTTCCTGATGTGTCTACAGCACAGGAAGTGAGGGGAAGCCTACCTAATGGGACACAGATGGCTTAAAAAACCTAACCCTTTCCTGCTGTATCCCAAATGGGTTTAGATATACTTTAAAGTGTTACTAAACCCAGGAGCCTGCATTCACTATATCTGATCTCCCACAGTACACAGAACATGGAAATGCAATTATTTTAGTAAATATAAACTGCTAAATACCTTTTCTCATCAGCAGTATATAGCAGTCTTGTAACTTCTATCAGTGTCTGGGTAAAGCTTGTAGGAGGTGTTTTCATTCTCCCACAATTATCCTAGGAGAATGCATGACCCCTGACCCACTGTCTGGACAGCGCTGATTGGCCCTGTGCTGATCACATGCACTTTCCCAAGAAAAAAAAACTTCTTGTAATACACACCAAACTGAGCATGTGCAGACTGTCCCCCGGCTCTATAAATATCAGGAGGTATATTGGAGACAGTGGAAGAAGGGGAGGATTAGAGAAGACAGGATCAAAAAGCCTTTTTACACAATGCAGAGGATTAACCCTTTAGGTTACACAGTGAGTATAACAAACATGCTTTACTGCATATACACACTGATTTTAGTGTTGTGGGTTTAGTAACACTTCAAATTTCTGCACGAGGGCAAGCCTGAGCACTTTGATACTCGGTGACATACAGACATGCTCCAGGACTAAAGTTCTAAGATCCATTTGTATGCTATATGCCAATTACAGGAGTGGTAGGTGTTGCTGAGAAAGTTCATGCCAATACAAGATTGCAGCCAGATGGGTAGGTGCACCGTGCATCAGTGCTTTATATTAGAGTCCACAAAGTGAGCATATAGCTGTAGGCACTGCATGCAGACCATAAAAAGGCAGTGTTGTCATCCGATCACAGGAAATGGCTGGGGTGAGCGTTTGCAATCAAATCAATCACACCTGCACAGGAAAAAGAAACCACATATACTGCACTGTGGTAATTAAAAAAATAGAAAAACATTGTTATATTTTTTTCTAGTTAGGGTGGATTACACTTTAATATAGGAGATGCCCTCAACCACTATCATGTAGAGTCGCTGTATCAGCCTACAGGAAATAGCGGATTAAGTGAGCAGCGAGGATCTCATTTTGTACAACGCTCACTTCCTGAGAAGCATTTACAGAAATACTTTCACATTTACCTCCGTGTACGGGACAGATCAGCAGCTCCCAGCTTCTCTTCTGTAGCTAAAGTTAATTTTTTTCTCCAGAATGGCGACTTCCAGCCTGAGAGAAGAGCTGAGCTGCTCCATCTGCCTGAACCTTTATACGGAACCCGTATCACTGAAATGTGGACACAACTTCTGCCGGGACTGTATAGTAACTGTGCTGGATACCCCGGAGAAGTCTACCATTTATTCCTGTCCGGAGTGCAGACATCAGTATACAGAGCGCCCTCCGCTGGAGAAGAACAGCAAGCTGTCTAACATTGTGGATAATTTCAGATCTGCTCACCTGAAGGACACAGAGGTCTTCTGTACGTATTGTGATCATCCCGTACCAGCTACCAAGACATGTCTTCACTGTGAGGCCTCGTTCTGCAATAAACACCTCAGAAACCACAGCAAGTCAGCAGAACACATTTTAACTGATCTCACAACAACATTTGAAGACAGAAAATGTTCCATACATAAAGAGATCCTGAAATATTACTGCACAGAGGACAGTGCCTGTATCTGTATGTCCTGCTGGGTGGCTGGAGACCACAAAGGACACCAGGTGGAGCTTCTGAATGAGGCCTCTGAGAAGAAGAAAGAGAAAATGAAAGATGTTACTGAGAAACTGAACACTGACAGACAAGAGACTGAGAAGAGAATCCAGAATCTGGAAAATCACAGGACGGGAGAGAAAAGAAAAGCAGCTGATGTCACCGGGAGAGTCACTGAGCTGTTTAGAGACATCAGGAGACATCTGGATGATGTAGAGAAGAGAATCCTGACTGAGGTCTCCAGACAGGAGGAGAAGATCTCCCAGTCAGTCTGTGATATGATCCAGAAGCTGGAGACACAGAAGAATGAGCTGTCCAGGAAGATTAATGAAATAGAGGCCGTATGTGACATCACAGATCCATTAACTGTGCTAAAGAAAGAAATGATCAGTGATGACATCATTCCTAGCAGTGGTGATGTAAGAGATGCCGGATGTCTGGATGAAGAAATGATCTCACAGATGCTTCACAGAGGACTTCTCCACTTTACTGACAGTCTGATAGATCTGAAGATAAAGAAACAATTCACAGTGATGGAGAAATCAGACATCTCACTGGATATAAAAACAGCCAATAATGACATTATTATATCACAGGATCTGAAATCAGCGACTTACACCAATAAACCAAGGAATAGACCGGATGTTCCAGAGAGGTTTAAATCCAGACAGGTAATAAGTACACAGAGCTTCTCATCAGGGAGACATTACTGGGAGGTGGATGTGAGCGGAGCGAAGGAATGGCTGATAGGGGTGGCCGGTCAAAGCATAGAGAGGAAGATTGCAGGAAATGAATCTTTTATAGGGTATAATGATAAATCATGGAGTCTGACCCAAAGAGAAACTCTCTTTACAAAGAACAACAACTCAGGTATAACAATAGACTCCAAATCTTCTCTAAAGACAGTTGGGATCTATCTGGATTACAATGCTGGTCGTCTGTCCTTCTACCAGCTGTGTGACCCCATCAGACACCTCCACACCTTCACCGCCACCTTCAGTGAATCCCTCTATGCTGCTTTATATGTGTTTGAAAATTCCACCATAAGAATAATATAGTAACAATGTATCACCTTTATGCTGGGCTCTCTAGTGTCAGATCACCTATTCATTTTACAAGAGAGACATAGTTTAAAACTAGATTAAACAGTATCCTTATTTTTCAAAACTAATCCATGCACACCCACTGCTTAGTGGTCCTATAATCAATTTTTCTTGAAATGGTTTCTCACTGTTTTTCTGCCTCTTTGTAACATCCTCTGTGAGCCCCTGAACCTCTCCCTTTCCCCCCACACTTCTGTGTGTTTGGAATGAGCAGTTCAAGTTAGTTGTGGTCATGTACACTGCTCTATGTACACTACACATCCCATAATCCATCTCAGGAGGGAACAAGAGAGGGTGGCTACATTCTACATACATGGAGAATGAATGTAGCCTCCCTCTAACAGGACGTCAGATCACAGCAAAAAAAAAAAAAGGGGGGGCTTATATGTACTGTGGTGATTAGAAGCTAAGGGCACTTCTGGCAGATCAACGTGTATCTTTCTGTACTTGCAGGAAATTTATAGGGGTAAAACATGGGGAAATATGATGGGGGGGATATGTATGTAGTGCAGAGAATGTTACTTGTAGTGTAATTGTAAGTCATAGATTATAATAAGTTTTACTGCTAAACTTGCTAAGTTTCTTTAGTTCTTTAGTTTCTTCCTTATAACGCAAACCTGAATTATTTAACCAGTTCCTACCCGTATGACGTCATATGAAGTCCTCAGGTTAAAGTGGTTATACCAGGATAATGCCTCCATGCATCTGCAGGCATCATCCCAGTATCAACATTTGCAGCAGGCATTTCTCTTTAAGGCCCCTTTTACACAGGTGGACCATTCAGATCCGCCTGTCAGTTTTTTTGGCGAATCTGAACGGTCACCCCATGCATCTTTATAGGGCATCGGATGTCAGCGGAGACATGTCCGCTGACATCCGATCCGTCAAATCTGGACAGATGGAAACCCTATTTTCCATCCGTCCAGGGGATCGGATTGGATGAGAGCGGACAGGCGGTCCGTTCCCATCCGACTCCCCCATAGAGATGCATTGGGACCTGACACCTCACTCTCCGCACACAGAGCGGAGAGGGAGCTGCCCTCTTCTGCTCAGCGGTGATCTGTGTTTACGATCCCCTGCTGAGGCCTCTTGCACACGATTTTAGCATCTACTTTTTCATCTGTTTTTTTTCTTATGTATTTGTGCGTATTTTCGGACATATGGGTTCGCACACATGCAAGCATTTTTGCGCAAATGTGCAGAAAAATATTCTCATGTTCTTGTTTTGTGCATTACATAAATTGGAATTTGCACACATTTGTGCTCAATCAGGCGTAAGTGCGCGCATTTGCGTGCATGAGGTGTAAATTACTGACCAAAAATGCAGATTTTTCTATTTTGTTTTTACTGAAGAATGCACGGCCCTCGTTTACGCCCCTGTGTGCATAGGCGCATTACAATGAAAGGGCTGTATTTTAGCTCTGTAGAAAAAAAAAAAAAAAAAAAGCTGTACTGAGCTTTTTTAAGCTGCAGTGTTGCAAGAGGCCAAAGGCAGAAGTGTTTCGAACTGTTCATTCTTTGTGAAAGCAGTTGTTGATAAAGTTGATTCCCAAAAAAAATTGAAAAAGGCAATGTAAAAAAAAACGTTTTGAATAAAATAAATAAATTTTAATAATAATAAAAAAAAAAATGTACAGCACCCCCTCCCCCTTGCTTACTTGTAAACATGAACACATATGTAAGTCGCGCGCACATATGTAAATGGTGATCACCTCACACATGTGCCATATCGCCATGAACGTTAGAGCGAGAGCAGCCATTTTAGCCACAGCCCTGTAAAGGCCTTCAAAGTAGTGATCGACCGATATCATTTTTTTTATTGCAGATATTTTGGTCATCGCATATCAGTATCGGCCGATATCTGCCGATATTTTTGGACATTTAAAAAAAAATATTTTTTATTTTATTTACACAGGTACTCTTGTGGAGGGATCTGGGGGTCTAAAAGACCCCAGGTGACTAAAAACGTAAGTGAAGGTTTTTATGTCAAATGTATATGACAATAAATATGTTAAAAGTGTTGGTAATATATGACAATATGAAAGAGAGAGATAAAAACTATGTAAAAAATATGCACTGTATAAATATGGACCAGATGTAGGGAAATCAAAGTGCTATGTGCATGAATGTACAATATATATGTTGCATAAATAGAATGTAAACCAGCTCAAAGAAGAGTACAAGTGCTATATGCAAATAAATATATAACCATCAATATTACAAAAAATATATAAATCTATAATAGTGATACAAAATAAAGTGCATATGTGACCACAAGTGAAGTGAAATATATGATAATCCAAATAACATGAACTCAAAGTGACAAGTGCATATAATATAGTACGCAATAATATCGTAAACTTTAAAAGTGGCAAGTGCATATGGTACAGTAGGCACAATGCCGTGGGTTCAAAGTGCCAAGTGCTTGAATACCCAAGGGTAGTATTGGTGTGTACCGATATAAATTAGTGACATATAATAATTAAATGGTGGTGGTGTATACAAAGAAAAGAAAGTCCAATGGTAAACTGGTGATAAAGTGACTGGGGATATCCAAAAGATGATTAAGCAGGTGACAATAAGTGACCCCGTGGTGGGCAGTGAAGTGCTCCGTGACCCCCATTACAAGACAGCCGACCGTTGGCTATGGACGCCGGTAGCGGGGTGATGCTTCTAGCTGCAGGTATCACTCCAGTACAGCACTTTCTGAAATATCGGTAATATCGGTAACCTCCGGGGCCGATTCCAATATATCGGGGAAAGTGCAGCCTCGATATATCGGCTTTGCCGATAATCAGTCGATCCCTACTTCAAAGTATCACTAATAGATATTTTTAGGTACCGTAGTTTGACACCATTCCACAGGCGCACGCAATTTTTAAGGCGTCATGTTAGGTATCTATTTACACGGTGTAACATCATCTTTTATATATTTACCTAAAATTGGGTATTATATAGTGTTTGTGTGCAAAAAAATAATTTAAGTGTATTTGTTCCCATACAAATTGCGTTTGAAAAACCGCTGCAAAAATACCGTGTGACATACAAAATTGCAACACCCACCATTTTATTCTCTAGGATCTCTGCTTAAAAAAAATATGAAATGTTTTGGGGTTCTAAGTAATTTTCTAGCAAAAAATAGAGATTTTTACATTTAGGAGAGAAATGTGGGCATTGGGCAGTGTGGGAAATGGTTAACTATTGGTAAATTGATGAACTTTGTAAATAATCTTAAAGTGAACCTGTCATAAAAGTAGATTTTTTTAAGCAAAGTAAATTATTAACCACTTAAGCCCCGGGGGATTTGGCTGCTCAATGACCAGGCCCTATTTTGCGATTCGACACTGCGTGAATTTAGCTGTCAATTGCACGGTCGTGTGATGCTTTACCCAAACAAAGTTTACGTTCTTTTTTTTCCACAAATAGAGCTTTCTTTTGGTGGTATTTGATCACCTGTGTGATTTTTATTTTTTGCGCTATAAACAAAAAAAGAGCGACAATTTTGAAAAAAAATAATATTTTTCAAATATATATATGAAATTCTCAAAAAAAAAATGTAAAAATCAAAATTTTTTAACATTTTAGGCCAATTTGTTTTCTGCTACATATTTTTGGTAAAAAAAATTGCAATGAGCGTATTTTGATTGGTTTGCGCAAAAGTTATTGCGTTTACTAACTACGGGAAAGATTTATGTAATTTTTATTGCTTATTTTCAACTACACTAACTGAACCTTCTTCTTGGTAAAAAAGGATGTGCGTCACATTACGCAGTGATGGCAAACCTTGGCACCCCAGATGTTTTGGAACTACATTTCCCATGATGCTCAACTACACTGCAGAGTGCATGATCACCATGGGAAATGTAGTCCCAAAACATCCGGGGTGCCAAGGTTCGCCATCACTACATTAGAGTGTATGTAAATCCCATCAATTAGCTTTTTTGTCCTTTTAAATATACAGTTGATAGTATTATGTTATATATGTTCTATAAGTGTTGATCCTGCCATCTGAAAACTTCCCATGGTCCTTGTCTGCACTGTTAAAGTTACATTGTTTCCAGTTATCTCTGTAGGTTACACAACACCTTTCCCTAATGCTATAATGATGAGAAGTGTTCTGTAGTCATAACACACTTCCTGTCCTAGGGTGACAACACTACTCCTCCATAGACATACCTCCCAACTTTCTGACAATGAAATGAGGGACACCTTTTAGCAAAAGTATATAGGTATAGGACACACCCCTGCCACGCCTACTTAAAGGAGAATTGTACAAAAAAAAAATGATTGGTAAACCGACCAGTGCTTTTTTTTCCCCACTACTATACCTTTATATTAGCTTTTGGAACTTACAAATGCAGCAATTTAGAAATTGGGTGAAAGGTTTAGCACTGGGAAAGACTTTTTGATATATTAGTGCATTTTTTTTATACAAATATATAGATCAGACCAAAATGAGGGACAAATGAGGAGGAAAGAGGGACAGAGGGACTTGTTCCAAATCAGGGACAGTTGGGAGCTATGCATAGATGCAGTACAGTGACTCAGCATTGTCACCCTAGGACAGGAAGTTATTGGCAGGATCACCATGTAAAAAGAAAAAAAAAAGCCTGAAATATAAAGTCAGTCGCCACATCTAAGGACTGGTCAAGCTGAAATATTAAAAATTTTTCTCCTCGGGATTAGATACCATTAGGAGGGATCAAGAGGCAGGAGGGGGAAGGGAAAAGTTGCAGTATTATAGAAAAAGTTATGATTTAATTATATATTCAGCTACTGCTATCTCTGTATCTGCTGATTGTTTTATAATAAGTTTCATATGCTAAGAATGACCTGCTAAGAATGTTTAACTTTATGTATAGAAACAAATTTTGAATTGCAATCTTTATTGGGCATAATGCTGTTTATGGACCTGATTTATATAAAGGATTTAGCCAAATAGAAGAGTTATTCTAGAAGTGTAGATAAGTGTGTGTGGCCCAAGTTGGAAAGAACCAGGACAGTGAATATATATATATATATATATATATATATATATATTTATTTATACAGGGCTTTTTTTCTCAGAAAAAAAAGAGGCAGGAACTCAACCACGACCCTGTGTTTACAAGTGATATTGGCGAGCAGGGAGCAGAGTGCCTGAGCCAAAGGTGGTGGAACTGAGTTCCACTAAGTTCCAGCTGAAAAAAAGCCCTGTATATATATATATATATATATATATATATATATATATATATATATATATATATATATATATATACTGTATATATAAGTTTTCCTATATAAAAAATAATGTTTTATGTGTATAGTAAACAGAGATGTATAGTAACGAAGTAGAACTACTTAAGTACTGTACTTAAGTACCGAAATGCGGTATCTGTACTTTCCTAGAGTAGGATTTTTTTCTCCTACTTCTACTTTTACTTCACTACATTTTTTCGATGATTTCGATACTTCTACTCAAGTATTTTTTTTTGTGCTGCATAGTTACTCGTTACTTTTAAAAAAATTACCACTGCCAGAACAGTAGATGGCAGGTTGCATAAAGCTCAAAAAAATGTGTATAATGTCATTTGTAAATCAGCGCATATGAAAATAAAGGCTGTGTATAATAAAAGCTGCTATACCAAATCTTTCCAATAAAAAGAAAATATGAAACAAACAAATAAATTGTGCTACAGCGCTTAAAGTGCATCAAGAAACTACTAACAAACACAGGTTAATCATTTGAATAAATCATTTGAAATAATAAAAAACAATATGATGTTCAAACTTTTGACTTCTTTCTTTAATAACTACATAACACAGTACTTGTACTTCTACTTTCAGTACTTGAGTAGAAATTTTTTTTCAAAACTACTGGTACTTTTTACTTTTAGTACTTAAGTAGCAAATTTTTTGAAAAAACTACTTGCAATACTTAAGTAAAAAAAATGTTGAATACTTTAGTACTTCTACTTAAGTAACTTTTTCTGCGAGCACTTCCACTTCTACTCAAGTCACTTTTTGATCGAGCACTTGTACTTTTACTCAAGTAGAAATTTTGAGTACTTTATACAAGTCTGATAGTAAACACGTATCTATGACATAAAAGAATAAAACTCTTTTTTTGTATGTGGAATGTTACTTGATGTATCAAGGCTTTCCACTAGTAATCTAGAGTTATTTGTACCACATGTAAACACACAATCAATAACCTATTGATTTTCAGGGTTGTGATGGTTTAAAACATTGATGTGCACTAAAATAACAATTAGGTGTCACCCAGAGTCCACTAAAGACTGGTAATCCTGAAATCAATATCAAAATGTTTCTTTCCTTGTCCCAACACTAAGAATATATTGGATGACCCAATGAGTGAATTTGTTCAAGGATCTTAATAATGTATGTAGCACTGTCCACTTGCTGTATGATGACTTCTTGGACCTCCTTTGATTACCTGCACCACTTAGGGTACAGTACACACATTAATCCTTACTCCTAATGGTTCACTACTCAATAAAAAGTGCAGTCCAGGCGTTTTGGTTTTATATTTATTGTGGAACTTGGATGGGGGAAGGGAATAGTGGGATACTCCAACTTGAACTATTCACAATTGATAAGGACAACTCTCACTTGGCCTCACCAGGTTATTTGTGGAAGCAGACACACTGCTTTAACCATACTGCCACTTGTATGGAAGACAAGAAGTAGGTCCTCTTGCTCTCTGTAGCAACAGACTTGATGCAACTACTTTATATTCAGGACACTCTCCAGCATCCCCTTGACTGACACCCGTCCTCTGATTCTTCTAGCTGAAGGGATGGCCCTCTCAGGACTGGCCCCATGACACAGATCTGTAATCATTGTAGGCAGAATCAGATTTTCTTTATTCTCTCCCTTCCAGTCAGCTCTGCAGGACATCAGGGTTCAGCTCCTCTCTGACTCTAAGGCCCTCAGGTCGACCACCTGAGGCTGCATGGCAGCTTCTACAATAGAGAGGCAGCCACCCCCGCTCTCCAGCTGAAGACCCCGAGCACATGTGCCCATGACATTTATACAGTATCCCAGCATGTAACGAGGCACTTTTCTCTGCCAATCACCAGGGCTGTAACAATGCCTGTGCACTCATTTGTCAGGTTTCCGACCACTGTCCAATATGCCTCCCTATTGGACCAGTGTGAAACATTTCAGACAAGCTGAGCTACCATGAGCAGACATGATGACTAATTGATCCTGCTCTTTGGTAGGCAGAGAACAATATAAATTTACCTAGCAATCTCTCTGGTAAGCAGAAAGGATCCAAAAAATATACTCTCTCTTCTAGCACCTACCTAGGAGGGTGCTACATGTCTAAAATATTCTTCTATATTAATCAGTATAGAAAAATAGAATAAGATTTTAGCAATTACAATCAATGTCATTATCAACATTTTTTCCAATTTCACTCATTGGACCCTCCAGAATATATAATTAATGTCAGGCAAGGAAAGAAACATTCTGAAAATAATAGTGAGCAACACAATTAATCAATAACTTAATTGACAGTTTACTTACCTTGATTTCATCCATGTAATTTATTTTTTGCATTTAAACTGCTTATATTACAAAAAAAACAAATAAAATAATTTGAAACCAAATATGTCTCCAGCTATGTTTCTTAATTACACCCCATTCTTCCTTTGTTACTGCACTGCATGTATAAATAAGAAAAGGTCCCTCTTTCACTCAAGCTTTATAGCACACCTTAATCTTTTACAATAAATGACTGTGCCTGATGAAGGGACCTCTGGTGGATCTGAAACCTTTGTCTTTGAAATATGACATGCTGAATGAACATCAATAAATGAGATTTTTATTTCAGAAGATCGAAGTGTACTAGCTACATATTCTTCTTCTGATTGCTGTTGGCCATCCACCTGTTCCTCAAGCACCCAGAAATTGGATGTATATGGGTCTGGTGTGCGATGGAGGGATCCCTATGATACACTATACAGTATAACATCAACAGTTACTGGCTGAAAGTCTTTCTTATTCAGCCTGGCAGGGTTTTGTGGCACCCTTTATGTCATGTCCTGGCCAATGACACTGGGCATCATGCAACCCAGAAGAAGAATAGAGTTGGGTGAGCAGTTCAAGCAGTTCAAGGCCAAGCAAAAGTTCGGCCCGAACATCGCCTGTATGGCGAACACCTAAATTTGCAGGGGGGTTAAGCGGGATGTTCGCCCGCTGAGCACCCCACAAGGCATTGCACGCTGCACATTGCATTCTAGGGCCCTAATCGAACACCGTCAGAGCCATGATTGGACAAAGTGATGATGACTTTACCCAATCGTGGCTCATGCTCATAGTCCCACCCCACACTATAAAAGGTTCCTTCCCACAGGAAGCTTTTGCAGTATGTTGTTGGAGTGGAGATAGAGAGAGCAGGGCCCAGTTTGCTGTTAGTGTAGTGTGAGTATAGTGTGTCAGTACAGTGAAGTGATTTTGATGAAAAAACCACCACTCTCAATGCAGCCAATACCTGGCATGGGATGTGAATGCAAAACGTCAAAGCTTAAAAGAATAGAAGGTGTCTGGTGGTCAGGATGGGTATTGCCAACATCCCTGAAGTTACAGAACTGGACAAAAATTCCCCTAGGGTGTGGGACTTTTTAGGCAATAACCCATCACAGAGTAGACTTAATCATAAACAAATATAATTTTATTCAGAGTATACAAAATATCATGAGAAAAACGAAAAAACAATATAACAAATTAAAATGTATGTGGCTAGATATTACATCACTTGAGAGGAGATATGGAATGAAAAGCAAGAGAGTTCCATGTGATAAACTGACGCGTTTCGGACATGGCCTTTTTCAGAGGTCAATGGAAATACATCTCAGGCTATAAGTACGAAAAACAAGTATAAGTAAAAATGGATACATATATGCATGTACAATTATGTAATATCTAGCCACATGCATTTTAATTGTTATATTGTTGTTTCGTTTTTCTCATGATATTTTGTATACTTGGAATAAAATTATATTTGTTCATGATTAAGTCTACTCTGTGATGGGTTATGGTCTAAAAAGTCCCACACCCTAGGGGAATTTTTGTCCAGTTCTGTAAGCTTAAAAGAAGGGTGGCACACAGGAGTGATATAAATGAACAATCACCCCAAAATGTAAACCAGCCTTTTTCAATCAGGGTGAGGTTTCTTCAGGGGTGCCTTGGCAAAATGCCTAAAAATTTGCCTAAAAAATTGTATACAAGCCAGCAGATGGATGAAGCCTGACTTTTAATTACACAAAGCCACAGGTTTTCATTGTGCACTAATACAACCTTCTAGCTGCCAGCATCGTAATGACCAGGCATCATCAGTTAATAAGGAGGATGTCAGTCACCTGCATAGCATTCTTGTTTGACCCTCCCCTGCCTCTCTCCATCAGTGTTGGGGTCACATTAGCTGAGTGATGGAGAAAAACTGAGAGAGAAGAGAAACATTGGAATACTAGTTAGTACCAGTTTTCAAAAGTGTATTTGTTTTGGAAGAATAAATCACCTCTAATGTTTGGTATCCTACTTGTGTGGTTGTTGCTGCGTTATGTAAAACTACTAGAATAATTTTAGAATGGAGTGCCTCGAGACTGTCAATATTTTTTAAAGGGTGCCTTAAGCCCCCGTTCACACTGGGGCGACCTGTCAGGCGACCTGGTCGCCTGACAGGTCGCCGTAGGTCGCCTGGCATAGAGAAGCTGTGGACCCGTTCTAATAGGAGCGACACAAGTCGCTCCGACTTAGAAAAAGGGTCCGGAGCTTCTTTGGGGCGACCTGGAGCGACCTGCATTGACTTCAATGTTATGAAGTCAGTGGTCGCGGTGCAAGCAGCGCGCCGCGACCTGTGAGGTCGCCCCGGGAAGTCGGATCGCACCAGTGTGAACGGGGCCTGAAACTGTCCATAATGTTTAAAGGGTGCCTTGACTGGAAAAAGGTTGAGAAACACTGATGTAAACACAGTCAGCAGGGGGTAAATAAATTGGATTTATTCATATTAACGGATAAAATTGATAAAACAGAGTCTGTTCATCTGGTCCTGGATGCCAATAAGGACGTTGTGAGGGTTCCGGAAGGATCAATAGAGTTGGAAGACCCTATTTGTAGGTACCTCTTGGGGGGTAAAAAACCGTAGGGAGGAAAGAGGTACCTACAAATAGGGTCTTCCAACTCTATTGATCCTTCCGGGACCTTCACAACGTCCTCACTGACATCCAGGACCAGACGAACAGACTCTGCTTTATCAATTTTGTCCGGTAATATGAATAAATCCAATTTATTTACCCCCTGCTGACTGTGTTTACATTTTGGGGTGATTGTTCATTTATTTCACTCCTGTGTGCCACCCTTCTTTTTAGCTTAGACTTTTTTCGTTCCTTGCCTGCCCCTTTTTATTTAAATTGTCAGCCGCAGTTTTTCTGACTTTAACACTGATGTTCCCCTTTTTTATTTTTTCCATTTATTTTTCTTTAATTTTATACACTCCTGTCAGCGGCAGTTCTTAATTTAAAGTGCACCAAACACCAATTTTCTTTCAATAAAGTGCATCCAACACACATTTCACAGTTTCTAATAAATTTGGCTAAAAAGTACCCCCCCCCATCATGTCTGGGAGGCCAACAAGGAGAGGCAAAGGAGGATGCGGTCTGTCCTCAGGCAGAGCACATTAGTCTCTCTTTAGTGATGTTGTTTGTGCTATCCAGCCACAGCATGCAGAGGAGGTGGTGGACTGACTTACTAAACCATCCCTAGTCATCCAAGCTGACACTAGTGCGCAGTCCACCGCAGCTGCCAGAGTGGCTTATTCTGCTTCCTTGTCCACAGCTACTCCTGCCATAGCCCTAGCATCATGCATGGAGGAGTCAGCTGAATTATTTGAACACAGCGTTAGCCACTTACTCCTTCACGATGCACAGATATTACTGTACTTGATTCTGATGTTGGTTCTGAGGTTGGGGAAGGGAGTAACATGAGCCTACAGAGAGGGGAGAACACTGATAAACAACAAATTGGCAGTCATGTTCCCCCCCAGCGGAAGAGTATTGACAATTTGACTCCAGTGATGATGAGGATGGAGGGGATGATGATCATGAGGTTACTGAAGTGACGTGGGTGCCGGATAGAGCAGAAGAGGAAAGTGAGGGGGAGAAACAACCCAAAACAAGGCAGGGTGTTCTCCAGAGGTAGCCATCATGGACTAGTAGAGAGCAGCCACCCTATCCCATCACACTGTGGAGCTGTTATCTCCTTGCCCACTTCCCACAGCTCAGCTGCTTTGGCTTTTTTAGCACAAGTGCAGCAGATTGCACCGTTTCAATTTGCAATCTCTGCCGCAAGCAGATCAAGCGTGGCGAAAACACCAGCCATTTGGGTACCACATGCTTGCACAGGCATTTAACCTCCCACTACTTCCAAGAGCAACTTAAAGAGGAAGTAAACCCTCCTCTGACGCTTTTACCTATAGGTAAGCCTATGATAAGGTTTACCTATAGGTACTGTAAATATCGCCTAAACATGCACCGTTTAGGAGATATTTACCTTACATGCAGCCAGTGACGTCACTGGGGCATGCGCTCTGAAGGAACAGCCGCTGGTGCCGTTCCTTCAGAGTCCCATGCCGTGACCGTTGGCTCCCGCGCGCGTGCGTCCCGTGACGTCACCGCGGCTCCAGGCCAATCAGATGGCTGGATGCCGCGATCCCGGAAGACGGGTGACTGGACATGTCGTCCGTCATACAGGTAAGTGGGCGGCACGGCGGGGGCTCGTTCTAAGGTAAGTATTTCATAATGAGCTAGTATGCGGTGCATACTAGCTCATTATGTGTTTCTTTTTCAGGTTACAAAAAAAAAAAAAAATATATATATATATATATATATATATATATATATATGGGTTTACAACCTCTTTAAGCCACACAAAAAGGACACAGTTATTCTCCTCCTCACTCCTCACCTTTCATGTCAACCCCCACTATAATTCATGACCTCTCAGCAGCCTCCACTGACAGGGATGATGGTATAGCAAAGGGTGTAACAGGTCCTTGCAGCACATCTGCCAGCAGCACACCATTAGGATTGGGCGAATGGTTTAAGCCAAGAACAAGTTCCGCCCGAACATCGCCCATTAGGGTGTTTCCCGAACATGAACACAAAATTTCTGTGCGCTCGGCTGGATGTTGGCCCACCAAGTGCACAGCAAACAGGTTGTTAGGAAACTGGGCCGGGAAGCAGCCTGCCGCTTCCTTAACAACGGATGAGTCAGCAGGCTTCTCTGCTGACAGCTGAATGAAAAAAAAAAAAACTGCCGAATTATTCGCCAATAGAAATTTAAAAAAAATGCTCAGGGGCCCCCCCAATCTATATCAGGCCCTTTCGGTCTGGTATGGATTTTAAGGGGAACCCCATACCAAAATTAAGAAGAAAGATGGTGTGGGGTCCCCCCCAAAATCCAAACCAGACCCTTAATCGGTGCATGCAGCCTGGCAGGCCAGGAAATGGAGGGATGGACGAGATAGCCCCCCCCTTCCTAAACCATACCAGGCCACATGTCCTCAACGTGGGGGGGGGGTGCTAAGGGGGCTGTCCCCTTCACACCCCAAAGCACCTTGTCCCCATGTTGATGGGGACAAGGGCCTCTTTCCGACAAACCTGGGCAATGGTTGTGGGGATCTGAGGGTGAGGGGCTTATCAAAATCTGGAAGCCACCTTTAACAAGGGGGCCCCCAGATCCTGGCCTCCACCCTATGTGAATGAGTATGGGGTACATTGTACTCCTACTCATTCACCCAAAAAAGTGTCAAAAATAAAGACGGGAAGCATTTTTTAACAATTTCTAAAAAATAAAAAGCAATGTCCCTTGATGTAGATCCATCGTCAATCACGACGCCCGCCGCACCACTGGACCCGAAAAACCCCCCAAAAAACACTCCGCCCGTGACGAAGGCTTACTGCCGAATGCCTGCTCTGCCATTTCACAGTTCCTAAAAAGGTAAGGGGTGGGGCCACCTGTGACGTTACCTACCCTATATGCACTGGTCGGTGAAGTCACAAGGGGGCAGTGCTACCAGGTGACGTCACCAGGTTTCCCTGTCCCTTACCTATTTAAGAACTGTAAGATGGAGCAGCAGGCATTCTTCGGTTAGCTTTTGTTGCAGACGGAGCGTTTTTTTTGGGTCTGGCGGTGTGGCGGGCGTTGTTGGGAAGAGGTCCTTGTCCCCATCAACATGCAGACAAGGTGCTTTGGGGTGAAGGGGCAGCCCCCTGTCCCAAAGCACCCCCCCATGTTGAGGGCATGTGGCCTGGTATGGTTTTTAGGACGGGGGACGCTCGCTCGTCCCCTCCCCTTTCCTGGCCTGCCAGGCTGCATTCTCAGATAAGCGTCTGGTATGGATTTCGGAGGAGACCCCACGCCGTTTTTGGTTTGGCGTTCCCCTTAAAATTCATACCAGACCCAAAGGGCCTGGTATGCATGTTTTTTTTTTTTTTTTTTTTCATTTTTTTGTTGTACTTTCAGCAATAGCTTGCAGCTGCGAATCAATTTAAATGTTATTTTTATTTATTCGCCCTATCACTACTGTACATCATTAAGGCTCACTGATTGGTTGCTAGAGGTTATTGCACATCATTACCACTCACAGATTCGTTACTAGAGGGTAATGCATATCCTTACTGATCACTTATTGATGGCTATAGGTTACTGTACATCATTACCACTTACTTATTAGATGCTAGAGGTTACTGCACACCATCACTGCTCACTGACTGGTTGCTAGAGGTTACTGCACATCATTACTTCTCACGGATTAGTTGCTAGAGGTTACTGTACATAATTACCATTCACTGATTGGTTGCTACAGGTTACTGCACATCATTACTGCTCACTGATTGGTTGCTATAGGTTAGTATGCATTATTACTACTTACTTATTGGTTGCTAGAGGTTTGAGCACATCATTACTACTCACTGATTGGTTGCTAGAGGTTACTGCACATCATTACTGCTCACTGGTTGGTTGCAAGAGGTTACTGCACATCATTACTGCTCATCACTAATTGGTTACAAGAGGTGGAACTCAGTGTTGATGCATGCAATTGCTTCCAAGTAACAAGAAAAGCCGGCACACGAATGGTTCCTTTTGATGCGATTTATTCCAGCATGACAGAAGTGTACAACATGGTGAAATGCTAACGTGTTTCGGCCGTAGCCTTACTAATAGCATCAAAATACAGTAGAGGGTCAGAGACCGCAAACATGATACAAGAGATGGTCAGAGACTGCAGACGCAATAAAAGAGATGATCAGGGACTGCAGACATACTACAGGAGAGATGGTCTGAGAGTGCAGACACGATACAGGAAAGGGTCAGAGACTGCAGATGTGCTACAAGCGATGTCAGGGACTGCTGACTCACCCAAGGAGATGGTCACAGACTGCAGGCATGCTAAACGTCAGACTTAGGATATGATCAGAGACTGCAAGAATACTACAGGAGAGGATCAGACTGTGGACATAATACAGGAGACGGTCAGAGACTGCAGACATGATACAGGAGAAGGTCAGAAACTGCAGACATACTACAGGAGATGGTCAAACACTGCAGACATGATACAGAAAAGGGTCAGAGACTGCAGACATAATACAGGAGATATCAGAGACTGCAGACATGATACAAGAGATGGTCAGAGACTACAGGAGATGATTGAAAACTGCAGGCATACTACAGGAGATGGTCAAAGGCTGCAGGTGTACTACAGTAGATGGTCAGTAAACTGCAGGCATACTACTGGAGATGGCCATAGACTGCAGGTGTACTACAGGAAAGGGTTAGTGACTGCAGATGTACAACAGGAGATGGTCAGAGACTGCAGGCGTACTAACAGAGAGGCTTAGAGACTGCAGGCATACTACAGGAGATGGTCAGAGATGGCAGGTCTACTACGGGAGATGGTCAGAGACTGCAGATGTACTACTAGAGAGGGTCAGAGACTGCAGGCATGCTACGGGTTATTGTCAGGAGACTGCAGGCATGCTACAGGTCAGAATCCGCATATAATCAGAGATCGCAAGCATTAGAATAGAGATGTTAGAGCCTGTACCAACCTGCGTACTGCTCACTGCACTGCACCGTGTACTGTCTGATCTCTTATCCCTGTACAATGTCTGCTGAACACTCATAATGGTCCTTCCTGATCATCCCCATCTTGGGTGATTTCCTTGCATAGAATCTTGGCAACCGTGTTGGCGTCTTACTTGTTTGTTTCAAATGCCTCTGGCAGTTTGCTAACTCATCCACAATTACTAATATATACTTATTTTTACTAATTTGTCCTTTTGGCATATGGGTGAAATCAATCTGGAATTCTTGAAATGGCCCTTGTGGGGGTGAAAAATGGCCCAACTTACCATGTCACTGTCCTTGAACATTGTTCCTAACACAAATCCTGCACCTGCTTAATGTTCCTTCAATCCTATGTAGCACTGCCTCCTTGAGGGCTGCTGGTTTTCCACACTTTTGGATTCCACTTGGTTACCCATAGCAACTACATGCAGGATCTTAACACTTTATTTTCTTGGCTCAGTCAATGAACAGTCTAAGGATTGTTGTTTTTGTTGTTTTATTTATTATTGGGATGGGAGAAGGGATGAGTGGGATACTCCAACACTTGAACTATTCTCAATGCTGAGGACGCGGCAAGGCCGCAGCTTCATCCTGCCACTAGATGAATCTGAACAATGTTCTTGAGCACTTATCTTCAGGGCACTCGCCTAGCACCCCCTTTCTATCCACCAGCTGACACCCGCCCACTGATTACTCTACTCTGGAGTGGCCCCCTTCCTGGTCAGGCCCTTAGGCACAATCCTCTGTACTCACGATACTGCTTTCCAGGTTCTCAAGTGCCTCAACTTCTTCAGTAAGCTCTCCTGGACCTTTGGGGTAAGCTTCACACTTCTGGCTCACCAGGCAGACTGCCTGTGACCATACACCATCTACTGCAGAAGGGGAGGCAGCCGCCACCCTACTTCCGGGAATCTGCTCCCAGCCAAAGACGATGAGCACATTTGCTCCTGGCTTTTTATACTACACTCCACAATGCACCAAGACAGCAGTCTGTGCCAATCCCTGGGGCTGTATCAAAGCCTGTGTACTCATTGGCCAGGTTTCCGCCACTATCCAATGTGCCTCCTCATTGGATCAGCTGGGGACACTCCCTCAGACCAGATTAATCACACACTGAGCACATTGAGAAGACCTAACTCACAGATTCTGCTCCCTGTTAAGCAGAGAGAATATAGAAAGTACCTGCTGCACCTCGGATAGGCAGAGAAGGAACAGTCACAGTGTACAGGCAGGAGGCGAAAGGCAGACCTGATGTCGGCCTTCACCAGAAGATTAGACGCACCAGAAAACTCAGCAAAGAAATTGCTGTATCAAAAGAGGAGTATTAGTCCTGGGGTTTCTCCTGATAATACCCCAATTAACTGACAAGCCTGTAGGGATAGAAAAACGATGTACAAGTTGGAATTTTTTTTTTTTTTTGGTACTTTTTCGGGTACCACACCAAGTGAGGAAACCCACAAGGAGCATTAGGGGCCGCATGAAAGGGATCCAAAATCCCTGAATAAATCCAGATTGTAGGATTCAAGCCTCCCCACTGAGAGGGTACTGGTCTAACCAGTGCAACATTTGTAAAAAATTCACTGGCATCCTCTGTCTTAGAAGGGTCAAACTTGGACTTGGTTTGGCAGGTGGTATATTCCCTATTCAGAAAGAGTTGACTGCTGGGTGGGCACCACCGCCAAGGGAAAAGTTGTGTTTAAAGTGACATGCAATGTCACACAGTGGCTCTCGATAAACAGCCAGCAGTTGCCAATTGGTATACTGCTGACATTCGATGACGGTGACTGGAAAGAAGCTGGCCTGTGTAGGCACATGAGTAATAACCATATGCAGAATAAAAGTCAGCCCAAGAGTATAATGTTGGAAGCTAGCAACGCAGGTCAATATACATATACCATAGACTAACAATTCGGCAGTCAAAACACAGTTCTTTCCCGGCAGCCATTTAGGCAAAACTGGGTATCAAAATTAAACAGCATTGCCTTCCATATGTTTTGTAGGCCTCCCAACTGAGATCCACATAATTGAATAGGGAAAATGCTAGTTCTGGAATATTTTTTTTTTGTACAGAGCAATGCATAGGCACAGAAAACCATGCAGCCAGTTCCCAAAATTTAAGGAAGCTGCTTTGATTTTTCACCCTCAGTATAAACATCAATATGTGTTTATTTGGCAACTGTCTGTGTATCAAATAGCACCTGTGTCAGCACATCCGTGAACTGACGGTGCCATATTTAAAATGTAATTATTTAACCACTTGCCGACTGCCGCCCGACTATATACGGCGGCGGTCAGCCCCTCCCAGGCAAAGTGACGTACCAGTATGTCACTAGCCTGGGAGCCAATAGGGGGCGAGCGCGCGCCGCCGGAGGCGCGCTCCCGCCCCCGCTCGTTCCCTATGCAGCCCGCGCGTGTGACCGGCGGACCCGATGTAACCCGCTCACTCGCGCTCATCGGGTGGAGAGGGAGAAAGGCAGGCGGCTAATGTAAACAAAGCCGCCTGTCATTCTCCCCTGTGTAACAACAGAGATCATACAGTCCTGCTATGTAGGACAGTTGATCTCTGCTGTTACACACACAGCCACATCCAATCACAGTTAGAAGCACGCCCCTAGGGATAAAGTATTCCCTTCCCTCCCAGTGTCATTTTTACAGTAACAGTGCATATGTATAGCACTGAAAAAAATCGCAGTTCGCCGCCATTACTCGTAAAAAAAAAAAACAATAAAAATGACAAAAATCTTTCCCTTAGTTAGTAAACGCAATAACTTTTGCGCAAACCAATCAAAATACGCTTTTTGCGATTTTTTTTTACCAAACATATGTAGCAGAAAACTAATTGGTCGAAAATGTTAAAAAAGTTTGATTTTTACATTTTTTGGGGGGGAATTTCATATAAAAAAATGTGAAAAATATTGTTATTTTTGCAAAATTGTCGCTCTTTTTTTGTTTATAGCGCATGATCAAAAAATTGCACAGGTGATCAAATACTGTCAAAAGAAAGCTCTGTTTGTGTAAAAAAAAGGACATCAATTTAATTTGGGTACAGCTTCGCATTGTCCGTTAAACTCACGCAGTGCCGAATCGCTAAATAGTTCCTGGTCAGGAAGGGGGTAAAATCTTCCGGGGCTTAAGTGGTTAATCACTTGTGCAAATTGACAGGTAATTAATTATAGTGGGTCATCTAGGTGAGAACCAGGCCCTGGAGGATGGGGCGGGTGCCACAGCTGGTGTGACACTCAACTATAGTAAAAATAAAAACTGATTGGACTGCTTAAAAAATGCATCAGTGGCTCTGAAACAGCTACACCTGACTTATCCCGGACCACTCTATAATCATACTTACCCAGCAGAGTTTGAGTAGGAAGATTGACGATTGCATTCAGAAAGATCTGGAGGGAAAGTCTGGAGTCCAGAAGTTGACCCTGTGTGTCAGAGGTTGCGCTGGGACATGCAGGGTTAATAAGTAGGAGCCTCCAGCCTCAAGTGACACAGAAGCCCTGTCAGATAATCTGAGGCAAGTCACTTGGGGAGGCTGTAACCCTGAAATCAGGGCTGGTGCTTCCACTAGGCAAACTAGGCAGCTGCCTAGGGCACATTGCCACTTAGGGGCGCAGCCAGGAGTCAGCACTCTCCATCATGAATGATTATTGTGAGCTGAGGGGAGGGGTGGCGGTGGGGGAGGAAAAAGGGACAGAGGAAGATGCCAGGTGTCTTGGGCAGTGGCAGAACTACCAGGCCCTGGCTTTCCACCACTGTTGGAGGGGTCCCAAGAGGCAGGAATGGAGCCCACCAGAGTGCTGCCTGCATGATGATCCTCTTCGGCTGGAGCTGAGCGGCCTTAACCCCAGACAGGAAGTGACTCTCTGCACTGAGCTGGTAGGCAGCCGTTTATTTCCCTGGGTTGATATTAAGCAGGGAGCGGAGGAGAGCTGAACCTGAGCTGAAGATCAGCACTGGAGGGAGGAACCTTTACTGGGGCAGAAGCGACGAGGCACTGGAATGGTCTGAGGAGGTTGGTGCTGAAGGACATGCGGAGTTCTCTGACTGCTGCTTTTCCCTCCACCAGAAGCCGGTTGGAGCTGTGGTGAGCACTGTGGTCCAGGAGAGGAGCGTCCTGGGAGAAGGAATCAGCAGGATCACTGTGAAGGAGGGCAGAGCACGGGCCACTCTTTTCATATCGCCCAGTGAGTGTCCCCAGAACAGGGGATCAGGGTCCCTGGGTGTTACATGGAGCATCCCTGGTATGAAAGGGAATCGGGGTCACCAGATGTGCCATGTGGAATCTGAGTCACCAGGTGTGACATGGGGGATAGGGGTCACCGGGCGTAACAGGGGTTGGGGGTCACCAGGTGTGCCATGAGGAATTGGGGTCCCTGGGTGTGCCATGGGGGATGGGGGTCCCCAAGTGTGACACGGAGGAACATCAGGGTCTGACATAGAGGAACATTGTGGTCACTGAGTGTGACAGCATGACATGGAGGAACACGGGGGTCTCTGGGTGTGACATTGAGGAACATCAGGGTCAGGGAGTATGACAGCATGACATGGAGAAATTTTGGGGTCCCAGAGTGTAACATGGAAAAACATCAAAGTCCCTGGGTGTGACATGGAGGGACATTAGGGTCCCAGGGTGTGACATGGAGAAATATGGGGGTCACTGGGTATGAAAGAATAACATGGAGGAACCATCAGATCAGGGTCACTTGGTATAACATGGAGGAGTTTTCAACCCCTTCCCTTTTTTTTTTTTTTTGTGGGATTCGAAAGTAGCTGGTCTTGCCTAGGGCGTAAAATAGTCTAGCACCGGTGTTCCGTGAAAATTACCTACCCGTGAGAAAAACCTACCTTCGTCACTTCCGGTTCACGGCAGTCTGTGTAACGCGAGCAGTTACATTAAAACAGCTGTGCTGCACTATGAGTCATCTCCGCTCCTGTCCCGGTCACTTCCCTGCTCTCGGCTACTAAATATAAAAGCGGCGGCGGCTGTATGAAAAGATAAATCACGGAGCCGCCAGCCGCTTTTATATTTACTAGCCAAGATCAGGGAAGTGACCGGGACAGGAGCGGAGATGACTCATAGTGCAGCACAGCTGTTTTATGTCACCGCCGCGTCGCTAGGTTTTTTTAACGGACACCGAGATCGTTTCAGACTAGTGCGCATGTGCACTAGTCTGATCCTCAGCTCTTCCATTAGGTATCCGGGGCTGTGAGCATGCGCACTGCTGCGCTGCTCAGCTGTTCCTGGCCGGAAGTCACGAGGGGTAGGTTTTTCTCACGGGGTAGGTAATTCTCACGTTACACCGGCCCTGCCTGAAATGCTGTCTGGTATGCAGGCTGAGGCAGGGATGCAAAGAGTTAATGATCAGTGCCTCCTGCTGTATGGAAACCTGAACCCTCACACAGACAGTGAGAGGAGAGGAGTGATATGCTGGAGGAGAGGAGTGATATGCTGGAGGAGAGGAGAGCTGACAGTGTAAATCAGTTCCTGCCCTGCAGGGCACAGGGAGCTGAGTGAAGCAAAATCCAGGGAAAGAGCATATGAGGTGAGGTCCGTTCACATGTGATGCTGTATTGGAGACATGGCTGCACTGGGAAGAGCTCAGGGGAAGGAAGGCAGCGCCAGTAGCTCCAGAGGGGGTCCTGCGTCTGGCTGTATTAGTAGTGACCCTGGGGGGACTGGATGGAGGGAAATTGCATTGAATGTCCCTGGAGGAGGGTGGCTTGGCAGCGGGGGATGGTCAGCAGGTGTAGGAGCTGAGGGGACAGTCTCACCATAAGAAGAGAAAGCAGCCAGTCAGCCCGGATAACATTTCTGTGTCCATAATGGTAGAGGAACGCTGGGGAAGGAGAACTCCTGTGAAATTTTGTGGTGAGGGGCCTGTGAACAGAGGAGGGATAATCACCTAGCAACTCTTGTAACAGCTGAATCTCCTCAGAGCATTGGATGTGCCCCAGTGTAGCCTTTTCCTAGAGTTCAGGCTCCACCCAGCCACCTCAGGTCTTTGTAGCCAATCCCAAGGGAGCTACTTAAAGCGGAGTTCCGGGCACAAAATCGGTATTTTTTTTTTGTGCCCCTCCGCTAGCTACACATAACCTGAAAAGGAATTGGATAGTTATTTTTTTTTTTTTTGTACACTCACCTTGTAATCGAAGATCGTAAATACTCACCTCAGGGTACTTCCTCCTCCAGCGCCGCGGCTCACCCCGTCACTTCCTGCCTCGCGATGATTCCTGGGAGCTGAACGTCATCGCTCCCAGGAATCAATGCGACGGCACCGGCCCCGCACGTCACTTCCGGGCGACGCCGCATTCCCCTGCTAAACAGCTTCTGGGCATGCCCAGAAGCTGTTTAGGAATGCGGCGCCGCACCGGAAGTGACGAGAGGGGCCGGTGCGGCGCATTCTGGGAGAAGAAGATGCGGAAGAAGACACCGAAGAGGACCGCGCCGGCTTCAGCTGCCCACAAGAGAGATGGAAACGCTGTGGAAGAAATTTTCAAAGTAAGTATTTCTTCTTGCAGGTAAGTGCGAACCGGGACAGATCAGAGGCTAGCCATTGTGGAATGTACTAGCCCTGACTGTCCCGGGGGTATGTTTATCAAAAAATGAGATCTGTGCCCGGAACTCCGCTTTAACTTCTCTTTTAGGTTCACACCCACAGTGATGCCATGCTTCCAGCAGTCAAGGCTCCCTTTTCCTAAAGGAGGTTCAAGGGGCCTTCATTCTTGTACTTTTTCTACAGCAGGAACGCTGTTCCCGCTAGCAGCTGCGTCCTGCAGGACTGACTGTCACTGGCCTTTGTATGCGAGCTGTCTGTGGTATCTGTGTGTGTGAAGAACAGAGCTGCTCAGCCGGCACTAGAGGAAGCGGAGCTGATGCTTCCTGTATAGCACTGGCTTCTGTCACAGGGGGAGTGATATCAAATGCACTCCGCCTGTGACAGGAGCAAAACCGGAAGCATCAGCTCTGCTCTCTACTGCAGCCGCATGCTTCCTCCAGCACCACTCCTTTCACAGATTTACACTGATGCTCGGGGACGGACAGTGGGTCAGGAATAAGCCAGCAGTACCCGCCAACAGTACCCACCAGCAGTACCAGCCCTGGAGGACAGCCAGCAGCAACCACCCGCCATACCCGCCTGGGGGACAGCAGCAGCCAGCAGGAATCCTGAAGAAGTGAAGATTGAGGTCAGTTGAGGTGCAGGTAAACTGCAGTGCATCTCTGTGAAAGCAGCCTTAGCCATTTCACACGATCGGTCCGATCGGGTCCACCTTTCTGTTTTTCCGGTGGACCCAATCGGACCCTCCATTCACCTCTATAGAGCGGCAGATATAAATGGACTTGTGTCTGTTAATACCAGCCTATCTCTAATCTGATCCACTTAAAAAAACAGAAGGGGATCCGTCCCCTTCTGTCAGGGCGGATCAGAGGGCCCATAGAGTAGAGTGGGCTTTGTCTGTGTTTGCATATGCAGAGGTGACACAGATCTGTCACCTGCCCACTCCGCTCATTGTGGCCTGCGACTGGTTACAAAGTCGCTAAAGTGGCCCTCACTCCTCAAAGGGTATATATATATATATATATATATACACACACACACTCACTTTTTTATTTTTGAGGCGGGGGGGAATCTTATGTTAGTTCCCACACTTTCTTCCCCAGGACTTGACCCCTGTCTACCATACACATGTAGCACTGCCCCCTAGAGGGACTGCTGAGAATTACACTTTTTGGATTCCCCTGGGTTACCCTTAGCAACTGATAGCAGACAAACAGCATTGAAAGTCCTTGGCTCAGTCAATAATCAATCTAGGGGATGTTGTTTTTTTTCCTGTTTTTATTTAGAACTGGGATAGGAGAAGGGATGAGTGGGATACTCCAACTATGAACTATGCACAAACTTGAGGACAACTAGCTGTAGTGTGCGGCATTGGCCACTGCTTCACCTTGCTACTAAAGTGAAGATAGTTTAAACGGTTCCATGTCTTAGTCATTCTCTTCAGGCTTCTAACTTGGCACCCCCTTTACTTTCACTGCCTGTGTGTGCTGACACCCGTCCACTGACTCTATCCACTAAAGTGGTTCCCTTCCTGGGCAGACCCCCTTGGCAAGCTTCCCTGTACTCACGGAGACTGTTTTTCCAGACTTGCTCTGCCGTCTACTCCACCAGTCAGCTTTCCTGGACCTCTGGATTCAGCACCACACTCCTGGTCCCCAAGACCGACCGCCTGTGACCACCATCCACAGCAAACGGAAGGGGAGACAGCCGTCACCCTCCTTCCGGGGTCTGGCTTCCCGCCCAAAGACACCCTGTAACGTGTGTCCTTGGCTTTTATAGCCTATCCCAGGATGCACCACTGTCTGTGCCAACCCACTGGGACAGCCACAAAAGCATGTGTGTCACTGGCTGGGCTTCCTCCACTGTCCAACAGGCTCCCCTATTGGACACAGTGGGGACACTCCCTCAGACCAGATGAATCACACATGGACACATGCAACAGGCCTGACTAGAAATCCTGCTCCCTGGTAAGCAGAAGAGCAACTAGGTTTTACCTACTACTCCCCTAATAAGCAGGCAGAGCAAATATACACTACCTACCTAGCACCTATCTAGGAGGGTGCTATACACACAAAAACATTTTGTACAATCAGATAAGCCCAGACTGAAAGCCAAAAAAAAAAAGGTAACTAGGCAAAAGGTACATGACCGCTCATACTATGACAAATTCTTACGTCAGTGTACAAAAGTCGAGGCTCATAAAATGGAACCCAGAGCTGATACATGCTTGCAAGAAACTAATTTTACCTTCAAGGTCTTGCAAGCATGTATTAGCTCTCTGGAGAAGAGACGATTGAAGGGGGATATGATATCAATGTACAAATACTGTACTGGCGACCCAAGCATAAGGAACAAACTATTCAGAGAAAGGGAATACAATAAGACACGTGGCCACTCACTAAAACTAGAGGAAAAACGGTTTAACCTTAAAATACGTAAAGGGTTCTTCACTGTCAGAGCAGTAAGGATTTGGAATAGTCTTCCACAGGCAGTGGTGTCAGCGGGGAGTGTCGATAGTTTCAAAAAACTATTAGATGGGCACCTTAAAGACCACAACATACAGGGGTATACAATGTACGGTTAACAGCAAACACACACATCATAGGTTGAACTGGATGGACTGGTGTATTTTTTCAACCTCACAAACTATGTAACTATGTAGCTCTGGGTTCCATTTTATGAGGTTGGGTGACTCGACTTTTGTACACTGACGTAAGATGTTGTCACAATATATAAATATATATAAAATAAGATATCTGCTGCCTACAGTAATTGACCATGCCAAGAGAGGGCAGCACATCCTTTTTGGTGTAGGGGCAGGGCAACCCCAGGATTGCTTGGATATGCTGATCGCTTAGGGTGCGTGTGCCTTGTTTCAGAGTGAGACCTAGATACTGTACGGTTTCCTGGCAATATTACATTTTCTTTCTTGAGACCTTGTGTCCCTCTGTCCCTAAGTAGATTAACACAGACACAGTATCCTACCTTTAAGCGTCCACAGTTGGGCTGCACAGTAACAAGTACTGGAGGAAAGGGGGGTGACCTGCCGTTAAGGGAGTCACATTTTGTTGTGCAGGATTGCTGTTTTAGTATTTTTTATAGTTTTGGATAGGGTAGGGAAAGACAGTCTAGCAGTCTGTGTCCCTCACTAAGGAAATTCATCCTCTCTATGTGTCTTGGTGTTCAAATACAAGATGGCGCTGAGTCTGGATGTGTAGGCTCACCATGGGGGAGATTTACTAAAACTAGTGCATACAGAATCTGGTACAGCTGTGCATAGTAACCAATCAGCTTCTAACTACAGCATATTCAAGAGGGCTTTGACAATAAAACCTAGAAGCTGATTGGTTACTATGCACAGTTGCACCAGATTCTATGTGAACGTTATGTTATAGTACACAAAGAGAGCATAAATATTTAGGTGACAACACTGCCTCTGCATGCAGACCATAAAAAGGTGGCGTTGTCATCCTATCACAGGAAATGGCTGTGGGCAAGCGTTTACAGTCAATCAAACCTGCACAGGGATTTAAAAAAAAAAAAAAACACATCTACCTTAGCAATCTAAAAAAAGCAAGGTGACATTTTTTTATAATTAGCTTTAGATAGGGTTAGATGCACTTTAATATAGGAGACGTCCTCAACCAATATCATGTAGAGTTGCTTTATCAAACCAGAGCAAATAAAGGGTTAAGTGAGCAGGAAGAATCTCATTTTTCTGTGACACAACCCACCTTCGGAGAAGAATTCCCAGAAATACTTTCACCTTAACCTCCGTGTATGGGACAGATCAGCCGCTCCCAGCTCCTCTTCAGTACTGAGTTGTAGAAGAAGTTACCTTTTTCCCCCCAAATGGCGACATCCAGCCTGAGAGATGAATTGATTTGCTCCATCTGCCTAAACGTTTATAGGGAGCCCGTATCACTGAAATGTGGCCATATCTTCTGCCGGGACTGTATAGTGACTGCGCTAGATACACAGAAGAGGAAGTCTACCATTTATTCCTGCCCAGAGTGCAGAAAGAAATATAAAGAGCGCCCCCCGCTGGAGAAGAACAGGAAGTTGTGTAACATCGTGGATAATTTCAGATCTGTTCACCTGGAGGAAAGAGAAGTCTTCTGTACGTACTGCAATCCTCCTGTACCAGCTACTAAATCGTGTCTGTTATGCGAGGCCTCGTTCTGCAATAAACACTTAAAAAACCACAGCAAGTCAGCGGATCACATATTAACGGATCCCACAACAACATTTGAGAACAGAAAATGTTCCATACACAAAGAGATCCTGAAATATTACTGCACAGAGGACAGTGCCTGTATCTGTATGTCCTGCTGGGTGGCTGGAGAACATAGGGGACACCAGGTGGATCTTCTGAATGAGGCCTCTGAGAAGAAGAAAGAGAAATTGAAAGATGTTACTGAGAAACTGAACAATGACAGACAAGAGACTGAGAAGAGAATCCAGAATCTGAGAAATCATAGAACGGGAGAGAAAAGAAAAGCAAATCACGTCACCGGGAGAGTCACTGAGCTGTTTAGAGACATCAGGAAACATCTGGATGATGAAGAGAAGAGAATCCTGACTGAGGTCTCCAGACAGGAGGAGAAGATCTCCCAGTCAGTCTGTGATATGATCCAGAAGCTGGAGACACAGAAGAATGAGCTGTCCAGGAAGATTAATGAAATAGAGGCCGTATTTGAAATCACAGATCCATTAACTGTGCTAAGGAAGGAATTTAGCAATGATGACATCATTCCTAGCAGTGGTGATGTAAGAGATGTCGGATGTCTGGATGAAGAAATTATCTCAGAAATGCTCCGCAGAGGACTTCTGCACTTTACTGACAGTCTGAAAGATATGAAGTTAAAGATACAATTCACAGTGATGGAGAAATCAGACATCCTACTGGATATAAAAACAGCCCAAAATTACATTATTATATCACAGGATCTGAAATCCGCTACTTACACCAATAAATCAGAGAATAGACCGGATGTTCCAGAGAGGTTTAAATGCAGACAAGTAATAAGTACACAGAGCTTCTCATCAGGGAAACATTACTGGGAGGTGGATGTGAGTGGAGCGAAGGAATGGCTGATAGGGGTGGCTGCTCAAAGCATAGAGAGGAAGATTGCAGGAAAAGAATCTTTTATAGGTTATAATGACAAATCATGGAGTCTGACCCAAAGAGTCACTCTCTTTTCATGGCACAAAAATGTAGGTATAAAAATAGACTCCAACTCTTCTCTTAAGACAGTTGGGATTTATCTGGATTATGAGGCCGGTTGTCTGTCCTTCTACCAGCTGTGTGACCCCGTCAGACACCTCCACACCTTCACCGCCAACTTCACTGAGCCCCTCTATGCTGCTTTCTTTTTGTTTGAACATTCCACCATAAGAATAATATATTAACAATGTATCACCTTAGTGCTGGGCTCTCCAGTGTCAAACACCTATTTAGTTTACCAGAAGGGCATAGCTTTAAGGCTACATTCACATGTGGGCGTAGCGGATCACGGGCAGAATCACCGCGATTCTGGCCGCGATCCAGAATCATTGCAAATTGCGGGACACCTGTGTGATGCCCGTGATTTGCAATGGCACCCCAAACGCTGTGCGATGTTGCCACGATTTCCGCCTGCCGAATCGCGGTAACATCGCGCAAACAGAATCACGGGACGCATGACGCCCAAAAAGGTACAAGAGCTTCTTTTGTGCGTCATGCGTCCCACGATTCTGTTTGCGCGATGTTACCGCGATTCGGCAGGCGGAAATCGTGGCAACATCGCACACCATTGAAAATCACAGGCATCGCACAGGCGTCCCGCGATTTGCAATGATTCCGGATCGCGGCCAGAATCGTGGTGATTCTGCCCGTGATCCGCTACACCCACAAGTGAACGTAGCCTAAGTGACACTAAACAATATCCTTTTTTTTTTTTTCAAACATAATTCATACATATCCAATACCTAAAGAGGAGCTCCAGGCTTCCCCCCAAAAAATTAGAAGTCAGCAGCTACAAAAACTGTAGCTGCTGACTTTTAATAAGGACACTCACTCACCTGTCCAGCGATCCAGCGACGTCCTCACCCAAGCTGATTCTTCAATTATCTTTGGGTGCAGGCCCCCGCATAGCAAGTAAGGGAAACAGAGTGTGAAGACTTGTGGCTTCAAAGCCGGTTTCCTACTGCGCATGCGTGAGCCGCGCTGTGTCTTGTGAATGGTCCTGTAGTCTTCTGGGACTTGTGATGTGTCCCAGAAGACTGCGGGGAAGGATATTGTTACTGTTAATTTGTTTCATAATTGCAAAAAAATACCTGTTGATAATATTAGAAATTCAGAGCTTTCCTGTACACTTTCCCTGTGTTATTTTCAAGGAGTTTAATTAGCCCTCCTAGTTCTTTGCTTGGACTATAGAATAATCAGTGTCTTTGTTGTAGAGGTGGGAGTGATGAAGAAGTTCAGCAACAACTGGCAGGGCTGACACCACTTGTCACACATTTGTTAGCATAGCCTAAAGGCCCATACACACGTGCAGATTGTTGGCCGAAAAGCTTCGGCCGACGACCGATCGGCCGATTGTATGCTTATTAGTATGATGCTTCCGACAGCCGACAGCGCACTTTCGGCCGAAAAGAATCTGTCGTGCAAGCATTAAAATTTTTGTATGCTGACACCAGAGCGGCTGATTGTTCACCAGTCAATACAGAATTCGGCCGACAGACAGCAGATTTGCAAGACTGGGCATGCTCAGAAAAGAAAAAACACAGGGAAAGTTAACCATCACATGACATCACTTCTGCAGTCGGCTGGAGTCGGCGGACAAAATTCTTGTGCAGTCTTTTGCACTTTTCAACCGACACGACAGCCCGGGGACAAAAGACGGCCGATCGTTCGGCCGACGATCTGCACGCGTGTACGGGGCTTAAGACGCCAAGGGTTGTCTCTTGCACAGTTACTGTCCAAGCACCCCTGGAAGTTGATACAGGGTCTGCAGAGGTGAAAGAAAGACACAAGTGCCAGGGAGCCAACACTGTGGGCTGGAACTTGAGAGCTTAAGAGGATGCCCCAGGTTCATTTACCAGAAAGGTTGGGTCTCAAGCCTGGTTTAGAAATATTCAAGGAGAAAGGCACCAAACTGTAGGCAGGATCAGAGACAGAGGCAAAAGAAAGCAATGAGCGTGGTACCTTCCTATTGGTTGAAAACAATGTGAGCTTCTTTTGTTTGCTCCCCTTTGGTCCATTAAATGTACCATTGCCTTCTGAAAACTTCCCGTGCTCCAAGCCTGTGCTGCACTACTATCAGTTACACCCGTTACCAGTTATTTCTGTAGGAAACACAATACCTCTCCCCTATGTTCTGGAGATGATTAGAAGGGAGGTGTTTTGTAGTCCTAATACACTTCCTGTTCTAGGGTGACAACACTGCTCCTCCATAGATACAGAAGGTCCAGATCTAAGGGGTTGCTGGGGTGGGCTGTGCCCCTCCAGGATTTTGTTGTGCCCCCACTCCCTGGTCTTTGAGAATGCATTCACTGATATGTGAGCCAGTCTGATAGGAACAATTTAAATAAGGGGCACATTTGTTGTAAGAGGAGAACGTGATGGGGACAGTTGATGTAAGGAGGGCGGGGCAATTGATGTAAGGGGGCACACTAATACCAACAATTTATGTAAGGGGGCACTCTGTAGGGGACAGCTGGTGCAAGAGGGTACTCTGTAGGGGACAGTTGATGTGGGGGGAGGCACTCTGTTGGGGACAGTTGATGTAAGTGGGCACTCTGATGCCAACAAATTATGTAAGGGGACACTCTGTAGGGGACTGTTGATGCAATAGGGTACTCTGTAGGGGACAGTTGATGTAAGGGGGAACTCTGTAGGGGACAGTTGATGTAAGGAGGCACTCTGTAGGGGACAGTTGATGAAGGGGGGCACTCTGATGCCAAAAGTTTATGTAAGGGAGCACTCTGTTAGGGACAATTGATGTAAGGGGGCACTCTGATGTGGCACTGTGATGTAAAGAGGGACTCTTATGAGAACTCTTGAAGTAAGGAAGGACACCTGATATACGGGTTAATCATCCCAATCCAATGACAGTCTAATACATACTGGCATCATTACTGCACTACCCCTACAGAGTGCCCCCTTACATCATTTGTTGGCACCTGTCAGATGGTACTTGTGGGTCATTACTCGTGGGACAGACTGTCACTCAGTGCTGTCAATGTGTTCACTGACTTTTTTCACCACAACCCCAGATGATATAAGCTAGATCTGGCCCAGAGATAAAGTATGGTGAGTGAGCATCGTCACTTTAGGACAGGAAGTGCAAGATCACCAGTTGAAAGGAAAAAAGCTTGAAAAGGTAAAAGGCAGTCACATCATCTAAGGACTGGTAAGCTGCAAAATATTTTTTTTTTTTTTTTTGGGGGGGGGGGTTAGATACCAATGGGAGGGATCATGGGTGTGCCAGGTGTTCCAGGGCACACCCTAATCTAAGGTCAGCAACCTATCGATCATGATTGTTGCGCTGATTGTGGTCAGGTGACGGGTAGAAAGTGATCCTTCCTTGCTAACCTCCTGAACCTGGAAATGAGGGGCAGAGGGAATTGGCATTTAGAACTGTTCTGTATTTTCCTCCAGCAGCAGCTGAAAATAGACGTCTCCTTCATTCCCTTCCAATTCAACTGCTACAGGAGTAAAATACAGGAGATTGGTACCAGTATATGCTGCCCCGCTACCCCTCATGTCCCTGTTCCTCTTTTTTTCTGCTGCCCAGCCCCCCCCCCCCCGTGTGCTCCCGTGCAGAGATGTATAGTAACTAAGTAGAACAACTTCACTACTGTACTTAAGTAACGAAAGGCGGTATCTGTACTTTCCTAGAGTATAATTTTGTTTCTCCTACTTCCACTTTTACTTCACTACATTTTTTCGATGATTTCAATACTTCTACTCAGATATTTTTTTTTTTTGTGCTGCATAGTTACTCGTTACTATTATAAAAATTATAATTATAAAAATTACCACTGCCAGAACAGTAGATGGCAGGTTTCATGAAGCTCAAAACATGTGTATTATCAGCGCATACGAAAATAAATGCTACTGTATGTATAAATAAAAGCTGCATTTGAAATAATAAAAAACAATTTGATGTTCAAACTTTTGACTTCTTTCTTTAATAACTACATAACACAGTACTTGTACTTTTACTTTCAGTACTTGAGTAGCATTTTTTTTTCAAAACTACTGGTACTTTTACTTTCAGTACTTGAGTAGCAAAATTTTTAAAAAAACTACTTGCAATACTTAAGTACAAAAAATGTTGAATACTTTAGTACTTCTACTCAAGTAACTTTTTCATCGAGCACTTCCACTTCTACCCAAGTCACTTTTTGATCGAGCACTTGTACTTTTACTCAAGTATGGGTTTCGAGTACTTTATACAACTCTGCTCCCGTGCCCCCTACCCCTCTTCCTCTGCAGCACTGCTGGCTTCTCTTCTATTCTCTCCTCTCCTCTCCTGTTGCCTGCTGTGGAGGATCGTATCTGGATGGAGAGTGGGGAGTTGGCCGCCAAATATGTAATTTATCAGCCCTTTTCTGAATGAACAAAGTGAATGATTGCCACTGTCCCTACTGACAACATCCATGTTTTGATACTATATATATATATATATATATATATATATATATATATATATGAGTATACATGTGTGTTAGAGCTTTGGGGTGCACACTCTAATACAGTAGGCTGCGCACACCTATGGAAGGGATCAAGAGGCAGGAGGGGCCAGTTTATAGGAAAATGATGATTTAAATATATATTCAGCTACCACTATCTCTGCATCTGCTGATTGTTTTAATATTTTGTTTTATATGCTAAGAATGAACTACTAAGAATGTTTAACTTTAAATATTAAAAAAAAAAACAAAATACGGTGGATTGCAATCATAAATTGGCATCAACAGGTGCTGTTTATGGACCTTATCCATGTAATGGATGTAGCCAGATTTATGCTAGAACTGTAGATAAGTGTGTATTGCATGAGTTAGAAAGAACCAGGACTGTGAATTGATATACTGTATATTAGGGATTGACCGATTATCGGTAAAGCCGATATATCGAGGGCCGATCTGCACTTTCCCCGATATATTGGAATCAGCCCCTGAGGTTACCGATATTGCAGATATTGCGGGAAAGAGCTTGTACTGGAGTGATGCCTGCAGCTAGAGGCATCACCCCGGTGCCGGCGTCCATAGCCGACGGTCGCCTGTCTTGTAATGACAACCGATGCGACTGAGAAGCCGCTCGGCTGACATTACAAGGTGCGCAAGGGGACGTACCCCCCTCCCGTAGCCTTCTCCGGTTTGCCCGGGTCTCCCGTCCAACCGGGAGACCCGGGCATCCTACCTGCACGGCCGCCGAAGAGAAGACCCGATAAAAGCAGCATTCGGCTCTGATCGGGTCTCCATGTAAAAGACCTGGAAGTGATGTCATGACATCCCTTCTGGGTACTCGGCGCCAAATTCAAAAAAATTGCAGCATTCAAAACAGCCAAACTTGGCGTTTTGAATGCTTTTAAGTGCAGAGGAGGGGTTTGGGGGTCCCCCAGATCCCTCCACAACAGTGATGTGTAAAAAAAAGAAATAAAAACATTTTTTTTTAAATTTCTGAAAATATCGGCAGATATCGGCCGATACCGATATGCGATGACCAAAATATCAGTATCGGCAATAAAAAAACTATATCGGTTGATCACTACTGTATATACTACATGTAAACACACAATCAATAACCTATTGATTTTCAGGCTTGTGATGGTTTAAAACATTGGTATGCACTAAAATAAAATTAGGTGTCACCCAGAGTCCACTAGAGACGGACTATCCTAAATATCCTAAAATATCAGAATGTTTTTTCCTTGCTCCGACACTCATTGGGTCATCCAGAATATATCCATAATGTCGGGATAAGGAAGTAAATATTCTGAAAATAAATGTGATCAGCACAATCATAACTGAATATTTCAAAGTTTATTTTACTTATTTCGATCCATGTAATTTTTGTCATTAAAACTGCGTATATAATAAAAAAAAAAAATCAAATAAACTAATTTGAAACCAAATATTTCTCCAGATAGGTTTCTTAATTACCCCCATTCTCCCTCTGTTACTGCACTTAATGTATAAATAAGAAAGTTCCTATTTTTCTCTCAAGCTCTATAGCACACCCTAAAGTGATTCTAAGGGAAGAAGGTTTTTTACTCTAATGCATTCTATTCATTAATGTAAAAAACCTTCTGGGTGCAGCTTCCCCTTATACTTGCCTAAGCGCTATCTCAATCCAGTGATCTGCATGAGAGCACCAGCTCTCCTGGGTCTCTCTCTACTCAATGGCTCACACTGCAGCTGCAGCCATTGGCTCCTGCTGCTGCCAATGACAACCAGTGAGCCAATCAGGAGAGAGCAGGGGGGCGAAGTCCATTCACAGGAGTGTGGCTCCGGAGTAAGCCTGCTCAAGTGCCCGTATAGAAAGAGGTTTGCTATTGGGGGGGAAGAGCCAAGAGCGGGGGAACCCAAACAGAAGAGTACCAGGGCTGCTCTGTGCAAAACCATAGCACAGGGTAAGTATTTATAACGTTTGATATTTACAAAAATGTATTAAAATTACAACCTTTAGTATCACTTTAACCTTTTACAATAAATGCCTATCACTTTGTCTGATGGAAGGACCCCTGGTGGATTTGAAACCACAAAAAGACAGAGAGGGCGCATAGATCTAGTAAATTATCCTAAAACCATTGCTTTATTAATGTAATTAATGGTAAGTATTATACTCATAAGATGACAAATGTAACAAGCACATCACATAGTACAGCGTCATAAAGTCCACAATGCATCGTATCATGTGGTAGGAGAAGGTGAAGATCCAATGGGCTAACGCGTTTCAAGGACTAGCCTCTTCCTGGCTCCTTAGTCTGCTTGTCTTCAGCAAACTGTTTGTGGGCTTCCTTGTGCATCACCTTTAGATGAGGCTTCCTTCTGGGATGACAGCCTACCGGCTCTGTCCTGCGGGGGGGGGGGGGGGGTGAGTTTTGCCGCCCCCCAAAATTATCATGCACCATCCGCCACTGAAGGTGGAGACACAGAAGAATGAGATGTCCAGGAAGATTAATGAAGTTGAGTACTTACTTAAGGTCACAGATCCATTAACTTTTCTAAGGAAAGAATTTAGCAGTGATGACATCATTCCTAGCAGTGGTGATGTAAGAGATGCCGGATGTCTGGATGAAGGAATGATCTCACAGATGCTTCACAGAGGACTTCTCCACTTTACTGACAGTCTAAAAGATATGAAGTTAAAGATAAAATTCACAGTGATGGACAAATCAGACCTCTTACTGGATATAAACAGCCAATAATTAAATTATTATATCACAGGATCTGAAATCAGCGACTTACACCAATAAACCAGAGAATAGATCGGATGTTCCAGAGAGGTTTACATCCACACAGGTAATAAGTAGACAGAGCTTCTCATCAGGGAGACATTACTGGGAGGTGGATGTGAGCGGAGCGAAGGAATGGCTGATAGGGGTGGTCGGTCACTGCATAGAGAGGAAGATAGATAGAAGTAAATCTCATATAGGTTATAATGATAAATCATGGAGTCTGACCCAAAAGAAAAACCCTCTTTACAAACTACAATAACTCAGGTATAACAATAGACTCCAAACCTTCTCTAAAGACGGTCGGGATCTATCTGGATTATGAAGCTGTTCGTCTGTCCTTCTACCAGCTGTGTGACCCCATCAGATTTATAATGATAAATCATGGGGGTCTGATTAAGAGCCGGTTCACATTACAGCGATCCGACTTGCCGGGGCGACCTCACAAGTCGCGGTGCGCTGCTCGCACCGCGACCTCGGAGTGGCCGGCACGGACTTCATAACATTGAAGTCTATGCAGGTCGCTCCAGGTCGCCCCAAAGAAGCTCCGGACCCTTTTTCTAAGTCGGAGCGACTTGTGTCGCTCCTATTAGAACGGGTCCACAGCTTCTCTATGGCAGGCGACCTACGGCGACCTGTCAGGCGACCAGGTCGCCTGACAGGTCGCCCCAGTGTGAACCGGCTCTTAAAGAGAAGGTCTCTTTACAAAGCACAAAAACTCAGGTAAAAAAAAAAATAAACTCTAAATGTTTTCTAAAGACAGTTGGGATCTGTCTGGATTACAATGCAAGTTGTTTGTCCTTCTACCAGCTGTGTAATCCCTTCAGACACCTCCACACCTTCACCGCCACGCGCCACCTTCACTGAGCCCCTCTATGCTGCTTTCTATGTGTTTCCAAACAGCTCCACCAGAATTATAAAGTAAATACCATAGTAGAGGTAAAAGCCGAAGATACATTTTTAATTGCATTTCTAAAGCCAATCATTTTCCGTTTTGAGTAGACTAGGGAGGGGTTACAAACTTTTTGGGATTTGTATTGCTGTCTGTGTCCCCACTTTTTCTTTTTGTCTTGGATGCTATTGTCAAGTAAAAAAATGTAATTGCCACCAAACCAAAAATAGCAGCAGAAAGAGGTATTTTTACTTTTCTAATGGGGACACTTGTTCTGATGGAAACCATTTAACCACTTCTGGACTGGAAAGTAATACCCCCTAATGACTAGGCCATTTTATGCAATATGGCACTGTGTTATTTTGACTGACAATTGCGCGGCTGTGCGACGCTGTACCCAAATAAAATTGATGTACTCCCCCCCCCCCCCCCCCCCCCACAAATAGAGCTTTCTTTTGGTGGTATTTGATCACCTCTGCAGTTTTTATTTTTTGCGCTATAAACAAAAAAAGAGCGACAATTCTGGAAAAAAAAAAATAATATTTTTTACTTTCTGCTATAAAACACAAAATCAGATTTTTCATCAATTAAGGCTAATTTGTATTCTGCCACATATTTTTGGTAAAAAAAATCCCAGTAAGTGTATATTGATTGGTTTGCACAAAAGGTATAGCGTCTACCAACTAGAGGATACATTTATGTCATTTTTATTTATTTATTTATTTACTAGTAATGACAGGGATCAGCGATTTTTAGTGGGTCTGCGACATTGCGGCAGACAGATCAGACCCCTAACTGACACTTTTGGGGGGACCAGTGACACTACTACAGTAATCAGTGCTAAAAATCTGTGCGACGCTGTACCCAAATAAATAAATACTATGATAACTGAGAATTTTACAGTTAATAAGCATCCATTTTTTCTAAATTAAAACTATTCATTCAGTGTTTACTATTGTGATTATTGATTAGTTTGCACAAAAGTTATTGCGTCTACTAACTACAGGAAAGATTTATGTAACTTTTATTGTTTTTTTACTAGTAATGGTGGCGATCTGCGATTTTTGCGGGACTGCAACATTGTGGCGGACAGATCGGACCCCTAACCGACATTTTTGACACTTTTGGGGGGACCAGTGACATTACTACAGTAATCAGTGCTAAAAATATGCACTGTTACTGTAATAATGACACTTGCAGGGAAGGGGTTAACACTGTGGGTGATCAAGGGTTTAAATGTGAGCCTAAGGGAGTGATGCTAACTGTGGGGGGGGGGGGGGGGTGGCTTGTGAAATGATCACAGAGACCTGTGATCCTATATAGCAGGATCACATGGCCTCTGTGATCATTTCAGAAAGAAGAACGGTCAGCTGTGTTTACAACAGCTGACTGTTCTTCTCTCTCAGCTGGGAACGATCGCGGGTGTCAGGCAGCAATCGGAGCCACCTGCCCCTTGCATTGGAGTCCCTGCTCCCGAGTGGGGGCGGGAGCGTGCTGGCGGCAGCGCTCTAGCCCCCTAGCTGCAGGCGCGTGACTGACGTAGGTCTATATCGGTTCACGCAGGAGAGGCACACTGCCGCAGTAAAAAGGCGGCGGGCGGTTGGGAACCGGTTAATACTACCAAAAGAAAGCTCTATTTGTTTGAAAAAAATGATAACAATGTCATATGGGTACAGTGTTGCACGACTGCACAATTGTTATTCAAAGTGTGACAGCGCTGAAAGCTGAAAATTGGCCTGGGCAGGAAGAGGGTGAAAGTGCCCAGTATTGAAGTGGTTAATGAAATAGTGCAGACCATCTACTGTATATTATAGATAATCTAACAACATAAAGTAAAATGTTCTTCCGAAAAAATGCACTGAAGGATCGCTGGTTCTCAGAATCTGCCTTGGGGTGTGAACCTTTTTTAAACTATGCAGAAAACCAGTAAAATTACATTCCTGGCATTTGAAGTTCAACAAAAAAAACAAAAAACAAAGTTGTCATGCAAAAAAAAATAGTTTTCACCTTTGTTACATCTCAGTGCTGCTGATTTCCTGCAGCCTCTTTTTAATCAGTCCCTTTTTGTCTACCTTGACTATATTGTCACAAAGTATATGGACGCCTGCCTTTACACACACATGAACTTTAATGGCATCCCAGTCTTAGTCCGTAGGGTTCAATATTGAGTTGGTCCACCATTTGCAGCTATAACAGCTTCAACTCTTCTGAGAAGGCTGTCCACAAGGTTTAGGTGCCTCTATGGGAATGTTTCACCATTCTTCCAGAAGTGCATTTGTGAGGTCAGGCACTGATGTTGGCTGACTTACAGTCTGCACTCAAATTCATCCCAAAAGTGTTCTATCGGGTTGAGGTCAGGACAGTCAAGTTCCTCCACCCCAAACTCGCTCATCCATGTCTTTATGGACCTTGCTTTGTGCACTGGTCCAAATCTTTTGGTGGAGGGGGGATTATGGTGTGGGGTTGTTTTTCAGGGGTTGGGCTTGGCCCCTTAGTTCCAGTGAAGGGAACTCTTAAGGTGTCAGCATACCAAGACATTTTGGACAATTTTATGCTCCCAACTTTGTAGGAACAGTTTGGGATGCTCCCTTCCTGTTTCAACATGACTGCGCACCAGTGCACAAAGCAAGGTCCAAAAAGACTAAAAGAGTACAGTAATGCTCTAGGCTTGTGTGCCTTCCTATATTTGCTTTTAGTGCTGGAGAATCCCATACCCTGCCCCCTCTCGCATCATTTTAGTTTCTTTAGCAATAAATCATAAAAAAGACTGCTTCTTGTGTCAGCCTGCCTGAACTGTGCTGTGTGTGCTGCCAGCCTCTGCAATAATGGGGAAGAAGCCTACTCATCATCATTATCTGTGCTGGTAATATCTTCATGATTATTTACAGCAACCCTTAGGCCCCTCTCACACTATCGGACCGATTATCACCGTATACTGTATTATAGGTCTTTCCCCTGCCAAATTAACTTTAATATCAATGTTTTAAAATATAACAATGGTCAGTGGAGGCTGGTGCACCACCATACCACCCCAAGCCGGCTCACTTACCTTGCCTGGATATGTGGAGGGAGGGCAGGCAGCAGCAGCAGCACACGGCGGCGGCGGCTTCAGCTTCTTCCCCCTGTCTTCTGCGTCTCCTCCCTCCTCCTCCATGGTTAATGGCATGGCTTCTCCTTTCGGACAATCGGGAAATGGGTCTCAGACCCGCTTCCTGATTGGCCAGGAGGAGGATCCATGTGACAATAGCGAATATTCATTCGCTATTGTCACACAACTGGGTGGGCTCGAGCGCAGTGCTCTGCTCCCCGAGCCTACCCTTTTTTTTAACCTATTCGAACCTCTGGCTCTAATCACATGCTAAAAAAAAAAAAAAAAGCCCATTGAATTCCATGCGTCCGACACCCCGCATGTAGATTAGGGGGCCGGATGCATGAATGGGGGGGTGGCGCCTCTGCACCCCCAATGCACCATCCGCCACTGCCGATGGTATAGCTATTGGTAACATTTGAAATCTGTATAAGATTTTGGCAGTATTATCATCCTGATTATGTTCTACCCAACCATGAGAGTGGGCATCTTGATATTTTTTTTAATATCACCTTTTATCTAATTTAGTATGGGTATATAGTTGACACGATAAAGATTTTCTAATGATGGGGTTAAATTTAGCCCAAGGTATTTTAATTTTAATTTTGCCGAAGTGAATGGGAATTCCCGCTGTAGTGCTTGTTCTTACTTATCCCGATGTTTAAAATTTCTGACTTTATTGGGTTGATCTTAAAATTAAATAGTTCCCTGTATTTCTTTAACTTTTTAATAATAATAGGGAGGGTTATTCTAGGGTTGGTGATGTAAAACAGAACCTTGTCGGGGTATGCTGCTACTTTATGTTCCTCCTGTCCTCCCTTTACTCCCCCTATATCTACGTTGTTCCTTATAGTCACTAGTAGTGGTTCTAGCGACAGGACAAACAACAGGGGCGAGAGAGGGCATCCCTGTCTCATCCCAGAACACATTCCAAACTGGGAGAAAGATTTCCATTAACCTTTACCAGTGCTGTTGGACTCCTATACAGTGTTCTTATCCATTGGGTCATCCTTTGGCCAATACCTAGTTCCTCTATTGTTTCCAGCATGGACTCCCAATTCACCCTGTCAAATGCTTTCTCTGCATCGATTGACAGCAATAGGCTTGGAGTATTAAGACCTCTAGTTTTATGTAGTAAAAATAATGTTCTAATCCTGTTGTCTTTCCCCTCTCTACCTGGGATAAATCCTGTCTGCTCTGCATGAATCCACTCTGTAATTTAGTCTTTTATTCGAGTTGCTAGACCTTTTTCATATAGTTTTGTATGCTATTGGTCTGTAACTAGAACACAGGGTTGCATCTTTTCCTTCTTTAGGTAATACCGTTATATGAGCTCCTGTAATGATTCTGCTCTCATCTTCTCCCTTTCTTCAAACCCGTTCATATATGTGCAAAGTTTTGGTACTAGTATTTACTTAAACCTTCTATAATAATGGGTAGTGTACCCATCTGGTCCTGGGCTTTTCCCTATCGGTGAGTTTTTTAATGCCTCCAATATCTCCCTCTGAGGGATTTTTGTTTCCTTTGTTATTTATTTTGTTCTGTTTCATATGATCCATTTTACCGCAACGTATATAAAGTACCTTAGTAACTTTGAAATGCTTTACCTATTTCTGTTGTTGAATGAACCATTTCTCCTCTATTATTTTTTATTTATTCTATGTAGTTGTTCGACATTTTGCTCTTTAGTATTCTTACTAAGTATTTTCCTGGTTTGTGTCCCCATTTATATCTTTCTCTGGCAACTCTATGAAAGGTACGTCTAGTCTCCTCTTCCAGTAGTTCTTTTAATTTATCTCTTTTTAATGCAGAGCTTGTTGTATCTCGCCCTCCAGGCTCTTTTTATGTTTCTGTTCTAGCTCGTGTATCTCTGTTATTAATCTATTTATCTTGATAGCTCTTTCCTTTTTTTCCTAGAGCCTGTTGAGATGAGTAATCCTCTAATATATGCTTTATGGGCCTCCATAATCGCAGCGTCAGAGGTATCTGGGATTTCATTCTCTAAAGAATATTGTTCCAGTTCTTTCTCTATTCTTTTCCCTACTTCTACATCCTGTATTAGTTCTTCAATAATCCTCCAAATATTTATCTTTTTCTGGGGTCATGGGAGTTTTATTTTCATAGTGACTGAGGCATGATCGGATAAGGTCATTATCCCTATTGATGTATTAACGACTGCTTTTATCAACCTACGTTCTATCATAATATAGTCTGATCTTGAGTACATAGAGTGCACAGGAGACTGGAAGGAATAATCCCTCTCCCCAGAATGTTGGACTCTCCAGGCATCCACCAGTTGACAATGAAATAGCTTTTTCTTTACCGTCCTGAGTTGATGTCCTCCTGTGCACTCGATTTACTATCTAAAGGCGGGTCAATACAAAAGTCGAAGTCACCTGCTAGGATCAAATTACCTTTTTTAAAATACGTCAACTTCTATTTTTCAAATATCCTCTCAGATTTTTATTTGGGCAGTATACATTTGCCAGAATACAGTCCATTCCCTATAGTTGTCTCCTCAGGAAGATGTATCGTCCATCTGGGTCAACCAACCTTTCCTCCAAGGAGAGGATCACGTCCTTCACAAAGTCAATTGCTACCCCCTTCGCTCTCTAAGTAGGTGAGTCTCCATAGCACCTGACTGGATAATATTTTGAGTATATTTTAACATTTGTGTCCTGTGCAACATGTGTCTCCTGTAAAAATATTATGCTGGCAGAGATTCGTCTGAGTTCTTCTAATACCTTATGTCTTTTAGTTGGCGTATTTAATCCTCTTACATTGTATGTCAATAAATATCAGACAGGGTGGGAAACCCCAATTATACTGTACGCCATGGTTTTAATTCCAATAGTGGTTTCAATAGTGTCCTTTTTCTTAACGTGGCCTGTGATAAGTTTGTGAAGATCTAAATATTGGCACTTTCATGGTTTATGGGTGTGTTTCTTTTCAGGCTCTCCCAGATCTGGGCCTTTTCTGCATAACCTGTGAATAACTCTTATGATTACGTCTCTAGGAGCGTCCACTGGTATGCCTTTTGTTTTTTTTAACCCGATGAACTCTCTCGGCCTTTATCTGTGCCACTTCCCCTCTGCCCAACAGCGGGTTGAAGATTTTCCTAATTTTGTCTATTAAGTCCCACCATGTGTTGGTTTTGGCAAGCCTTGTCTTCGTAGGTTCTTCTTCCTACTATGGTTTTCTTGATCTTCCATTTTATATGCGAGGCTTCTGTATTCCATTTTTAAATCTTTTATCACTTTTCTTAGATCTTTTATTGTTTGTATATAGCTGTTTTGTCTTTTTTCTAAGTCTTCCACTCATGTTAATAGGTGACCCAAATCGTTATGTATCGTTGTCAATTCTGTTTTTAAGGATCCTTCTAATGCTGCAAGCTTAACTGCCACTTCACCCTTTGTGGACAGTTGGTCGCTCTCTGTTTGCCCTGCATCAGCCTCTGAGTCTTGTTCTGATCTTGATTGCCCTGTGGTATACAAACCTAATGATGGCCTGCTTTGACTGTTCTTTTCCCTTGCTTCCATTTGTTTTATACAGGTTTCTTTTGATTTCTCTAGAGTCTGTTTATCCAGGGTATCTTCTTGTATAAAATGTTTTAATTGTTTCGGGCCTTGAACTCGCTTTAGGTGACTTTGCGGTCGCTCCTCCTCTTGCTGCCACAAAACATGATGATTCGGCTGACAACACTCCCACTGCATGCAGACCATGCCCCCCCCACCCCAAAGCACCTTGTTGATGGTTGACATGGGCCTCTTGCCCACAACCCTGGGCGATGGTTGTGGGGGTCTGTGGGCACTGGCTTTTCAGAATCTGGAAGCTCCCGTTAACAAGGGGGCCTCCAGATCCAGCCCCCCCCCCATGTGAATGAGCATGGGGTTCATTGTACCCCTACTCATTCACCTAAAAGTGTTTAAAAGAAATAAAAACACAGACCCAGTTTTTCACAATTCCTTTATTAAAAATAAAAAACAATGTCCCCTGGTGTAGATCCATCATCAATCAAGACACCCGCTGCACCGCTGGACCCAAAAGAAGAAAAAACAAATCTCCGCCCGCGACAAGGGCTCTCTGCCGACTGCCTGCTCCGCCGTGTGACAGTTCTTAAATAGGTAAGGGGTGAAGCCACCTGGGGACATCACCTGGTGGCAGCGCCCCATGTGACATCACCGTCCGGTGCATGCTGGGTTGATGACATCACAAGGGGGTGGCGCCACCAGGTGACTTCGCCAGGTGGCTCCGCCCCTTACCTATTTAAGAGCTGTCACATAGTGGAGCAGACAGACGGCGGGGAACCTTCATCAAGCTTTTTTTTTTTCACATCCAGCAGTGATTGATGATGAATCTACATCGGGGGGACATTGTTTATTACTTTTAATAAAGGAATTGTCAAAAACTGTGTGCATGTTTTGATTTCTTTTTTTTTTGGTGAATGAGTAGGGGTTCTATGTACCCCATATGCATTTACATGGGGGGCCAGGATCTGAGATTCTTATAAGCCCCCTGCCCACAGACCTCCACAACCACTGCCCAGGGTTGTGGGGAAGAGGCCCTTGTTCCCATCCACATGGGGATAAGGTGCTTTGGGGTGAGGGAGCAGATCCGCCCACTGACCACCGCAGGCCCCCATGCTAGATCCTGTGCCTGTATTTACAAAAACAGGCACAGGTCTGCTTCTCCATTCGCTGCAGGAGATCAGCGAAGTCACAGGCAAGAAACATTGGCTGGGACCCACTGATGAACTGCTCCAACATTGAATGAAAGGGGTGGTCATGGGACATGGGTCTGGAAATAGATTGCGACGTACGGGTACGTTGCTTGGCCCAGAGCCAGCGCTCACCTACAGTACGTTGGCAGGTAGTTAAATATAATTTGTTATTTTAACATTTTTTTTTACATACCATCACCAGCGCAGTACAGTGTCACCTTATGACTGGTGTGGTGGTGATCAGGGACCTTGACTGTTGACAGCATGTTAAAAATAAAAAACGTGTATTTACTTTTTTTTCTTTTTTATTATTTAAAAAAAAAATACTTTTATCAGAGTAGTTCAATGTTACTATAGTAATATTGTACTACTCTGGTGGGGCGAAGTGCGATCAGAGAATTTTGTTTTTTTTACACTTTGATTGCTGATACAATAAAGTTCCTTGCACCAGCTATGCATTGAGCTGTCATGAATGGGTCAGGTTAATAACAGTTCCATTACTAGTGATCTGTGATTGACTAAAGCTAATCACATGGTACAGGGAGCTGTGATTGGCCCCAAGTACCATGTGATAGCTGTGGGCCAATCACAGCTCACTAGTAATGAAAGTAAAGCTGTTATGAATCATATTATTTATGTAGCACCCTCCTAGATAGGTGCTAGGATAAAGGCATTGTTATGCTCCATCTGCTTATCAGGGGAGCCTGATCTGTTAGTTATGCCTGTTGCATGTGTCCAGGTGTGAGTCACTTGGTCTGAGGGAGTGTCCCCACTGTATCCAATAGGAGAGCCTGTTGGACAGTGGAGGAAACAAAACCTGTGACACACAGGCTTTTGTGGCTGTCCCAGTGGGAGGGCACCCTTGCAGTGCATCCTGGGATTGACCATAAAAGCTGAGGGCACATGTGACAGGGCGTCTTTGGTGGGAAGCAGAGTCCCAGGAGGAGGGTGACAGCTGTCTCTCCTCCTGCTGTCTGAGGAAGGTGGTCACAGGCAGTCGGCCTAGTGAGCCAGGTGTGGAGCTGAGCCAAAAAGGATCCTGTAAAGCTGACAGTGGAGCTGCTGGCAGAGTCATCTGGGAAAAACAGTGTCTGTAAGTACCAGGGTACATGCCAAGGGGTCTGCCCAGGAAGGGGGACCACTCCAGTGAAGTCAGAGGATAGAAGGTCAGCTCACACAGTATGTCAGAGTAAAGGGGATGCCGAGTAGAACCCTGAAGTGTAGGGGTAAAGGGGGTGCCAAGCGGGGCCCTGAAGAGTGATTCACTTTACAGTTCGCTCATTAACTACTTCACTACAATGGCAAAGTGAAGCAGCGGCCTTGCTACATTAAACTACAGTTAGAAGTCCTGAAATTGTGCATAGTTCATCCAGTTGGAGTATCCCACTCATCCTTTCTCCTATCCAAGTTCTCAATAAAAACAACAAAACCAAATCCCCTGGACTGTTTTCTGACCGAACCAAACACTTAGAGTACCTTGAATTACCAAGTTGTTGCTATGGGTAACCCAGGGGAACCCTCTCCAAGCAGCTCCCCAGGGAGTAGTGCTACATTTATAATAGCTTTATTGACATTGTGATCATGTGGCCAGGTCCCAAGTATCGGGATCCGCATTCCTCTGTGTCCAGTGGAGATAGCGGTTGGGGGGGGGGGGGGGGGCACTGCTCACCCCTGTGTCATTACCGATGTTCCGTAAAAAAAACCCTACCCATGAAAATTCCCTACCCTCCTCACTTCCGGTGCACCTACGTCATGGAACAGCTGAGCAGCTTACCAGTATGCATGCTCACAGCTCCGGAGGGTAGGGAATTTTCACGGGGTAAAGTTTTGTAACGTTAGACCGCATCAGCTGTTGCCGTGGGTACATTAAATCATCTCCGCTGCAACACTAAATCATCTCCGCTCCTACCCCTGTGACTTCCCTGATCTCGGCTACTAAATGTAAAACCGGCGGGTGTATGAAAATATAAATCACGGAGAACTCAGCTCAGGGAAGTCACAGGGGTAGGAGCGGAGATTATTTAATGTACCCGTGGCAATAGCTGATGCGGTGTAACGTTAAAAACCCTACCCCGTGAAAATTCCCTACCCTCTGGAGCTGTGAGCATGCGCAGTGGGAAGCTGTTCAGCTGTTCCATGACGTATGAAAGAAAAGAAAAAAGGAGGCGCAAACACCTAGTGCATTCCACCACAAGTGAACTGGAACATGTCCTCTGATGAAGGGAGCTTGACCCCCGAAACGCTTTAGCGGTCCTATCTACAAGGACATGTTCCAGTTCACGTGTGGTGGATTCTTGTAACACGATTTTAATAATCTTCATGTCTGTGAGTATGCATTTGGCTTTTATTAAAACTTTTTAATAACAGTAATGCACTAGGTGTTTGCGCCTCCTTTTTTCTTTTCTTTCATGCACTTATTTTGGAGTTCCCTGCCTGAGGAGAGCAGCACGCCAGTCTTTCCCATCGGAGTGAGCGCTTGGCTGAATTGTTTGTTCCATGACGTATGTGAACAGGAAGTGACGAGGGTAGGGAATTTTCACGAGGTAGGGTTTTTTTAACGTTACACCGCCTTTGCGCTGTTAATCCTTAACTAGTACGCATTGCCGCCATTTTGTCATAGCCCACGCCACTCCTTTTCTAGATAAATTGTTACTTTGTATAAATGACTTATCCACATACGGGCTTTGAGTTATGTGAATCACTCTGTAGCGATATTATGTGTGTGTGCTGTACTTTATCGGCTCAGTTCCGCTACATTGCGCTCATAGGACAGGGCAGGGCGGTGTAACGTTAAAAAAACCCAACCTCGTGAAAATTCCCTACCCTCGTCACTTCCTGTGCACATACGTCATGGAACAGCTGAGCAGCTTACCACTGCGCATGCTCACAGCTCCGGAGGGCAGGAAATTTTCACGGGGTAGTGTTTTTTAACGTTAGACCGCATCAGCTGTTGCCGTGGGTACATTAAATCATCTCCGCTGCAACCTTAAATCATCTCCGTTCCAACCCCTGTAACTTCCCTGATCTCGGCTACTAAATGTAAAAGCGGTGGCAGGTCTATGAAAATATAAATCGCGGAGCCGAGATCTCCGTGATTTATATTTTCATACACCCGCCACTTTTACATTTAGTAACCCAGATCAGGGAAGTGACAGGGGTAGGAGCGGACATGATTTAAGCTTGCAGCGGAGATGATTTAATGTACCCGCGGCAACAGCTGTTGTGGTGTAACGTTAAAAAACCCTACCCCGTGAAAATACCCTACCCTCCGGGGCTGTGAGCATGCGCACTGGTAAGCTGCTCAGCTGTTCCATGACGTAGGTGCTACCCTCCGGAGCTGTGAGCATGCGCAGTGGTAAGCTGCTCAGCTGTTCAATGACGTAGGTGCTACCCTCCGGAGCTGTGAGCGTGCGCACTGGTAAGCTGCTCAGCTGTTCAATGACGTAGGTGCTACCCTCCGGAGCTGTGAGTATGTGCAGTGGTAAGCTGCTTAGCTGTTCCATGACGTATGTGCACAGGAAGTGACGAGGGTAGGGAATTTTCACGAGATAGGGTTTTTTGACGTTACACGGGCAAAGCGACATATGTTGCTTTGCCTGTCAATGCCGCCTGCCCGCAGTAAAAGTACCATGGGCGGTCGGCAAGTGGTTAACATAAAGCTACACGTTTCCTATTTGATTTTGTATATATCTTGAACCAAGGTATAGTGTTGGCGGCTACATCTTAGAAAGTTTATTTTTCCTAAGAGCTGATTTCTTTCATGGTTAGTTTCATGATTCTGGTTTAACCGCTTCCAGTCCAAGAAGTATAGATGTGTACGCTGGGTGGGAAGCGTGTAATATAGGAGACCTCCTCAACCAATATCATGTAGAGTTGCTGTGTCAACCAGAGCAAATAAAGGGTTAAGTGAACAAGGAGGATCTCATTTTACATGACGCTCACTTCCTGGGAAGCATTCCAAGAAATACTTTCACATTCATTTCCGTGTTCGGAACAGATCAACCGTTCCCAGCTTCTCTTCTGTTTCGAGTTGAAGCAAAAGTTTATTTTTCACCCCAGTATGGCTACTTCCAGCCTGAGAGAGGAGCTGAGCTGCTCCATCTGCCTGAACCTTTATAAGGAGCCCGTATCACTGAAATGTGGACATAGCTTCTGCCGGGATTGTATAATGACTGTGCTGAATACACAAGAGAGGAAGTCTACCAATTATTCCTGTCCGGAGTGCAGAGAGGAGTATACAGAGCGCCCTCCGCTGGAGAAGAACAGGAAGTTGTGTAACATTGTGGATAATATAAGATCTTCTCACCCGGAGGTCTTCTGTACATACTGTAATCCTCCTGTACCAGCTACTAAAACATGTCTACACTGTGAGGCCTCATTTTGTGAAATGCACTTAAGCAATCACAGCAAGTCACTGCACCACATTTTAACTGATCCCACCACATCATTTGATGACAGAAAATGTTCCATACACCAAGAAATCCTGAAATATTACTGCACAGAGGACAGTGCCTGTATCTGTATGTCCTGCTGGGTGGCTGGAAAACATAGAGGACACCAGGTGGACCTTCTGAATGAGGCCTCCGAGAAGAAGATAGAGAAACTGAAAGATGTTACTGAGAAACTGAACACTGAGAAACAAGAGACTGAGAAGCGAATGCAGAATCTGGGAAATCACAGGACGGGAGAGAAAAGAAAAGCAGCTGATGTCACCAGGAGAGTCACTGAGCTGTTTAGAGACATCAGGAGACATCTGGATGATGTAGAGAAGAGAGTTCTGACTGAGGTCTCCAGACAGGAGGAGGAGATCTCCCAGTCAGTCTGTGATCTGTTCCACAAGCTGGAGACACTGAAGAACAAGCTGTCCAGGAAAATTAATGAAGTTGAGGACTTACGTAAGATTTCAGATCCATTAACTGTGCTAAAAAAAGAAATGATCATTGATGACATCATTCCTAGGAGTGGTGATGTAAGAGATGCCGGATGTCTGGATGAAGGAATGATCTCACAGATGCTTCACAGAGGACTTCTCCACTTTACTGACACTCTGATGGATCTAAAGACAAAGAGACAATTCTCAATAATGGAGAAGTCAGATATCCTACTGGATATAAAAACAGCCAGCAATCGCACTTTTATATCGAAAAATCTCAAATCAGCTTCTGGTAGCAGTAAACCAGAGAACAAGCCGGATGATCCAGAGAGGTTTACAGTCCGACAGGTATTGAGTACACAGAGCTTCTCATCAGGGAGACATTACTGGGAGGTGGATGTGAGTGGAGCAGCGGAATGGCTGGTTGGGATGGTCACTCAGAGCATAGACAGGAAGACAGAGGGAATTGAATCTTTTATAGGTTATAATGACAAGTCATGGGGTCTGACTCAAAGAACTGGTCTCCAAGCCCGGCACAAAGACTTTGTTAAAAAAATAGACTCCAACTCTTCTTTAAATACAGTTGGGATCTATCTGGATTATGATGAGGGGCGTCTTTCCTTCTACCAGCTGTGTGACCCCATCAGACACCTCCACACCTTCACCGCCACCTTCACGGAGCCCCTCAATGCTGCTTTCTTTGTGTTTGAAAATTCCATTATAAGAATAATGTAATAAGAATGTATAACCTTTGTCCTGGGCTCTCCAGTGTCAGATCACCTATTCATTTTACAAGAGGGACATAGCTTAATCATACAACCTTTTTTTTTTTTAATATAAATTAGATATAAATTTGCTCCTTAGTATCTCAGTTTTAGGGAACAAATGCATTTTAATTTTGTTTATAAAGCACTGATGAGTCAAAATGATCAGTTTCAATTGTATAAAATTTTGAAACTATGACCATACTCAAGGCTATTTTTTCAGAGTGCCAGAGAATAATACCCCAAACCCCACAGTACAGAGCTTCTCAGAGCAGAGGGTGCCCACAGAGTACATAGCCACCCCACCACAGTACAGGAGCCCATCCACATGGTACAGAGCCCCCCACCATGGTATAGAGCCCCCACACAGTTCAGGAGCCCAACCACATGGTACATAGCCCACAAACAGTACAGGAGCCCACTGCATGATACATAGCCCCCCACCAATGTACAGAACCCCCACACAGTACATGAGCCCACACACATGGGACATAGCCCCCACCATTGTACAGAGCCCACACACAGTACAGGAGCCCACCCACATGGTACATAGCCCCCTGCCACAGTACAGAGCTCACACACAGTACAGGAGCCCACCCACATGGTACATAGCCCCCTACCACAGTACAGAGCCCACACACAGTACAGGAGCCCACCCACATGGTACATAGCCCCCCGCCACAGTACAGAGCTCACACACAGTACAGGAGCCCACCCACATGGTACATAGCCCCCTACCACAGTACAGGAGCCCACCAACATGATACATAGCCTCCACCACAGTACAAAGCCCACACGCAGTACAAGAGCCCTCCCACAGTACAGAAGCCCCACAGTACAGAGCCTCTCCACACAGTACAGGGCCGCCCCATGGTACAGATCTCCACCCCAGTTCAGGAGCTCCACACACAGTAAAGTGTCCCCCCCCCCACACATACAATACGGCGCACCCCACAGCATGGGCATCCGTAGAACTTTTTTCAGGGGGGGGCATCATTTTAAGGTCACCCATGCTCCACCCCCATAGATCCCCTTTAGAGCAGGCCAGGCCAGGGTCCCCCATAGATCCCATTTAGAGTAGGGTCCCAATAGATCCCCTTTAAAGCAGGCCAGGGTCCCCATAGATCCCTCTTTAGTCTTACCTTTTCACCTATATTCCCCATGCTACCAGGTTTTCATGCACCACCAGGTACTCCAGGCTCCCCCTGCAAAGAATATATATATATATATATATATATATATATATATATAGTCAATATGACCCCCTTTAGAGCATCCTAGAGTCCCCATAGATCCCCCTTTAGAGCAGGGTCCCCTTAGATCCCCCTTTAGAGCAGGCCAGGCCTGGGTCCCCCATAGATCCCCTTTAGAGCAGGGTCCCCATAGATCCCCCTTTAGAGCAGGCCAGGGTCCACCATAGATCCCCTTTAGAGCAGGATCCCCATAGATCCCCCTTTAGAGCAGGCCAGTTCTGGGCCGCCCATAGATCTCCTTTAGAGCAGGGTCCCCATAGATTCCCCTCTTAGAGCAAGCCAGGAAATTTCCAGGGGGGGAGCACTTGCCCCCCCTTGCGGACACCCATGCCCCACAGGACAGGAGCCCCTCCCCCCACAGTACAGAGTTGTTGAGGACTGGGCAGGATTGAAGGTTTTGACTGAAAAAAGCCTTTACCATACTCCATAAACTGAATTATTGTTAAGCCTAACACATGCTGTTTTTTGAATAGCGCAGTGCAGACTGTAAAGATGATCTGTATGGTGCCATAAACCACAGTAACCAACCAGAATTCACTTATCTGGATGTGATCATTTGCTGCACTTCTCCACTAATTGCACCTTGTTCTAGCTTATTAAACAACCCCAACGGTGTCACAAGAAACAGGAAATTGATGTAAAAATAATGTCCGTAAAATGAATAATTTTGACATTTGTGTACTCTGGTGATTAGTTTTAGCAAAATGCTTTAAATAGGGAATTTTATATTTTTAAAAATTTAAAGTGTCTGTACATCCTAACAATACATTACTCTTTCTCTTATATTTGTTTGATAATTGCAAAAAATACCGCTTGAGTGGAGTCTTACTTTGGTATAGCTACACTTTTGGATCAGTAAACTGATGCCTGCTACCATACTCTGAACACCGGCAGGGAAACTTTTATCTACCGGCTTTGAGCGGTGACCACAGTGCAAAAAAATGCCTGCTGGTAATATTTGAAATTCATGATGGCCTTTGCATTTTTCCTGTGTTATCTCAAGGAGCCTAATTATCCCTCCTGCTTCTTAGCTTGAACTACAGAAATATTTGTGGAAAACTATTGTGGAGATAAAGAGTGGGAGTGGTTGAGGAATTTAGCAAAAGACCCCTGGCAGGGCTGATATCACTTAATCTACAAAAATGCTGGAAGCTGGCAGCCTACCCCTTTTTGTCTGTACTGCTTTGGTGGGGGAAATGCCCTGGACATAGTTGATTGGGCAGCAGTGGGGAGGAATGACCGCTTCCTCCTGGGTTTGGTCCAGCCCAGGTTCGGGCCAAATCAGTTTTCACCCTTATAAAGGACTCAGCCAGACAGAAGAGTTATTTTAGAATTGCAGATACATTTTTGTGGCCCAAATTACACCGAACTAGGACAGTGAGTTAATGTATAAGAGGGTTGTGTCTCTATAACAAGTGTAGGAGAGAAGGGGGGAGATTGCCAGGAAGGTGTTTGAAGGTGCTGCGGAAGCACAGAGATCCCGAACCTGTCATCGAAAACTTTAAATGACAGGGGGTGTTGGGATACTGACACACAGATGTGGACTCAGGATCATATTGTATGGATGGATTAGAGCTGTTCATTAAAGCGGAGTTCCGAGCAAAAGAATATTTGGAGATAAAAATACCCCTAGGACAGTCAGGGCTAGTGCATTTAAGCAACGATAGCCTCTGAACTGTCCCCCGTTTAACTTACCCGTAAGAAGAAAAACTTAACTTTAAAATGTCTTGTCCAGCGCTGCCATCTCAGGTGTGGGCAGCTGAAGCCAGAGCACCCCTCTTCGTGTCCTCTTCGGTGATGTCGGAGTCCCAGAATGCCCTGCTCGTCACTTCCGGGGCAGGCGCGTCATCCCGCAGCTGGTTCTGCGCATGCCCAGAAGCTGTTCAGCAGGGAATGACGCGCCTGCACCGGAAGTGATGAGTGACACCGGTGCAGGCGCATTGACTCCTGGGATTGATGACAATCATCTCCCAGGAGTCTATGCAAAGGAGGAAGTGACGTCGCGGGCCGCGGCCGCAGAGAGAGGTAGTGGAAGGAAGGTAAGTTAATTTTCTGAAAAAATCAGGTAAGTGAAACAAAAAAAAATCATAACTATCCAATTCTTTTTCAGGTTGTTTTAGTGTACCAGAAAATGCAAAGTTTAAAAATAGCCCGGAACTCCGCTTTAATGTGGGAGATCGGAGCACTGGAAGGAGCATAATTAGATATAACCCTGCAGGAATTGCGAGTTGGAGACTGAAGGGGCAACACATGGTAAATAATGGCAAATATGATAGAGAGAAACAAACAAATGGCTGTCATTTCTCCTGCTTTGATTCTGCTGTGCAGGAGAAGAGTGAACAGGGCAGAGGAGCTGATGTGGGATAATGCTTAGCCAAGCGAGACTGTGGGACATATGTCAAGATCCGGAGCTGTCCCGCAGAATCCAGGACTGTTTTGAGGTATGGTGTAGGTCAATTGAGTTAGCTCAGGGCTAAGCCTGAGCTGTGAATTGGGTCAGGGTTACTCAAGTTCAGGGCAGGATGACTCATCTGGCAGCTCTCTCTGGCACTTCCCCCTGGTCTGAAAGTTTGTAAAAATGTCAAGAACTAGAGGGCGGGAGTTAGGAGGGGCTGCCATACATATTTATGAGGGCCTCGGCCAATCCCCAGCAAAGGGCTGGCATGGGGGGCAGGTTCACCTCATAAATAGACATGTGCCATGCCAGCAAGGGCAGTCGGGTGGAAGATGGAGATATAGTGCTGTGGAGGCTGTCAGTGGCCCTGAGTCGGGGCTCGGGTGCTGGAAGGATGCAGCCATTAAACACTGAGGAAGTCTTTATCCCTTCCCCGGGAGATCTCCTGCAGAGTCAGCCAGGTGGGCTGGTGAAGAATCAATCTGTAGGACTGGTGTTGAGAGTTAGCCTGGATGGGTAGTGAAAGGGGCAGGTGGGTTGGCAGTGCCTGAATAGGTGGTGCTGGGACCAGTGACCACAGGGGCGAAGTAATGAGAAAGTCAAAGCTGTGTCACTCCAGTGTGCTGTTTTCAAGGGACTTCAAGTTCCTTCCTGTATTTGGAGTGTGCCAGCAGGAACCAAGTGTGTGCAGGCAGCTGAAGAAGAGGAAACTGTATATAGAGACTGTATATAGAAAGTTGTCCCTAAAGTTGTCCAGTGGGCATCCAATAATCTCCCATCCCTATCCAAGTTAAAACTCCCTAATAAAACACAAAAACAAAGTCGCTGGCTGTTCTATTTCTCTGAGTCCTTGTGAAGACTTGGTGTGCCTGTCTGCGCAGAAGTGGGGGATCCATGTTATCCCCAGTCCCTACAGGGGTGTTCTACATAAATATGCTTTATTTGTCTAGTAAGTATCCATCAGGAGGTGAATAAACTCTTTTGCAACTAGAATTTTTGTGATGTACCAAGGCTTTCCAATAGTGATCTAGAATTATTCCTACTAAATCTAACCACACTTCTAAATATATACATATGATCAGCACAATCTTAACTGAGTACTTGGTTCATATAAATTAATCCGTGTCGTTTTTGGCATTTAAATAACTTACATTAAAAAAATTAAACCAAACACTTCTCCATCATCACTGTGCCGTATATACCCTGTACAGAGAGGAGAGCTGTGGGAGGGACCCAGGAGTCTCCACCCACTACAGGCTGCCCACAGAAAACTGGGGCAGAGACAAGACCAGTCACTCTACACAAGGAGAGAGGGCAGCAGTGAGCTGTCTTTGTTACAGGAAGTCTCACACTGGATTACTGCACAGATCTGGAAGAAATACACAAAACATACAGTAACACAAAACATACAGTATCTCACAAAAGTGAGTACACCCCTCACATTTTTGTAAATATTTTATTATATCTTTTCATATGACAACACTGAAGAAATTACACTTTGCTACAATGTAAAGTAGTGAGTGTACAGCTTGTATAACAGTGTAAATGTGCTTTCCCCTCAAAATAACTCAACAAACAGCCATTAATGTCTAAACGGCTTGCAACAAAAGTGAGTACACCCCTAAGTGAAAATGTCCAAATTGGGCCCACAGTGTCAAAATTTTGTATGGCCACCATCATTTTCCAGCACTGCATTAACCCACTTGGGCATGGAGGTCATCAGAGCTTCACTGGTTGCCACTGGAGTCCTATTCCACTCCTCCATGACAACATCACGGAGCTGGAGGATGTTAGAGACCTTGCGCTCCTTCACCTTCGGTTTGAGGATGCCCCACAGATGCTTAATAGAGTTTAGGTCTGGAGACATGCTTGGCCAGTCCATTACCTTTACCCTCAGCTTCTTTAGCAAGGCAGTGGTCGTCTTGAAGGTGTGTTTGGGGTCGTTATCATGTTGGAATACTGCCCTGCGGCCACGTCTCCAAAGGGAGGGGGTCATGCTCTGCTTCAATGTGTCACAGTACAAGTGACTGTCACTTTGCCTGAAGATGGGACCCATGGCGGTTCCGAAATGTTGCAATTTGCTTTATGACATGCTGAAAAAAACATTGGTAAGGGTGGTTCTTATTTCAGAAGACTGAGGTGTACTGGCAATATATTTTTTTTATCTGATTGCTGTGGCATCATCCACCATTTACTCAAGCAGCCTGTGATTGGGTGTTTATGGGTCCAGTGTGCGATGGAGACATCTCTGGATATACTATAATGTCATCATCACCACCCAAAAATCTTTCTTATTCAGGCCACTGGGAGGGAGGAGGGTTTTGTGGCACACTTTGGGGTTGATTTACTAAAATTGGAGAGTGCAAAATCTGGTGCAGCTCTTCAAAGAAACCAATCAGCTTCCAGCTTTTATGGTCAAAGCTTAATTGAAAAAGCTGAAGTTAGAAGCCGATTGGCTACCATGCACAGCCGTACCAGGTTTTGCATTTAGCTCTCCAGTTTTAGTAAATCAACCTCTTTATTTCCCCTCCTTTGCGCTGCATTCTGCAACCCAGAAGAAGATTGGTGCTGGGAGATGGACAGTGTCTGCGGAGTGAGTATTGCATCCAAAACTTTTTTTATATGTTTGGTAAAAATAAGTGTATAATTCTTTCAAAAGGCTGAAGTTGTGGGCTGGCAGGGGATTGAGACCACCTCATAAATAGGCATAAGCCATGCCAGCAGGGGCAATCGGGTGGAAGATGGAGATACAGTGTTGAGGAGGCTGTTGTTAGCCCCTGATGCATGCCCCCTAGCCTGGGGGAAGGGGGGTGTCCTGCCTCGGTCTGATGCTCAGGTGCTGGAAGGATCCTGCCATAACTCATGGAAGGAAGCCCTTCCTGGAGGAACGGGAGCAAGAGAGGACAGCGTGAGTAGATCAGCACTGCTAGGGACTGACGGGGGAGGGGGGGACTGCCACATGTAGCCAGTCTCCCTGAAGACAGCGATGGACTTAAATATTCATCCTTCCCTGGGAGATCTTCTGAGAGTCAGCCAGGTGGGCTGGGGAGAATCAGCTGAGTGGGCTGGTGAAGAGTCAGTCTGGAGGACTGGTGTGGAGAAGGTAGCCTGGGGGGCTAGTGAAAGGGGCAGCTGCAGCCAGGTGGGTTGGCAGTGCCTGAAGAGGTGGTACTGGGATCAGTGACCACAGAAGAGAAGCACAAGCTGTTCACTGGATTTTTGCTACACAACAAGGGGCTGCAAGCTTCTGCCTGTGAAGGGCTTTTGCTAAATCTGACTGAGAGCCTTTCAGATCAGCAAACAGTGATTCAGTTGGAGCCAGCAAGCAGGTTTGTGCAGGAGGAAAGTAGAGGAGACGGCATGTAGACTGTAAATAGGAAGATGTCCCTGAAGTTGTTGCCAAAGTTCTGCTGAAGTTAAAACGGGCATCCCATAACCTTCCATCCCTATCCAAGTTATTAACCCTCAATAAATAACACTGACCACTGAGCCACTGACTGTTCTCTGACTTTGAGCGCTTGTAAAGATTCGGTGTGCCTGGCTGTGCAGGAGTGAGGGATCCAGGCTTATCTGTGGCTCCTGCAGGGGTGCGCAATAGTCACATACAAATGGGCTTGTTCCATGATGCTGAAAATATTTTAGCACTTATCCATGTCCTTCCCATTTCTAATGCGTGTCAGGAACACACCCAGTATTTATAGCCACATGGGTAACTCTTAGGGTGGTATTAAACCCTAAGGGTTTTTAAACTTAACACACTGAGCACAATAAAATAAACATTAGCCAGTATTAACTATTTGTTAAAATTACCCTGATGAAGAAGGTGTTCGAAGGTAGATGGAACGTATGGTTGAATCATCCCAGATGTACAGTGGAGATCGATTAATTAGATAGGATTTGTATTATGAATAGTATAACCAAGGGTTCCTCTTGATTCTTGTTATGGTTGGATTGAAGCTAGGGGGGAGGGGGGTTATATATGTTATATATATATAATTTTTTTTTTGTTCCCCCCCTTTTTTCTTTTCCTCCTCTTGCTGTTAGTAGTTGTGGTCATAAAAATGGATTATGGGTACAGAGCAGTAGCCCTTATAATATTAATGCCCTAGTTGAATAATTAGGAGGTTTGGAATACGACCTGCTGAGTGTATATATGTTTCATGACGTTGGTATGTTGTGTTGTAATGTTATTCTGAAAAATTAAAATAAAGAAATATTGAATAATAAAATTCTTACCCTAGCACTTGCAGTTTACAGCTTTCAATGCTGATGGCTCTTGCTTGCTCAGAGCTGTTTTCCCCTACTTCTGGTCTTCACAGGAAAGCGTAACAGTGTAATAGTGGACAGTGCAGTGGGGTGGGGGGGGGGGGAGCAGGGGAGTGTCTTGTTATCCAACAATTTACACATGCTAATGCACAGACCGATCGTGTGAAAGAGGCCTAAGGCTGCTTTCACACAAATGCACTGTGGTTTACCTGCCCCTCAACTGACCTCAATCTTCACTTCTTCCTCAGGATTCCTGCAGGTATCGCTGGCTGCTGCTGTCCCCCAGGTGAGTATAGCTGGTGGCTGCTGCTGGCTGTCCTCCAGGGCTGGTACTGCTGGCGGGTACTGTTGACTGGTACTGCTGGTGGGTACTGCAGGCTGGTACTGCTGGTGGGTAAAGCTAGTAGGTACTGCGGGCTGGTACTGCATGTGGGTACTGCTGGCTCGTACTGCTGGTGGTTACTGCAGGCTGGTACTGCTGGCTCCTCTGAGACACAAACTGAGTGGAAAAGGAGTGGCGCTGGAGGAAGCATGCAGCTGCAGTAGAGAACAGAGCCGATGCTTCCTGTATCTCCCTTGTCACAGACGGAGTGCATTTGATATCATGATATCACTCCGCCTGGCTGTGACAAGAGCCGGAAGCATTGGCTCTGTTCTTCAAAGTAATGCTTGGGGATACGGCCTCAGGCTGCTCCGGCCGACAGCCGGGATATCACACAGCACTTGCGGGTGTCAGAGAGCCGCAGCCCAAACGTGGGAGACTCCCGCACCTCGCAGGAGACTTGGGATGTCTGTGAAAAGCCTTTACAGGTTACTGGTTCAAAGTTACACAGGAGGTCTGGAGGTAGAATTGTTGCTCTCACTCTGACATTTGCGGTAAATGCAATTTACATTGCATGCAAACAAATCTAGTAAGTGAGCCGGTGTTCTGTCAGATTTCCCTACCCCGTCAGATTTTCCTACCTCCGTCATTTCCGGTGCTGGTTCGTCATTCATCAGCTGTAGCCGCCGCGTCACACATCCTACTGCGCATGCCCGGTGTTCTATCAGAAAACACTATCCCGTCAGATCTCCCTACCGCCGTCATTTCCGGTGTGGATCGGATCAGCTGTGGGTTTGTCATGCATCAGCTGTACCCGCGTCACACGTCCTAGTGCGAATGCACGGAATAGGTAGGGAATTTTGATAACATCGCAACGGGTCGGGCACACGTCCTAGTGCGCATGCACGGCAACGGGTCGGGCAGCGGGCAGGGAGATCTCTCATAACAAACATCCATCCGATCTCATGCCCCACATTGCACCGACCCGACAATGGGACAATCCGATTCCCTACCCCTAAGCGCACGCCCACTGTCCATTTGATGGCTATGTCCCATTGTCGAGTTGGTGCAGTGTGGGACATGGAGATCGGATTGTCCCATTGTCGGGTCGGTACAGTGTGGGGCATGGAGATCGGATGGATGTTTGTTATAAGAGATCTCCCTGCCCGCTGCCCAACCTGTTGCCACGCATGCGCACTAGGACGTGTGCCCGACCCATTGCGATGTTATCAAAATTCCTTACCTATTCTGCGCATGCGCACTAGGACGTGTGACGCGGCTACAGCTGATGCAGCTGATGCAGGACGAATGCACGCATTTGTATTTGAGCATGGGCACGGGGGATAAGGGTGCTATAAAAAAAATATATATATATATACAGTGGGTACGGAAAGTATTCAGACCCCCTTAAATTTTTCACTCTTTGTTATATTGCAGCCATTTGCTAAAATCATTTAAGTTCATTCTTCTTCCTCATGAATGTACACATAGCACCGCATACTGACAGAAAAACACAGAATTGTTGACATTGTTGCAGATTTATTAAAAAAGAAAAACTGAAATATCACATGGTCCTAAGTATTCAGACCCTTTGCTGTGACACTCATATATTTAACTCAGGTGCTTTCCATTTCTTCTGATCATCCTTGAGATGGTTCTACACCTTCATTTGAGTCCAGCTGTGTTTTATTATACTGATTGGACTTGATTAGGAAAGCCACACACCTGTCTATATAAGACCTTCCAGATCACAATGCATGTCAGAGCAAATGAGAATCATGAGGTCAAAGGAACTGCCTGAAGAGCTCAGAGACAGAATTGTGGCAAGGCACAGATCTGGCCAAGGTTACAAAAAGATTTCTGCTGCACTTAAGGTTCCTAAGAGCACAGTGGCCTCCATAATCCTCAAATGGAAGATGTTTGGGACGACCAGAACCCTTCCTAGAGCTGGCTGTCCGGCCAAACTGAGCTATCGGGGGAGAAGAGCCTTGGTGAGAGAGGTAAAGAAGAACCCAAAGATCACTGTGGCTGAGCTCCAGAGATGCAGTCAGGAGATGGGAGAAAGTTGTAGAAAGTCAACCATCACTGCAGCCCTCCACCAGTCGGGGCTTTATGGCAGAGTGGCCCGACGGAAGCCTCTCCTCAGTGTAAGACACATGAAAGCCCGCATGGAGTTTGCTAAAAAACACCTGAAGGACTCCAAGATGGTGAGAAATAAGATTCTCTGGTCTGATGAGACCAATATAGAACTTTTTGGCCTTAATTCTAAGCGGTATGTGTGGAGAAAACGAGGCACTGCTCATCACCTGTCCAATACAGTCCCAACAGTGAAGCATGGTGGTGGCAGCATCATGCTGTGGGGGTGTTTTTCAGCTGCAGGGACAGGACGACTGGTTGCAATCGAGGGAAAAATGAATGCGGCCAAGTACAGGGATATCCTGGACAAAAACCTTCTCCAGAGTGCTCTGGACCTCAGACTGGGCCGAAGGTTTACCTTCCAACAAGACAATGACCCTAAGCACACAGCTAAAATAACGAAGGAGTGGCTTCACAACAACTCCGTGACTGTTCTTAAATGGCCCAGCCAGAGCCCTGACTTAAACCCAATTGAGCATCTCTGGAGAGACCTAAAAATGGCTGTCCACCAACGTTTACCATCCAACTTGACAGAACTGGAGAGGATCTGCAAGGAGGAATGGCAGAGGATCCCCAAATCCAGGTGTGAAAGACTTGTTGCATCTTTCCCAAAAAGACTCCTGGCTGTATTAGATCAAAAGGGGGCTTCTACTAAATACTGAGCAAAGGGTCTGAATACTTAGGACCATGTGATATTTCAGTTTTTCTTTTTTTAATAAATCTGCAACAATGTCAACAATTCTGTGTTTTTCTGTCAGTATGGGGTGCTATGTGTACATTCATGAGGAAGAAGAATGAACTTAAATGATTTTAGCAAATGGCTGCAATATAACAAAGAGTGAAAAATTTAAGGGGGTCTGAATACTTTCCGTACCCACTGTATATATATATGTACAGTATATATATATTTGTTTTTTTTTTTACATTTTATTTATATTGTTTAATTTTTTTTTTTTTTTTGCACCGTCTCTTTAATTTTAAAGCAAATAACATAAGAGACGTCCTTAACCAGTATGATGTAGAGTTGCTGTATCAAACTAGAAGAAATAAAGGGTTAAGTGAACAGGGAGGTTCTTTTTTTATATGACGCTCACTTCCTGATAAGCATTAACAGAAATACTTTCACATTCATCTCCGTGTACGCGCATCTCCGTGTACGGGACACATCAGCCGCTCCCCCTTCTGAACCGAGTTGTAGAAGAAGTTTATTTTTTCACCAAAATGGCGACTTCTAGCCTGAGAGAAGAATTGAACTGCTCCATCTGCTTGAACCTTTATAAGGATCCCGTATCACTAAAATGTGGACATAACTTCTGCAAGGATTGTATAGTGATTGTGCTGGATACACAGGAGAAGTCTTTGATTTATTCCTGTCCGGAGTGCAGAGAGCAGTATACAGAGCGCCCTCCACTGGAGAAGAACAGGAAGTTGTGTAACATTGTGGATAATTTCAGATCTGCTCACCCGGAGGACATAGAGGTCTTCTGTACGTACTGTAATCCTCCCGTACCCGCTACTAAATCATGTCTGCTATGTGAGGCCTCCTTTTGTGATATGCACCTAAGTAATCACAGCAAGTCACTGCACCACATTTTAACTGAACCCACCACATCATTTGAAGACAGAAAATGTTCCATACACCAAGAGATCCTGAAATATTACTGCACAGAGGACAGTGCCTGTATCTGTATGTCCTGCTGGGTGGCTGGAGACCACAAAGGACACCAGGTGGAGCTTCTGAATGAGGCCTCTAAGAAGAAGAAACAGAAATTGAAAGATGTTACTGAGAAACTGAACAATGACAGACAAGAGACTGAGAAGAGAATCCAGAATCTGGAAAATCACAGGACGGGAGAGAAAAGAAAAGCAGCTGATGTCACTGGGAGAGTCACTGAGCTGTTTAGAGACATCAGGAGACATCTGGATGATGTAGAGAAGAGAATCCTGACTGAGGTCTCCAGACAGGAGGAGAAGATCTCCCAGTCAGTCTGTGATATGATCCAGAAGCTGGAGACACAGAAGAATGAGCTGTCCAGGAAAATTAATGAAATGGAGGCCGTATGTGACATCACAGATCCATTAACTGTGCTAAAAAAAGAAATGATCAGTGATGACATCATTCCTAGCAGTGGTGATGTAAGAGATGCCGGATGTCTGGATGAAGGAATGATCTCACAGATGCTCCACAGAGGACTTCTCCACTTTACTGACAGTCTACTAGATCTGAAGATAAAGAAACAATTCTCAATAATGGAGAAATCAGACATCCTACTGGATATAAAAACAGCCAGCAATCGCACTATTATATCGAAAAATCTCAAATCAGCTTCTGGTAGCAATAAACCAGAGAACAAACCGGATGATCCCGAGAGGTTTACAGTCCGACAGGTATTGAGTACACAGAGCTTCTCATCAGGGAGACATTACTGGGAGGTGGATGTGAGCGAAGCAAAGGAATGGCTGGTTGGGGTGGCCGCTCAAAGCATGGAGAGGAAGACAGATGGAATTGAATCTTTCATAGGTTATAATGACAAGTCATGGGGTCTGATTTATAGAACTGGTCTCCAAGCCCGGCACAAAGACTCTGTTAAAAAATTAGACTCCAACTCCTCTCTAAAGACAGTTGGGATCTACCTGGATTATGATAAGGGACGATTGTCCTTTTACCAGCTGTGTGATTCCATCAGACACCTTCACACCTTTACCGCCACATTCACAGAGCCTCTTCATGCTGCTTTCTTTGTGTTTGAAAATTCCATCATTAGAATAATAGAGTAAAAATGTATTCTTACTAGTGCTGGGCTCTCCAGTGTCAGATTGCCTATTCATTTTACAAGAGGGGTTTAGCTTACTACTCACTATCAAGGAACAAATACATTTTAAAAATGTTTATAAAGTACTGATGAGATAGAATCATCCATTTAAATCAGGCATGTCCAACCTGCGGCCCGAGGGCCGCATGCGGCCCAGAACTGCAGGCAATGCGGCCCAGTGCCCCCTGACAATTTTTTTTTTTTGCTGGGGAGGAAGGAAGTCGGGCCAGGGGCATGGCCACAGCAGCTTCCAACTAACAGTAGACAGAGGCTGAGGGGGGGGGGGGGGAGGCAAGCATGTGCAGTGTTTCTGACTCCTACCACCATGACCACTTCAAATCATTGAAGTGGTCATGGTGGTTAGAGTGTTCCTTTATTATCTCTCAGAAGAAGTAAACCTCTGTATACTGATTCCATATAATTTGATCATCCTCCTGTTGTGTTAAATTAGTGTGGGGGGCGCAGCGGCATTTTATTACATGCCTTAACTATAGTATATATTTTATATGTGGCCAGAGAAAATTTCTCTACACTCAATGTGGCCCAGAGAGGCCAAAAGGTTGGACACCCATGATTTAAATCATATACAATCTTGAAACTATGACCATGCTTAAGGTTATTTTTCTCATAACTAATGCCTGGCACACACAGGTAGTATTTTCATTCAACCCAGAGGGCTGAACGAAAAAAAAAATGCCCTGGGCGTTTTTTTTTGGCGCAGGCGTTTTTTTGGGCATTTTTTGGGGGTCTTTGGAGGCAGGCAAAACATCTGAAATTCTGTATAGGGGTATATATACACACACACTTATATGTATTTATACACATACACACATATAGGTGATATAGGAGCGGAGACATATGCCTGTTAATTATTTCATTAGCGCAAGCATAGGTTTCTGCTACTTTCACACCTATATATGTGTATGTGTATATATACATACATGTGTGTGTGTGTATATATATACCCCTACACAGAAGTACAGATGTTATGCCTGCCTCCAAAGACGCCCAAAAAATGCCCAAAAAAACGCCAGCTACAAAAACGCCCAGGTGTGTTTTTGCAGCAGGCGTTTTTTTTGGGCATTTTTTTGGGGTCTTTGGAGGCAGGCAAAACATCTGAAATTCTGTATAGGGGTATATATACACACACACTTATATGTATTTATACACATACACACATATAGGTGTGAAAGGAGAGAAGCCATATGGGTGTTAATTATTTCATTAGCGCAAGCATAGTGTTCTGCTACTTTCACACCTATATATGTGTATGTGTATCTATACATACATGTGTGTGTGTGTATATATACCCCTACACAGAATTTCTGATGTTATGCCTGCCTCCAAAGACCCCCAAAAAATGCCCAAAAAAACGCCTGCTACAAAACCGGCAAGTTGTGAAAATAGCGGAGCCACTATCCTGTTCTATTGCAATTCTAATACAAACAAACTTTTTTTTTTTTGGTTCTGGACATGCTACAGAGCTGAAACTTCACAGGTACACTTTTTAGACCCCCCCCCCCCCCCCAGACACTAAATCCAAAGAAATCTCATTTTTTTCAATAATTTTTTCAATAATTGGCTCTCTATCAAAAATGACAATTTTTAAGAACTTTTTTTGTGTGATTAATAGTCCCTGGGGCATGACCCAGAACCCTATGCACTTTTTAGGGGCATTTATTGGGTTTTAGGGCTTCAAAATGGTGTTTTTTGATTACCGAAGTTCGGGTCCCATTGATTTCAATGGGGTTCTGAAATCCGGGCCGAACTTTCGGGAAGTTCGGGTGTTCTGGTCGAACCGAACTTTTGAAAAGTTCGATCATCCCTAGTGAGGACTGGCCAGTACTGGTGGTTTTGGTAAAAAAAAAAAAAAAAAAAAGTGTTGACCATACTCCATAATCTGATTTATTAGGCCCAACACATGCCATCTTATTTATTAGTGTAGTGCAGACCACAATGATGAAATCAACAGGTATTTTTATGCACCTGCAGGGACTTTATAGAAATAAAACAGGGGGAAATGTGCACATGTTGCAGAGATGTACAGGATTTTTTTTATTTTGCCCTGGGATATACTTTAAATGTATGTATGGAAATTTTTTTTATTTTTGACCACACAAAACGCATATTTTCCCCATACATTCAATTTAAGCTGATTATTATTTAAGCCCCGTACACACAGGCAGAATGTCAGGAGACATTTGCAGGTTCAAAGAAACAAAATGTCCGACATGTGTATGTGGGACGTGCATGCTGGAAAACCAGCAGCTGAGTGACTTTGATCTGTCTCTTGTGTATACTGTTGTTTGTTTCTATACATGTTCATAAAAGATAAGCCAATGCATTTATAGGAAAGCAATCCAGGATGACCCATATTGGTGGAAGGATATCTAATTGTCACGTTTGTGACAAATGAGAGGAAATTGATAGGATTATGTTTCATTTAAATGTTATGGTCATGCTTAATTAAATGGTTGGGGTCATGCTTTAGGCCCCTTTCACAATTGGAGTCCGTCGGCGGACTCCATTTTTCTCAGCGGAGGATCGATCCGCCGATCCCCCGCTGAGCAGGCGGATGGCAGCTCTGTCTCCGCGCTGTGTTCTGAGACAGAGCTGTCAGGTCCCCGCTGTTCTCTATGGGGGAATCGGATGAGAACGGACCTCCGATCCGCTGGACGGATGGAAAATAGGGTTTCCACTTGTCCAGATTTGACGGACCGGATCGGATGTCAGCAGACATGTCTCCGCTGACATCCGATGCCCCATAGAGATGCATGGGGCATCCGTTCAGATCCGCCTGACAAACTGACAGGCATATCTGAACGGTCCGCAAGTGTGAAAGGGGCCTTAAACTTTTAGTTTTAGAAAATCTCTCTGTAATTAAAACACGTTTTGTCATGGTGGATGTGAATTTCCTCCCATTGTTATTTGAGTTGTGAGAATATCTTGTTTACAGGATATTTTGCTATTCTGAGATGTTTGCTTTCCTCCTGTTGTATATACATCTGTTTCCTGTATGTAAAGGTATATTTTTAGGTGTCTCTGACGTGTATAGACTGGAAATGTTTCTTGTTTTGTACACCGTATATAAGACTCAAAAACAGAAAAAAAAAGTTAAGTAACCCATTCACTATACTTGCATGCGAGTGGGTTACTTCCAGAGCTCTGAAGTTAAGGACATGTGGAATGGAAAAATATGCCGGTGTTCTAAAATTTCGTCGGACCCATGAAAATTCCGGACCCTCGTCACTTCCGGTGAGGCTACGTCATAACCCAGCTGATGCGAGCCCCGGTGCGCATGCGCACAAGGCATTTTAAAGGTCCGATGAAATTCTAAGACTTGCGAACAGCTGACTGAGAGGAGGAGGGGCTGAGGTGGGACGCACAGACCGCTGCGGGATAATGTTACAACAACGCCGCGTCATCGAGCAAGGAACATGTTGCAGACCTGACTTAGAGGAGGCGGGAAGGAAGTGAATACTCGTACTAAATAGTAATGATAAAAAAAAAAATAATAATAAGAAATACTAAACATTTTTTATCATTACTATTGAGTATTCACTTCCTTCCCGCCTCCTCTAAGTCAGCTCTGCAACATGTTCCTTGCTCGATGACGCGGCGGTGTTGTAACATTATCCTGCAGCTGTCTGTGCGTCCCACCTCAGCCCCTCCTCCTCTCAGTCAGCTGTTCGTAAGTCTTAGAATTTCATCGGACCTTGAAAATGCCTTGTGCGCATGCGCACCGGGGCTCGCAGCAGCTGGTGGTGACGGAGCATCCCCGGAAGGGACGAGGGTCCGGAATTTTCACAGGTCCGACTAAATTTTAGAACACCGGCAAAGGTCAGTAGAGATTACATAGATAAATTCCTTGGATAAATAGATACAGTTGCAGTTCTGGGATAATTTTTTAGTTATAATAAAGTAATATAGAAAGGTAATATGACGTGTACCATTAACTTGTTATATATCAGGTATAGTATTCCTTTATAAACCCTAAGAACAAACTTTTTCTGTTTGCTTCCCTTTGGTCCATTAAATATATCATTGAACATTTTGTTATATCTGTTCTATGAGTGTAAAAAAATCCCTCTTATTTGAAATCTTTCTGTGCTTCCTGCGTGCGAGACAGTGTTATCAGTTACATTGGTTTCATAAAAAATCGTTCTTGCCAAACCAATCTATTAACCTTCTAGGATGAAGTGAGCTGCCACCTAAATAAAGGAAAGCCTGTGGATGTGGTGTATCTGGACTTTGCAAAGGCATTTGACACCATTGTGGTGGGTAGGAAAGTGCGCTGATTCAATATAGGGTGTGCTGCTACCTTAGAGTGTATGTGGTAGAATATGTAAAGAAATCAGGTGCGCTGCCCTAGTGCATATGTGCAACATACAAAATGATGCAAACAAATGAACCAAAAATGCAATAATAATGCAAAAAATATAAACGTATGCAATTCGTGTAAAACAAAAAATGTCCAGAAGGTGACTAGTGATACACCAATGTGCAATAAACGTCCATATTAAAGTCCATAAATAAAGTGCAAAAAATGGTGACATAAACTTCCAGCTTGGGGAAAGGTGAACTGTGATTGGAAGGTGCAGAGTCCCACCACCAGCTTGGCCTCTTACCAGAAGTTAAACGTTAAGGGCATATAAGAATATGACCGCTCCAAAGGTCATGCAGCCAGGTAGAAAAATTCCCAGAAATACAGAAGGCACTCTGACACACTCGTGCTCCCTAGACTCTTACCGGACAAAAGCCAAACAAGAAGCCTGGTTCTATGGTGATGAGTGGTCCTGCCGGGGGTTGCTGGACTCTAGGATGGCTGGTGTAGTTGCTTGTGTCCAAGAGGAACAGACCCAGTCAGAAAGCCTGACGAAAGAAAATCCTGCCAAAGGTGACTAGACTCTGATTGGCTGCTGTAACTCCATAGTCTGGTTGACCTCAATAATGGGGGACACAATAGAGGGGACCGCAATAGTGCATTACCAACAGTAGATTTTATTAAAAACAAATGGTTGCACTTACAGTTGTGAAGACAATAATAGCGAGTTCCCTCACGGAGGAGCTGTATGGCGGGGTCCGCCTGCAGTGCGGACCGCTGCCTGGTCTAGATGTGATGACGCGGCGCCTCCTCTCTGACGCGTTTCTCCCGATAGGGCATCCACTAAGATAGGAGGTAGAGCCAGCGCCATCACTACCGCCATTATATATGCCCTGTAGCAGGTACTTCCGGGGTTCGGGACCCTCCCCTTCTTACCTGTAGACTGGCCACTTATCATACTCTTTAATAGCAATGTCCAAATCAACCAAAGGGGGAATAAGGGGACTCTTGGGTATCGCCAAATATTGTTATGATGTGTAGTTACAGTCTGGAAGGTCGGGATGTCCACCTTACTTCCTGTCGTCTCATATCTATGATGCTGCTTCCTGTGCTGATGACATTTCCTGTGTAAGCAGAGTATGTACTCCTCTCCCCCACAGGCATAACAGCCAATAGGAAGAGGAAGAGGACAATCTCCACCCACTACTTAATATACAGAATATTGTTGTGCCGCATATCCTCTCAAACTTTCATATCATTGCAGCGAAATAGATAGGAGCCTTGAGGAACATTGAAAAACATTAAAACATACAAACTTTTAATTCCAATGAATTAACTGGGCTACTTAACCCTTCCTGGTGTGTGATGGTCTATAATGCTGTTTATAAAAAAATCATAAAAAAGCTGTGGGGTAACTATTAAGCTTCCCACCAGCTTAGGTGTATTAAAACACGGAATTCTGAAAGAAAAATGGATAAAAATTCCTACCAAAAGTGGAATTGGAATTAAAATGGTATACTCAAAAAATAAAATTAAAATAAAAAGGAAGACAAAGTTTTTTGATTTGAATTTCTACAAAACTAGCTATTAGAATGTGTAAGAAGATCCTAGTCACAAATATTGTAGCTCCATGCAGAGACCCACACACTTCTAACTAATAGAGGAAACATGAAGGAAATGGGTCAAATTTCCAGTAAAGGGAGCATGGGACATAAATGTCAGCTGTTGTTAATAAACGCATTTATGTCCCATTCAATGTTGTGTCCTAGGGGCTTGTAACTTCTAAGTTCATAGATCCAGAAGGTTTCCCTTCTGGAAATTGCTCTTTTCATGTTACTCCCCCGCCAGTGGGGTTGATACTTCTCGATTACAATGATCTTCAGTTTGCCCGGATTTTTATGGTGGTGGGTGGCAAAATGATTCGAAAGACTGTGACCAGGGAAACCTTTCCGAATATTGGCCAGATGTTCGCCAATTCGGATGTTGGCAGTCCTAATCGTCCTCCCCACATATTGCTTCCCACATTCACAGGTGACCAGATACACTACCCCTTTGGTGTGACAGGTGATAAAATCCCTAATGGGGTAGCTCTTTCCTGTGGTGGTAGAGGTAAATTGCTTGGTCTTAATGGTAGTAGCATTTAGACAGATATTACACCTCTGGCACGGGAAGTATCCTTGCAGGTTAGGGAAAAATTTAGGAGTTGCAGGTTTTTCAACTGGATTCCTTGCTATAATTTGTTTTAGGTTCTTAGCCTTTCGGTAGATCATTGGTGGTTTGGATGGAAGCGAAGGACCCAATAACGGATCTTGTTGTAAGATTCCCCAGTGCTTCCGAAATATGTGATTCAGCCATCGGTAGTGGCTGGAGAATTGAGTTGTGAAGGCAAACTCAAATTTTCCCATAGCATCTTTTGATTTATCTTTCTCCCTGGGGACAGATAATTCGGATTGTTTGAGTGTTGCAATTTCACGTATCTCTCCTTCTAATTCATTCCGGTCATATCCCTTCTCAATAAACCGATTCTTCAGAAGCTGAGCTTGTGTTTTGAAGTCTTCATCTTCCGTACAGTTGCGTCTAATTCTTCTGAATTGCCCTTTGGGCACAGATTTTAACCACATGGGGTGATGGCAACTGTCGATGGAGATGAAGCCATTACGGTCTGTCGGTTTTTGGTATGAGCTGGTAATGAATCTTTCTCCTTTCCTCCATATCACAAGGTCAAGGTAGCTTATAGAGGTGGTACTCCATTGGTAGGAGAAACGTATACCCCAGTTGTTGCAATTTAGCTTCCCCATGAACCGGTGTAAGCTTTCTTCCTCTCCTTTCCCTATGATTAGGGCGTCGTCAATGTAACGCCGCCACATCACTAGCTCGTTAGTTTTTTCCGCGAAGATGTTCCTATTTTCCCATAGAGCCATAAACAGGTTGGCGAGGCTGGGGGCAAATTTGGCCCCCATAGCCACGCCAGTCCGCTGTAGGTAAAATTGTTGATCATGGTAAAAATAGTTGTGTTCCATACCAAATTGGAGAAGTTCTAAAATGAATTTCTTCTGATTTAACGGGATGTGATAATCTTGGTCTAAAAAGGTGCTGACAGCCTCGTAGCCTAACTCGTGGGGAATGACGGTATATAATGAGGCCACGTCGGCTGTGACCATTATCACATTCCCTGGAACTTGGATTTCAGTGATCTCTTGGATACACTGGGTGGTATCCTTCAGGAACGCCGGTGTCTCCTGAACTAACGGCTGGAGGAAATTGTCCACATACTTCCCTATCCGAGATGTAACCGAGTCAATGCCACTAACTATCAGTCTCCCCGGTGGCTTTATGAGGCTCTTGTGGACCTTTGGTAGGTAGTATATGGTAGGAATTCGAGGTGCAAGAGGTATTAAGTATTCTTTCTCCTTTTTACTTAGAATGCCATCCATATGACCTTTGGGCACAATGCGTTCTAACTGCTTTTTATAGCTCCAGGTAGGGTCCTTCTTTAGGATTTCATACGTGCTTCTATCAGACAACAAATTGTCCATTTCCTCCATGTAGTCCTCTTTCTTTAATAGGACTGTACCTTTTTCTTTAATAGGAAAACTGTACCTGTTTCTTTAATAGGAATAGTACTGTAACTTCAGCTTGTTCAATTAAGCTTTGACAATAAAACTTGGAAGCTGATTGGCTTCTATGCAGAACTGTGCCAGATTTTGCATGCTCCAGTTTTAGTAAATCTCCCCCGGAGTGTTTCTTGAACCCTTTCTTTATGTTAGCTATATGCTCGTTAAGCCTAACATATAGGGGTCTTTTTGTCCTCCCTATATATTGCAAGCCACAAGGGCATTGCAAAAGGTAAACGACACCAGTCGTAGAGCAAGAAATGAAGGGTTTGGTAAATGTTTGGTACATTTGGAAAGTTGTTACTTTTGCAAAGTTCAATAAAGCTGTGGCCTTGCCCTATTTCCAACTTAATCAGTTCCTGTGTCTTTTTGGGGGGCAAGGTATTGGTTTATTAGCTGCTCATAAATGAGCCTATGCTTCTCAGCAGTCATGAAGGCCCCTTGAACCGCCTTTAGGGAAAGGGAGCCTTGACTGCTGGAAGCATGGCATCACTGTGGGTGTGAACCTAAAAGAGAAATTAAGTAGCTCCCTTTGGGATTGGCTACAAAGACCTGAAGTGACTGGGTGGAGCCTGAACTCTAGGAAAAGGCTATGCTGGGGCACATCCAACTGCTCTGAGGAGATTCAGCTGTTACAAGAGTTGACCACCCCCCCCCCCCCGCCCATTGGGATGTTTTGTCACAGCTTTATTGGCGGTTTTGACCTTGCCAGCAATTGATGTTGCTTTATGGCTATGCCCTCAAGTTAAATTCTGGGGTCAGTCTAATGTCTGTCTGGCACTGATGGTCAGGCCTCTTAGACTATGTAAGTTTATGTTTTATGGGTGCTCATGGTAGAAATGTGACTGGCATTGTCGGGTGCTCACAGTATAACCGTGACTGGCACTGTTGTTTGGTACATTTGGAAAGTTGTTACTTTTGCAAAGTTCAATAAAACTGTGGCCTTGCCCTATTTCCAACTTAATCAGCTTCTGTGTCTTTTTGGGGGGCAAGGTATTGGTTTATTAGCTGCTCATAAATGAGCCTATGCTTCTCAGCAGTCAAGCACTTTATTCAGCATTTGAAAATGGTTGGTATTTCTTCAATTTCTTCAATTGCATGTTATGGACTTCACATTGCTTTTTTTTTGTTTCGTAAACTATGTTAGGGTCCTTTCACACGGGTGGTGAGTCCGTTCTGCTCAGCGGGAGATTGATCCGCTGATCTCCGCTGAGCAGGCGAATGACAGCTCCTTCTCCACCCTTTGTGCGGAGACGGAGCTGTCAGATCCCCGCTGTCCTCTATGGGGAGATCGGATGAAAACGGACCGCCTGTCCATTCTCATCCGATCCCATCCGATCCTCCAGAAGGATGGAAAATAGGGTTTCCATCCATCCGGATTTCATGGAAAGGACCGGATCAGATAGCAGTGGGTGTCAGCGGAGATGTCTCCGCTGACACCCGCTGCCCCATAGAGGTGCATAGAGCATCCGATCAGGTGCGCCTGATAAACTGAGAGGTGGATCGGATCAGATCGCCCGTGTTAAAGGGACCTAAGGATTAATATGAACAATCTACTGCGCAGGCACAATTTTTCTTTTTAAAAGGATATGTAAACGGTGGTCGCACCAAACATGTGATATATTGCTCGAGGGGTATAGTAAAAGCATTAATTCTACTGCTATACCTCCTTTGTAAATCTAAACCTGCAACCTGTAAAAAAAATTTACAGTGTCGCCTATTAAGATTTTCAGGTATCGTAGTTTGCCACTCCAACAGCACACACAATCTTAAAGCATGACATGTTAGGTATCTATTTACTCAGCATAACATTATCATTTATAGTCTATCAAAATTCATGAAAGTGTATTTAAAAAAAGAAAAATTGCATTTGAAAAACCGCTGTGCAAAAACCATGTGACATAAAAATTGCAAAACCACCATTTTATTCTCCAGGGCCTCTGCTAACAAATATATATACAATCCCAATTCCAAAAAAGTTGGGACACTGTACAAATTTTGAGTAAAAAAGGAATGGACTAATTTACAAATCTCATTAACATATTTTATTCACAATATAATATAGATAACATATCAAATGTTGAAAGGGAGACATTTTAAAATATCATGCCAAATAATGGCTCATTTTGGATTTCATGAGAGCTACACATTCCAAAATAGTTGGGACAGGTAGCAATAAGAGGCCAGAAAAGTTAAATGTACATATAAGGAACAGCTGGAGGACCAATTTGAAACTTATTAGGTCAATTGGCAACATGATTGGGTATAAAAAGAGCCTCTCAGAGTGGCAGTGTCTCTCAGAAGGGCAGAGGATCACAAATTCCCCCAATGCTGCGGCGAATAATAGTGGAGCAATATCAGAAAGGAGTTTCTCAGAGAAAAATTGCAGAGTTTCAAGTTCTCATCATCTACAGTGCATAATATCATCCAAAGATTCAGAGAAACTGGAACAATCTCTGCATAAGGGTCAAGGCCGGAAAACCATACCGGATGCCCGTGATCTTCGGGCCCTAAGACGGCACTGCATCACATACAGGAATGCTACTGTAATGGAAATCATAACATGGGCTCAGGAATACTTCCAGAAAACATTGTCGGTGAACACAATCCACCGTGCCATTCACCGTTGCCGGCTAAAACTCTATAGGCCAAAAAATAAGCCATATCTAAACATTATCCAGAAGCGCGGGCATTTTCTCTGGGCCAAGGCTCATTTAAAATGGACTGTGGCAAAGTGAAAAACTGTTCTGTGGTCAGACGAATCAAAATTTGAAGTTCTTTTTGGAAAACTGGGACGCCATGTCATCTGGACTAAAGAGGACAAGGACAACCCAAGTTGTTATCAGCACTCAGTTCAGAAGCCTGCATCTCTGATGGTATGGGGTTGCATGAGTGCGTGTGGCATGGGCAGCTTACACATCTGGAAAGGCAGCATCAATGCTGAAAGTTATATCCAAGTTCTAGAACAACATATGCTCCCATCCAAACGTCATCTCTTTCAGGGAAGACCTTGCATTTTCCAACATGACAATGCCAGACCACATACTGCATCAATTACAACATCATGGCTGCGTAGAAGAAGGATCTGGGCAGTGTCGGCTGGTGCTCAAAATTTTGGGGGGGGGGGGGCGCAAAAAGAAAAATGTAATAGGTATTGATTTGCGGCAAAAAACGCGGTAAAAAATTGCGGGACTTTGACGTCACACAAGTGTGAAAGGGGCCTCCATCAAGGAACAGTGCCTTGAAAAAGTATTCATAGTTACCCCTTGAAATAATCCACATTTTGTCATGTTATTTACAACCAGGAAACTATGTACATACAATGTTCTGCGAATTCGCAAATGTGATCGCATGATGTGATTATTTGGTTGGTTATTTTCTAGGAAGACTCCAGCTTAAACGTTTTGCACATTGGGTTAAAAAACTCCCTGATCACCGAGATATCATACCAACCAGACACTTTCATAGTTTTGTATTTAGTCATGCGTTTTTATCCAGCATTTTAGGTTGCAAAGCACTGTGAGCACTTTAGAAGCTGTTTCCCACTAGCGCCGATTCACTCTTTTCTCTCATAGCACTTTACCTGATGTACAATGTAATTGGCCTGGCCTGCACTGTCTTATATTGTGTACACTGCTAAGCAGGCTGCTGGCCTGGCCGCAGTCCCGCACACAGGAGGAGGGAGGCACTGAGTCTGAGGCAGCGGCTGCAGAATCACTTACCTCCTGCTCTTGGGCTGGCTCTCTCTCTCACGATGACCGGACCGACTCTGTCACTGCCTGGCGTGCTGCTGGCTGCTCTCTGCTGCTGACGGCCCGGGACTCGGGAGAATCGGTCGGGACTCTACTCTGGACGTCTTCTTCCTCCTCGACCTGCATGCGCGCCTCTGCCCTCCTCTCTGACGGCGGGCGGGAAGGTGGCGTCATGATAGTGCGTGACTAACGCACGCACCGCCCCCATGCGACGTCATCTGGGATGTCCTCTATGATTGGTCCAGGCTGGAGTCTGGACCAATCACAGCCAGGACAGCGCCACAGTGGGGAGTGTCGGGCGCATTGCTCTGCGCCCCGATGACACCCAGAAGGCCGCCAATTGGTGCCTCTGCGTGGCGCATGTGGGGTGCAAAACCCCACCCCCCCATAGCCAACAGTAGGTCTGGCGCCCCTAGTGGGCTGCAAATTATATATTTTTTTTTTATTTGCCCTTGCACAGATTGGGGGGGGGGGGCGGCGCCCCTTGCCCCTCTATAAACCGGCCGCCACTGGATCTGGGTACTGAAATGGCCAGCCTGCAATTCAGAAGTTTCACCTATAGAAAACATTTGGTGCATCATAAAGAGAAAGATGCAACAAAGAAGACCTAAGACAGTTGAGCAACTAGAAGCCTGTATTAGACAAGAATGGGAGAACATTCCTATTCCTAAACCTGAACAACGTGTCTCCTCAGTCCCCAGACATTTGCAGACCATTATAAAAAGAAGAGGGGATGCCACACAGTGCTAAACATGGCCTTCTCCCAACTTTTTTGAGATGTGTTGATGCCATGAAATTTAAAATCAACTTATTTTTCCCTTAAAATTATACATTTTCTCAGTTTAAACATTTCAAATGTCATCTATGTTGTAGTCTGAATAAAATATTGAAATTTGAAACTTCCACATCATTGCATTCTGTTTTGTATTCACAATGTGTACAGTGTCCCAACTTTTTTGGAATCGGGTTTGTATATACAGTATATATATAATGTTTGGGGGTTCTAGGTAATTTTCTAGCAAAAAAATACAGATTTCTACATGTAGATGAGAAGTGTCAGAATAGATCTGGTCTTCAAGTGGTTAAACTAAAAAAAGCTGAGGGTTTAATACTAGTTTATTACTGCACTGCACACCTGCATAGCAATAAGAAGGCACATGTACTGTGGCAATCTATAAAAGGCAAGGTAACATATAGCTTTTTTTTTTTGCTAGTTAGGTTTAGCTGCACTTTGATATAGAAAACTTTCTGAACTAATAGAGTCACTGTCAGGGGTGGATTCGTGGGGGGGGGGGGGGGGTACGGGGGTGCAAGGGGGCAATTACTCCCCCCGAGAAAATATTAGAGATTCTCCCTCCTGCTCTGGGATGGCGGGTCGGTAAGCCCAGATTGCGGATTCCCGACCCGCCATCCCCGAGCATCACATTACTATGAATAACTGAGCCACGCTGGAGGAAGCAAAGCTGATGCCTCCTGTATAGCGCCAGCTCCTGTGACAGGCGGAGTGATATCAAATGCACTCCGCCTCCGCCTGTGACAGGAGCCAGCACTATACAGGAAGCATCGGCTCTGCTTCCTCCAGTGTGGCTTCTGTCACGCTGATCCTCAGGAATGATGAGTCGGGAACCCACCAACAGTACCCGCTAATAGTAACAGCCAGCAATACCCGCCAACAGTAACAGTCAGAAATACCCACCAACAGTAACCCCCAAGTAGTAACAGCCAGCAATACCCGCCAGCAGTAACAGCCAGGAATACTCGCCAACAGTAACAGCCAGCAATACCCACAAGCAGTAATAGCCAGCAATACCCACCAACAGTAAAAGCCAGCAATACCCGCCAGCAGTAACAGCCAGCAATACCGACCAACAGTAACAGCCAGCAATAGCGGCCAGCAATAACAGCCAGCAGTAAAAGCCAGCAATAGCCACCAACAGTAACACCCAGCAATACCCTCCAACAGTAACAGCCAGCAATAACCACCAACAGTAACAGCCAGCAATACCCGCCAACAGTAACAGGCAGCCATACCTGCCAATAGTAACAGCCAGCAATACCCGTCAGCAATAACAGCCAGCAATACCTTCCAACAGTAACAGCCAGCAATACCCACCAGCAGTAACAGCCAGCAATACCCGCCAACAGTAACAGCCAGCAATACCCACCAATAGAAACAGCCAGCAGTACCAGCCAGCAGAACCCACCAGCAGTAACAGCCAGCAGTATCAGCCCTTTAGGACAGCCAGCAGCAGCCGCCAGCCATACCCGCCTTTGGGACAGCAGCAGCCAGTGATACCTGCAGTAATTTTGAGGAAGAAGTGAAGATTGAGGTCAGCTGAAGTGCAGGTAAACGACATTCGTGTAAAAGCAGCCTTAGGCCCCTTTCACACAATCGGTCTAATTGGGTCCGTCTGTCTGTTTTTCATGTGGACCCAATTGGACCCTCCATTCACCTCTATAGAGCGGCAGATGTAAACGGACTTGTGTCCATTTACACCTGCCTATCTCCGATCCGATCCACTTAAAAAAACAGAAGGGGATCCATCCCCTTCTTTCTGGATGGACCGGAGGGCTCATAGAGTAGATAGGGCTTTGTCTGTGTCTGCTCTGCATATGCTGGATGGACATGGACCTGTCATCTGCCGCACAGCTCATTGTGGCCCGCGTCCAGTTACCATGGCGCGCTAAAGTGTTCCTCTCTCTTCAAATTGGGCACCCCTGCTGTAGGGGCATGAGTCCCGGATGGAGAGGTGCGCTGTAACAGCCTTCCCACTTAGTTTTGCTGTGGTGTGTGGCGGAGGGAAGGAGTCCCAGATGGAGCTCCAGTATAGCGCATCAGGAGACCCGCGGGGAAATCATAAAGATCTCCTGTGAAGTTGATAAATTGTTAAGACCACAGCCACTGTCGCGGCTGGCTGTAAACATTTTAACTACTGTGGTTGGCAGGTCTCACTATTCCTCTGTGCTGAGAGGAAGTGGCATAGTTTAAACGTGTCGCTGTTTTAAACAAGGTTAGGACTGTATGATACGGTAAAAACAGTTCTGTAAGCAACACCCTATTTTCTGTCAGTGCCCCTCCCGAGACTAGACTCTGGATCCACCCCTGGTCACTGTATCAAGCCAGAGCAAATAGAGGGTTAAGTGAACAGGGAGGATCTCATTTTATACGGCACTCCCTTTCTGAGAAGCATTCTCAGAAATACTTTCACTTTCTTCGCTGTGTTCGGGACAGATCAGTCAGACAGCCAAGCTTTTCTTCTGTTCCGAGTTGTAGCAAAAGGTTATTTTTCACCTCAGAATGGCGACTTCTAGCCTGAGAGAGGAGCTGAGCTGCTCCATCTGCCTGAACCTTTATACAGAGCCCGTATCACTGAAATGTGGACACAACTTCTGCCGGGGCTGTATAGTAACTGTGCTGAATACACAGAGGAAGTCTTTGATTTATTCCTGTCCAGAGTGCAGACAGAAGTATAAAGAGCGCCCTCTGCTGGAGAAGAACCGGAAGTTGTGTAACATTGTGGATAATTTCAGATCTGCTCACCCAGAGAACACGGAGGTCTTCTGTACTTACTGTAATCCTCCCGTACCAGCTACTAAAACATGTCTGCTATGTGAGGCCTCATTTTGTGATATGCACCTAAGGAGTCACAGCAAGTCAACTGATCACATTTTAACTGAACCCACCACATCATTTGATGACAGAAAATGTTCCATACACAAAGAGATCCTGAAATATTACTGCACAGAGGACAGTGCCTGTATCTGTATGTCCTGCTGGGTGGCTGGAGACCATAAAGGACACCAGGTGGAGCTTCTGAATGAGGCCTCTGAGAAGAAGAAAGAGAAAATGAACTCTCGCAACCTTCTTTTAAATGTGAAGAAGGGGAACTGTGTGCACATGCAAACAGTGTCGCAACCTTCATTCACTATCAAGTTTAAAATACCAACTAGACTTGTATAAAAACTATTATATACCGCCTGAAAAAATACACATACATATATGTATATATGCACATCTATATATATATATAGAGGCATAATAGTAAAATGGTAAAACATATAGGTTGTGAATTATAAATTGAAGTTAAAATAAAAATAAATAAGATGGTAATATTAAAAAATTCTAATATTAAAAAAGGAGTGATAGGTGGTGTCCAATTCAAGAGAAACTAAATGTATCATAGCACATGTGACAGAGGATCATCCATCTCCCACTCTCCTTGTTGGAGTGACCCTATTCTTCCACATGGCTGGTCAGACCCCAATGGGTCAGGAGCCTCATACCAGGGAGTTGGTCTCTACTTCCTCGTTAAGGCCCCCAGGTGCTAAAGTGTCTAATGTATATATCCAAAAAGCTTCTCTTTGGCATAGCTGTTTGAAGCGTTGGACTGCTGAAGGCATGGCGGGTATGGATTCTAAAACCCAGACTCGTAACCCTAGAGAGGAATGATCATGGTGAGTCAAAAAATGGCGGGGAACACTGTGCTTGTCATTACCTCCTTCCACAAACCTACGGTGCTCACCAAACCTCTTCCTTAGTGTGCGAATGTTCCTGCCAACATAAAACAAGCCACAAGGGCATGTTAAACAATACACCACAAACTCTGTGGAGCAGTTAAATAATTTTTTGACGGGATAGGTTTGCCCTTTGATGTTGTACTCTTTTTGCCCATGGGTCACATGTTTACATGTCAGACATAGTTTTTTCCGACACTGAAACATGCCCACTAATGGAATCATGTTTAGATGGGATTTTAGGGGGATACTTTTAAGTTTGCTCGGGGCCACCAAACTCTTAATGTTTCTGGCTCTTCTGTACGTGATTTGGGGCCTAGGGGGCAAGCTACTCCTCAGATGTGGGTCTTCCAAGAGAATAGGCCAATGTTTCATAATCAATTTCTCCATCTTCCTAAACTGGTTGTGAAACTGTGTAACAAAACGTGGACCTTGGGATTGTGTGTCCAATTTATTTGTTTTCTTAGCCAAGGGGCCTTTTAGATATAAATTTTGTGCGGTGTCCACCAAGGTTTCGGGAAAGGATTTTTCAATAAATTTAGTTTTTAGATGTCCACTCTAATCCAAATAATCTTCTTTATTCGTACAATTTCTCCTCAACCTGCAGTACTGACTCTTCGGAATGTTTTGAATCCACCTGGGGTGGTGACAGCTGTTAAAATGGAGGAACGAGTTCCCCGCTGTCGTCTTAGTATAATTTTTGGCTTTAATTCTTCCTTCTCTGTGGTACAACAACAGGTCAAGGAAGGCCAATTCCGATGGGCTAGAGACAGAGGTGAAGGACAGATTGTACGAATTAGCATTGCAATGTTGGACAAAATCCAAGAAAGTTGACTGTGGGCCATCCCAAATCACTACAATGTCATCAATGTACCTCCCATAAAATATCAAATGGGAGGCAAAGGGGTTATTTCTGAAGACATAGTGGGATTCCCACATACCCATTGTCAAGTTGGCGTAGCTGGGGGATAAATTTGCCCCCATCGCCGTGCCATTGGTCTGTAGGTGAAAAGACCCTTCAAATTCGAAATAATTATGTTTGAGACAAAAACATGTGGCATCCAAAATAAACTGGGCCTGTCCTGGATTGATATTGGAACTATTGTGCAGAGAGAGGGAGACTGCTTGGAGGCCAACCGAAATGGGGGATACTAGTGTACAAGGAATTAACATCCAAAGATGCCCACATGTAAGTGGGTTCCCAATGGTAGGGTGCCAAGAGTTCTAGAAGATGTACTCCATCCCGTATGTATGAGGGCAAGTCCTGTGCCAAAGGCTGGAGAAAATGGTCCACATACAGGGAGAAGGAATTGGTAACACTTTCCATTGATGCCACAATAGGCCTCCCAGGTGGATTGGTTGGGTCTTTATGGACCTTGGGAATATGATAGAAATAGGGCAATGCATAAAAATCTCTAAGAAAAAATGCATATTCTGTTTTGTTAATAATTCCCTCTTCTTTAGCCTTATCCAATAATGATTTGGCCTCCAAGGTGTAGCCTGGCAGAGGGTCACAGCTCAGTTTACAATAAGTAGAACTGTCTGATAGTAGACGCTGGGCTTCCCTAAGGTAATCATCTTTGTCTTGGATGACAATGCCTCCCCCTTTGTCGGCTGTTCTGATGACCAAATTATAGTCCTTGGACAAATCTGTGAGGGCTTTCCTTTCACTGGGAATCAAATTTAAATTATTGAACCCAGAAAACTTTTGATGTTTATGATTGTTGGCATGACACATGTTTTTCATCTCGGTGAATACAACCTGGTAAAAAGTCTGCACATAGGGCCCCTTGGATTTAACTGGATTGAAATTAGATTTTGGACATAGGCCCGTATGTTTAACAGGCGGGGATGTGGATGGGTGTTGGGTAAACAACGCCAAATCCTCATCCTCATCACTGATGTAGAGTTCTTCCAGTAGCTGTTGACCAATGGCATCCAATTGGGGACAAGGTTGGATATCCTCCAACGGAGGGTCTAGCCGGATGCCTGCCTGTTCTTTGGTAGCCTGTATACTAAAGTGATGTTTGAGGGTCAATAGACGTATAAAAATATTGAGATCCTTGAAGAGTGTAAACGGATTGGGAGAAGAAGATGGGGCAAAATTCAGGCCTCTATGCAGCAGAGATGTTTCTGCCTCTGACAATATATGTGAGGAGAGATTGAATATTTTCATCGTCTCACTAGTCGTAGCCTTTTTCTGATGAGAGTGTCTTCCCCCCCACTTGCCTCTACGTCTAGCTTTCGCTTGACGTGGGTAAGCAGAGGGGTGTGGCCTAAAAAATCCTGATCTAATGGATAAGGGTCCGAACGACAGGTGGACGGATCACTGGTGGTGAGTCCATGCAGACCAACATGATCCGGACCACTGGGGGCATCTGAACAGGGCGACGAACTAGAAGCAAGCACTGATAGGGCAACCTCTCCCAAAGTGGCCTGATCAATCTCTTTTTCCCTCAAAGGGGAGGAAGGAGATGGATCAACAATATCTCTAGTACATGAAACATCCGAACCTGGATTGTTGGAAAGAACAGTCTCAACAGTCCCACTGTCAATCTGGGAAACACTAGCAATGGGAACTCTAGGTCTCGAAAAGAAAAAATGTATGCAATTCAGAAAGATCGGTACACTACCGTTCAACCTGCTTTGTGCCTTGATGCTAACCTGTCTTGAAGCTCTCATGCTTGCAATCATACCTCGCTGTCGGAAACCACGCTGCGCTGATCCCTGTATCCCGCTACCGGATCATCCGCTCTTGCCGAACCTCTCCTCTGCTACATTGCTACTAGTGATAAGTACCCCACAGGGGAAACCTCTATAACCTTCATACTAAAGCTTACACTATCTAGCTCTGCATACTAAGGACTATTATTACTTCTGCATTATCTAAGATTGCTAGCTCTTGAGCCTACTACCATCTGCTCTTGCACTGGGTTGGTCTCTCCTGTATGTTCACCTGTTACTCTATCATTTGCTACCATACATGATTGCTAACCTATCTGCATCCCATCTGCTACTATCTTACTTTCAAGAACATTTCCTTTCAAGTGTCTGTCATCTACCATCTCTACCCAACCTGTCTCTTCAGCCTATCATCACTGTGTTACTATATACATAAGTCACTCTAGGAACATCTTATTGAGTGTGTGTATTTACTTGCTGAATTGAGATCATCCACACATGATGAGTCTTGGGAGTTGGGATAGGTGTCTCAGCGTTTCTCTACATGACTACTGAAGTGGAATATTTCTGCAGCTGTAAATCCACATCATACATAAAACGCAGGAGTGTTACAATAATACGCTTGTAGGGTATTATAGGAACGGAAGGGATTTCAGAGCAATTATCTTCAGTTAATCGTGATAGCGCATCCGCTTTTTTATTCTTGTCTGCAGGTGTGTAGGTCACTAGGAAGTTAAATCTTAGGAAGAATAGTGACCATCGTACCTGCCGGTGGGAGAGGGTTTTGTTAGTCTAAAGATATTGAAGATTTTTATGATCTGTATATATGAGTGTTGGTAATCGGGTGCCTTCAAGTAGATGTCGCCAATTCTCCAGAGCCAGTTTTATAGCAAGCAGTTCCTTTTCACCCACTGGGTAATTCACCTCTGGGCTGCTTAGAGATTTAGAGAAGAAGGAGACTGGATGGAGTGGTGAAGTATTCGTTGGTCGTTGGGAGAGTACTGCTCCTACTGCCATATTTGACGCATCTACTTCCAGAATGTATTGGAGGGATGGGTCTGGATGGCGTAGTATGGGAGCAGAGGTAAAGTTTGTTTTTAATAAGCGAAAAGCTTCATTTGCTTCATCTGACCATTTAAATGGTTTCTTAATACTTGTGAGTTGTGTGAGAGGTCTCACAATGGCAGAGAAGTTCTTAATGGACTTCCTATAGAAGTTTGAAAATCCAAGGAATCGCTGTAGTGCTTTGCGGGTGGTTGGTATAGGCCAATCCTGAATACAGGATATCTTACTCATATCCATCTTGATTCCTGTTTTGGATATGATGTATCCTAGGAATAATACTTCTTCTTTATGAAATAAGCATTTTTTTAGTTTCACGTATAGATTGTGTGTGAGTAATCTGGATAACACAAGTCTTACATGTTTTATATGTTCAGATAAGGATCGTGAATAAATAAGTATATCGTCCAGATATACCACAACACAGACATCAAGTAAGTCTCTAAAGATATCGTTTATGAATCGTTGGAAGGCTGCGGGAGCGTTACATAGCCCAAATGGCATTACAAGATACTCGAACAATCCGTATCTGGTTCTGAATGCCGTCTTCCCCTCATCTCCATCACGGATTCGGATTAGATTGTATGCCCCTTTCAGGTCTAATTTTGAAAAGTAGGTAGCTCCACGCACCTGTTCAATGAGTTCAGGGATAAGCGGTAAAGGATAACGATCTTTTACTGTAATGGCGTTCAATTGCCTATAGTCGATAATAGGCCTGAGACTTGAGTCTTTATTGCGGACAAAGAAAAGTCCTGCAGCTGTGGAAGAAGTGGAAGGTCTAATAAAACCTTTTGTCAAGTTCTCATCCAAGTATTCCTTGAGATGGGAAAGTTCATCCTGTGAAAGAGGATAAACATGACCAAAAGGTAATTTAGAATTTGGGAGTAGATCAATAGTGCAATCATAATCCCTATGGGGAGGCAGTACTTGAGCATTTTTCTCAAGAAAAACTTCGGACAGATCCTGATAGCATAGTGGTGCAATCTCATCTGATACCACAGACAGGATCTTTCCATAAGTCGGGAGGTTACACGTACTCTCGCAATAGTAAGAGAGGAAGGTTAGGGTCCGTTTCTTCCAATCTATGGTTGGTTGATGTGTGTGTAACCAGGGAAGTCCCAAAACAATGGGAAAGTGGGGCGAAGACAATAGGTCGAAGGTAGTGGTCTCCGTATGAGACTCGTTAATGGTGACTAGGAGTGCTTGTGTCTGATTAGTGATTGGGCCAGAAGATAACGGAATACCGTTAATAAGACTCACAGAGACAGGCTTAGGTTTTGAAATAATAGGTACTTTATTTAAAGTAGCAAAACGTATATCGATATAATTCCTGTGTCGATCATGGCCTTAGTGGTAATCCTAGTCTGGTCCCACTGCAATGTCAAACGAACAAAAAGATAAGGGTTAGTAAATGAAGTTGTCAATCCCCCTAGGAGGACATGTGAACACTCACCCTCTTTTTTGCGGACAAGGGGACAGACGCTTATCATGTGACCCGGGGATGCGCAGTACAAGCAAAGATTGCTGGATCGTCTCCTGGCTCTTTCAGTAGTTGATAAAGGTGGGCGTATGGTTCCTACCTCCATAGGAGTAGGGTCAACGGCCGAAATCCGAGAAGGACTGGACCATGGCATTCCCATCTTTTCAGCCTTTCTTTCTCGCAGCCTTCTGTCTATGTTGATACTGAGTTGTATCAAAGCATCTAGGGTGTCCGGTAAATCCGCTCGGGCGAGCTCGTCTTTAATGGCTTCTGATAGGCCGCGTCTAAATTGAGTTCTCAGAGATGTATCATTCCACCCTGAATCAAGGGTCCATCTCTTGAACTCTGCTACAAAGTCTTCTACAGGTCTCCTACCTTGTTTCAAGGACCTTAATTGAATATCGGCAGTACTCTGCCTATTGGGGTCATCATATAGTCTAGCGAGTTCCGCTAAAAATAAGGCATAGGAGTTGAGAAGCGGATCATTTTTCTCAAAGAGAGAGTCTGCCCAGGCCCGTGGATCACCTGTTAGGTATGAAATAATAGTACAGACTTTGATATGATCAGTAAAGTAGGTACGAGGTTTTAGCAAGAAAAGTAACTGACAGGCGTTTTGAATTCACAAAATCACCTGTAAACACTAGAGGAGGATTTATTTTGGGTTCAGGGGGCTGAGCAGCAGCAAGTTGTGATAGACGGGTTATCTGCTGCTTCAGAGCCTGATTGTCTTCTTTTATTTCAGTGATTAACACAGTCACCTGTTGTTTTAATTGTGTCACTTGAGTGGGTAAATCTGCTGAATCCATTTTAGGTTCGTTCAATCTGTAACGCTCCTGCGTTTTCTGAAAACTCAGCAGTCATGTAGAGATACGTTGAAATAGCAATTCCAACTCCCAAGACTCATCACTGTGGTCTGTCTGATTCAGCATACAAATATACACACTCAATAAGATGTTTCCTGGAGTGATAGATGTATATAGCAGTATAGTGGTGATAAGCTGAAGAGACAGGTATGAACAGTGACAATAGGTGAACAGCACTTGAGAGAAATGTTCATGAGAGTATAGATGGTAGCAAGTAGGATGCAGATAAGTTAGCAATCATGTATGGTAGTAGGTGGTAGGATAGCAGATGACATAAGGAGAGTCTAACCCAGTGCAAGTATAGATGTTAGTAGGCTCAAGAGCTAGCAATCTAAAACAACAGTGCAGATGATAGTTATAGTCCTTAATATGCAGAGCTAGATAGTGTAAGCTTTAGTAGGAAGGTTTATGGAGGATTCCCCTGTGGGGTACTTATCACTAATAGCAAGCAGTAGTAGAGAGGTTCGGTATGAGCGAGTGATCCGGTAGCGGGATACAGGGATCAGCAGCGAGGTTCCGACAGCGAGGTACGCTTGTAAGCATATGAGCTTCAAGGCAGGTTGAACGAACATGTGAGTGAGAACGCCGGCGGTTGAAATAGCCGCTCTGCGGCGCTCAGTGATGACAGCATTGGTCTTAAAGGTGTATGCGCACTTACCAGAAGAGAATGGTGGGACGCATACACTGAGTTAGAAAGTGGAATAAGGGTACCAGAGGTACCAGAACATTACAAGCACCTAGCAGCATTGCATGCTTCCAGAAGAGCATTCACAGAGGTGGAATGCTCAGAAAGAATAAAAAGAGCTTTACGAAAGCAGCTTAGGCCTACAGATGAAAAGTATGAGACAGGAGACAGAGTGTACTACAAACGAGCAGACAGTACAGAGTGGAAAGGTCCTGCTGTAGTTATCGGTCAAGATGGCTCTGTAGTGTTTGTCAGACATGGGGGTATCCTTGTCAGAGTACACCAGTCCAGGCTGAATAAAGTTAATGCACAGGATGGGGATACACTTGTACTACCTGATATTCCTGGAGATAGTACAGAAAAAGAAAATGTAATACACACTGATATGTCAGAAAATTCAGATGATGAAATGAGTGTTAATAGAGAAGTGCAAATCCATGAAAACACAGAAACAGATGATAGAGAATATGTGAGACAAACTAATGAGAGGGATGCTACTAATACAGTGGGTTCCACGGGTGTCAAACTGAAAACAGGTCAGACAGTGACATTTACAAACAGAAATGATGAGACAAAACACACGGCCAGAGTTTTAGGCAGAGCAGGGAAAGCAAAAGGGCAATACAGAAACTGGTACAATGTGCAGTATCTTTAACCAAATGGCAACGAGGGTCAAAAGGAAGCTTTAGACATGTCACAAGTTGATGATCTTCTCACTGAATGTGAGAACACCGATGGCGATGTACTTATTACCAAAGACATCTCTTTTGATGCTGCTAAACAGCAAGAGATTGACAACTGGCAAAATAATAATGTTTACGAAGAAGTCACAGACAAAGGTCAGAAATGTATCTCTACTAGATGGGTCTGTACGTTAAAGGAAACTTCTAGTGGTGTTGTTCCCAAAGCCCGCCTTGTGGCGAGAGGTTTTGAAGAAGTCAATATGCATGAATTACAGAAAGATTCTCCCACATGTGCATCAGAATCACTCAGGCTCCTGTTAGCTGTTATTTGTCAAAACAAATGGCAAGTGAACTCTATGGATATTAAGTCTGCTTTTTTGCAGGGAATGGAACTCTCAAGAGACATTTACATTCGTCCCCCACCAGAAGCGAGCTTGGACAATGTGTTGTGGAAACTAAAGAAATGTGTGTATGGACTTGCAGATGCTTCCCTCTACTGGTACAACAAGGTCAAAGAACTCATGCTGAAAAGTGGGGGTAAAATGTCACGGGTTGATCCTGCAGTGTTTTATTGGCAGAATGAGCAGTCTGAGGTAACAGGAGTACTGGCATGCCATGTGGATGATTTTTTTTGGGCAGGTTCAGAGCATTTTGTAACCAATGTCATCCCTGTGCTTAAATCTGCATTTCACTGGGTCGTGAAGAGTGTGAGAGTTTTTCATATGTGGGGATGAACATTGCTACTGTGCGTTGCTAAACAAACAAGACCAGATGTTATGTTTGACACATGTAGCCTAGCATCCAACATTAAGAATGCTACTGTTCAGTCCATACATAAAGTGAACAAAGTGCTCCGTAAACTTAAGTCAGAGAAGGTAACACTTAAGTTTCAATACTTGGGTAACAGTGAGGATTTGAGTTTGGTAGTATTCAGTGATGGGCAATCTTCCAGATGGAGATACACAGGGTGGGGCTCTAATTGCCCTCATGGAAAAATCAGGAAAGTTCTCCCCACTGTTTTGGCAATCTAAAAAAAATTAGACGTGTGGTAAGAAGCACACTGGCAGGAGAAACCCTTGCCATGTCAGATGGTATTGACAATGCTATGTTCTTGGCTATGCTCTACTCTGAACTCACTACTGGTAAAGCTGAACTTAATGCTCTTCCTCTTATCTGTGTTACTGATAACCATTCCCTGTTTGACGCTCTTAAAGCGGTTGTAAACCCTATAAAAAAAAAAAATAAAAATAAAAAACCTGCAAGACAAAGGCATAATGAGCTAGTATGCATCGCATACTAGCCCATTATGTTTAACTTACCTTAAAACGAAGCCCCGACACGGACCCCCGGACATCGATGCGGGCGCTGCCATGATCCCTTGTCGTCTCTTCCGGGTTCGGCGGCTCCGGCGCGCTGATTGGCCGGAAGAGACGGCTCCAGCGCGCTGATTGGCCGGAGCCGCAATGACGTCACTCCCGCGCATGCGCGCGGGAGTGATTTTTCCGGCAAGCTCCCGGCAAGTTAATTGAAGGTCCCCCCGGACCTTCAGAGCGCATGCGCCGCTCGCGCGAGCGGCTGCATGCACTGTAAATATCTCCTAAACCGTGCCGGTTTAGGAGATATTATTTGTACCTACAGGTAAGCCTTATTATAGGCTTACCTGTAGGTAAAAGTGTCAAAAAGCGGGATACAACCGCTTTAAGTCTACAAAACAGGTCACAGAGAAGAGATTAAGATTAGAAATAAGCGGTGTCAAAGAGCTCATACATGCTAATAAAATCAAAGAAGTGCGTTGGTCAACAGCCAAGTCACAACTTGCTGACTGTTTGACAAAAAAAGGTGCTTCCGCTCTTATGCTTCTTAAAGCGCTGTATGAGGGTGTATGGAAACTGTAAAATCTGGTCCATTGAGCATATATCTTGGTATTTTTATTTTGTTTGTTTAAATACGCAAACTCACTTGAATGCTACTGTGTTCTGAAAATCATTTTTGTGTGACAATGTTTTATGTCAAACTCACCCGTTCTTTTTTTTTTATCTTAAAGTGGAGTTCCACCCATTTTTGGAACTTTAGATCTATGTAATCCCCTTTAAAATGGCTTTTACCAATGGAAACTTTTTTTTTTTTTTTTTGCTAGTAAATACCTTAATTTCGGCTTTATTCCTCCTCTCCTCACTTCCTGGTCCGATCGGCGATGACGTCATTCGGCGATCCGCAGTGTCTGCTGGGATGTATTCTATTCCAGAAATCTCGCAGTAGCTGTATCTGTACTGAGCCGTGCCTGCCCCGCCTCCGCCCCGCCTCCTCTCATTGAGTTGCATTGTATGAATGTATTAAGGCTGTTCTCTGCCCCGCCTCAGCCCCGCCTCCTTTCATTGAGTTGCATTGTATGAATGTATTAAGGCTGTTCTCTGCCCCGCCTCCGCCCCGCCTCCTCTCATTGAGTTGTATTGCAATACAACTCAATGAGAGGAGGCGGGGCGGAGGCGGGGCAGAGAACGGCCTTAATACATTCATACAATGCAACTCAATGAGAGGAGGCGGGGTGGAGGCGGGGCAGAGGCGGGGCAGGCACGGCTCAGTACAGATACAGCTACTGCGAGATTTCTGGAATAGAATACATCCCAGCAGACACTGCGGATCGCCAAATGACGTCATCGCCGATCGGACAAGGAAGTGAGGAGAGGAGGAATAAAGCCGAAATGAAGGTATTTACTAGCAAAAAAAAAAAGTTTCCATGGGTAAAAGCCGTTTTAAAGGGGATTACATAGATCTATGTATTCCAACCTATTAAAAATGGGTGGAACTCCGCTTTAAGAAGAGAGTGAGATTGTTAACTTCATGTACAAGGGATATAGTTGTTTAATATACTGCCATCTTGTGGTCATTTCGGTTACTGCATCTTTTTCAGTGTTCCCTCCTATTCTATGATGTATTTCCCCTTCCTGTTTAGTTAGTGTGGAGGAGAAAATAAAGTACTGAGTGCAGAACCACGTCGTGTCTGTGGAGTTTATCACCCTGACTTCATTGGAGTGGTCCCCCTTCCTAGGCAGACCCTTTGGCAAATCTCCTGGTACTCACGGACACTGTTTTTCCCGAGAGACTCTGCCAGCAGCTCCACTTGTCAGCACTCTGGATCCTCTGCAGCTCAGCTACACACCTGGTTCCCAGGCCGACCGCCTGAACCACCTTCCTCAACTCTGTAGAGAGACAGCCGTCCACCTCCTACTGGGACTTTGCTCCCGCCAAAAGACACCCTGTCACATGCTCCCTCAGTATTTATGGCCAATCCCAGGATGCATTGCAGGAATGCCATCCCACTGGGACTGCTATAAACCCTGATGTGTCACTGGCTAGGTTTCCTCCACTGTCCAACAAGCCCCCTCATTGGATACAGCGGGGACACTCCCTCAGACCCAAAGAAACACACCTGGAAACATGTGACAGTCAAAACCAGTAGATCAGGCTCCCCTGATAAGCAGAAGGAGCATAGATGCTTTTACCTAGCACCTACCTAACTAGGAGGGTGCTACATCTATATATAATATTTGGGGCTTCTAAGCAGTGGTGGGATTCAAAAATTTTAGTAACCAGTTCCGACTTTCAAGCATGGTGTAATTTTATTTTATCTAATTTCAGTTAGGGGTCCGATCTGTCCGCCGCAATGTTGCAGTCCTGCTAAAAATCGCAGATTGCCGCCATTATTAGTATAAAAAATAAATAAAAATGACATAAATCTTTCCCGTAGTTTGTAGATGCGATAACTTTTGCACAAACCAATCAATATACGCTTATGGGCATTTTTTTTTTTTTTTACCAAAAATATGTAGCAGAATACAAATGGATGAAAAAATTAGATTTTTACATTTTTTTTTTAAAGGGAATGTTATATAGCAGAAAATATAAAGTGAAAAATGTTTTTTTTTTTTCCAGAATTGTTGTTTTTTTTTTAATAGCGCAAAAAATAAAAAATCTCACAGGTGATCAAATACCACCAAAAGAAAGCTCTATTTGTGGGGAAAAAAGAACATACATTTTATTTGGGTACAGCGTCGCACGGCTGCGTAATTGCCTGTTAAAGTAACTCAGTGCCGAATCACAAAAAATGGCCTGGTAGTTAAGGGGGAAAATCTTCCGGTACAGAACTGGTTAAGTACAGTCATTTCTTAAGGGGGCCTAGGTATTTAAAAAGGATGCTGCTTTGTAAAACATTTACCATTACTCCTATACCATGTGTGTTACACTTCCCAGGTGTCAGGAACAAATCCTCCTGAAGAGCGAACACATTAGCAGCGCTATTAATGTGTTCGCTCTTCAGGAGGATTTGTTCCTGACACCTGGGAAGTGTGTAACACACATGGTATAGGAATCTTTGTTGCCTATCTATCTTATTTAACTGCTTTTGAATACAAACATTTACAATATTGTCACAGTCATTGACTCATACCTGAAGGCTGAAGACCATTTATTTGAGCCCCTCCAGAATCCTAGTGTTTCCACCATGCTGCTACTGCTACTCCTCACATGCTGCACCTGTAGGCAGCCTGAAGTGCTAAACCGCGCTGAAAGAAGTGGGTGGAGGCGGAGCCAAATTGAAGTAGGCGGGGCGACGGCGGCGTGGAGGAGGGAGAAGTGACGTCACTGGTTTCTAGACGCGAAGCGGCTTTAGCAACCAGTGCTGTGTGTGTGGGCTCACGCTCGCCTCCCGCAGCAAAGAGAAAGAGAGCAGCCACAGCCAGAGCCAGCGGAGTCGGATCGGATGGGGATCCATTCCGGATGGTGCAATCAAGGGTCACTGAACAGTAAGTCTGACTACACAGACTGACAGTGACACAAACTGAGTCAGCGGTTCGGCGGACCTGTACATTTTTAGTAACAGGTTCTCACAAACCGGTGCGAACCGGCTGAATCCCACCACTGCTTCTAAGTAATTTACTAGCAAAAAAATACAAATGTTTTCATGTAGGAAAGAAATGTCAGAATAGACCTGGTCTTCAAGTGGTTAAACTAAAAAACGCTGAGGGTTTAACCGCTTCCATACAGAGCAGTTAGACCCCCTTCCTGCCCAGACCAATTTTCAGCTTTCAGCACTCTCACACTTTGAATGACAATTGCTCAGTCATGCTACACTGTAACCAAACAAAATTTTTATCATTTTTTTCACACAAATAGAGCTTTCTTTTGGTGGTATTTGATCACAACTGGGGGTTTTTTTTTTCGTGATATAAGCAAAAAAAGAGCAAAAATTTTGAAAAAAAAACACTTTTTTTTAGTTTCAATTATAAAATTTTGCAAAAAATTAATTTTTCTTCATACATTTAGGCCAAAATGTATACTGCTACATGTCTCTGGTAAAATTAACCCAAATTAGTGTATATTATTTAGTCTGTGTGAAAGTTATTGAGTCTAGAAGCTATGGTACCAATTACTGAAAATTGATCACACCAGATGTACTGACGGCCTATCTCCTTTCTTGAGGCCCTGAAATGTCAGGACAGTACAAATACCGCCCAAATGACCCCTTTTTGTAAAATAGACAGTCCAAGGTATTTAGTAAGAGGCATGGTGGGTTTTTTGAAGTTGTAATTTTTTCCCACAATTCTTGGGAAAATGAAGAAAAATTTTTTTTTTACTTTTTTTTCCCACAAAGTTGTCAATTTATAAGCTATTTCTAACACATAGCATGTACACAGCAAAAATTACACCCAAAAATACATTCTGCTACTCCTTCCGAGTATGGCGATACCACATGTGTGAGACTTTTACACAGCCTGGCCACAAAAAGAGACTCCACGTCCAAGAAGCACATTCAGGCGTTCTAGGAGCATAAATACACATAAAACTTTCTTACTACCTATCACACTTTTCAAGGCCCTAGAGCACCAATACAATGGAAAAGTTCACAAAATGACCCCATTTTGGAAAGCAAACACTCCAACGTATATTCTATGAGGCATTATGGGTCTTTTGAACGTGTCATTTTTTTCCACAAGCTTTTGGAAAATGTGGGAAACAAATGAAAACCTTTTTTTTTTACACAAAGTTGTCGATTTATAGGATATTTCTAACACATAGCATGGAAATAGCAAAAATTACACCCCAAAATACATTCTGCTACTCCTCCTGAGTATGGCGATACCACATGTGTGAGACTTTTACACAGCCTGGCCACATAAAGAGACTCCACATTCAAGAAGCACCTTCAGGTGTTCTAGGAGCATAAATTACACACATCATTTCGGACTACCTATCACACTTCTGAAGGCCCTAGAGCACCAAGACAATGGAAACGCCCACAAAATGACCCCATTTTGGAAAGCAAACACTCCAACATATATTCTATGAGGCATTATGGGTCTTTTGAACGTGTCATTTTTTTCCACAAGTTTTTGGAAAATGTGGGGAAAAAATGAAAACCTTTTTTTTTACACAAAATTGTCAATTTATAGGATATTTCTAACACATAGCATGGAAATAGCAAAAATTACACCCCAAAATACATTCTGCTACTCCTCCTGAGTATGGCGATACCACATGTGTGAGACATTTACACAGCCTGGCCACATAAAGAGACTCCACATTCAAGAAGCACCTTCAGGCGTTCTAGGAGCATAAATGACACACATCATTTTCGGACTACCTATCACACTTCTGAAGGCCCTAGAGCACCAAGACAATGGAAACGCCCACAAAATGACCCCATTTTGGAAAGCAAACACTCCAACGTATATTTTATGAGGCATTATGGGTCTTTTGAACGTGTCATTTTTTTCCACAAGTTTTTGGAAAATGTGGGAAAAAAATTAAAACCTTTTTTTTTTACACAAAGTTGTCGATTTATAGGATATTTCTAACACATACCATGGAAATAGCAAAAATTACACCCCAAAATACATTCTGCTACTCCTTCCGAGTATGGCGATACCACATGTGTGAGACTTTTACACAGCCTGGCCACAAAAAGAGACTCCACGTCCAAGAAGCACATTCAGGCGTTCTAGGAGCATAAATACACATAAAACTTTCTTACTACCTATCACACTTTTCAAGGCCCTAGAGCACCAATACAATGGAAAAGTTCACAAAATGACCCCATTTTGGAAAGCAAACACTCCAACGTATATTCTATGAGGCATTATGGGTCGTTTGAACGTGTCATTTTTTTCCACAAGCTTTTGGAAAATGTGGGAAACAAATGAAAACCTTTTTTTTTTACACAAAGTTGTCGATTTATAGGATATTTCTAACACATAGCATGGAAATAGCAAAAATTACACCCCAAAATACATTCTGCTACTCCTCCTGAGTATGGCGATACCACATGTGTGAGACTTTTACACAGCCTGGCCACATAAAGAGACTCCACATTCAAGAAGCACCTTCAGGCGTTCTAGGAGCATAAATGACACACATCATTTTCGGACTACCTATCACACTTCTGAAGGCCCTAGAGCACCAAGACAATGGAAACGCCCACAAAATGACCCCATTTTGGAAAGCAAACACTCCAACGTATATTTTATGAGGCATTATGGGTCTTTTGAACGTGTCATTTTTTTCCACAAGTTTTTGGAAAATGTGGGAAAAAAATTAAAACCTTTTTTTTTTTTACACAAAGTTGTCGATTTATTGGATATTCCTAACACATAGCATGTATACAGCAAAAATGACACCCCAAAATACATTCTGCCACTCCTCCTGAGTATGGCGATACTACATGTGTGAGACTTTTTCACAGCCTAGCCATATAGAGGGACCCAACATCCAAGGAGCCCCATCATGCATCCTAGCCACTTGCCTAGGCCTATTTTTGACATTTGGTGTTTACAAGCTAAAATCAGTTGTTTTTACTAGAAAACTACTTAGAACCCCCAAACATTATATATTTTTTTTAGCAGAGACCCTAGAGAATAAAATAGAGATTATTGCAATATTTTTTATCACACCGTATTTGCGCAGCGGTCTTCCAAACGCAATTTTTTTTAAAAAAATTCACTTTTTTTAATTAAAAAATAAGAAACCAGTAAAATTAGCCCAATTTTTTTCCATAATGTGAAAGATAATGTTACGCCGAGTAAATAGATACCCAACATGTCATGCTTAAAAATTGCGCACGCTCACGGAATGGCGACAAACTTTGGTACTTAAAAATCCCCATAGGCGACAATTTAAAAATTTCTACAGGTTGCCATCTTAGAGTTACAGAGGAGGTCTAGGGCTCAAATTATTGCTCTTGCTCTAACGATCGCGGCGATACCTCACATGTGTGGTTTGAACACCGTTTACATATGTGGGCGGGGTTTCCGTATGCGTCCGCTTCTGCGCGCGAGCTAACGGGGACAGGGTGCTTTAATTTTTTTTTTTTTTTTATACTATTTATTTTATTTATTATTTTTTATTTTTACACCGTTTAAAAAAAAAAAAAAATTGATCATTTTTATTTCTATTACAAGGAATGTAAACATTTCTTGTAATAGAAATAGGCACGACAGGACCTCTTTTTTGTAAGATCTGGGGTCAAAAAGTCCTCAGATCTCACAAGTACACTAAAAGATAGAAAAAAAAAAAATAAATAAATAAAATAAAATGAAAAAAAAAAAAAGGGACCTTTAAACTGGTTGCTAGGCAACAACGTTTGCCGTAGCTCCGGTCCTCCAAGACCATAGAGTCGAGTGACGGCAAGCTTGCCCTCACTCAACATCCTGTCCATGAGGATCTGGGACCGGATCGTTTTCCCCGCTGCCGGCGGGTCCGGTTAGCGGGGAAAAGGACCGGGACGCGGCGGGAGGGGGGGGGGTCACCTCTTCCGCCATCCCGGAAGGGTGATCCCGCGGCGATTCCGCCGCTGGGACCACCCTTATCGGAAAGCCAACTGTCCACCGTTTAAAAAAATACCAGGGTTATGGCAGCTATCTGCTGCCATAACACTGGTTTTTAGGTTTAAACGGAGAACGTATATATACATTGGCCGGTTGGCAAGTGGCTAGGGACATAAATCACACACATAAATTCCTGACAACCTATCACATTGTTGAAGGCCCCTAACACATAGCATAATACATACCAAAATACATTCTGCTGAGCAAAGGATAAACAAAAAAATACCTGTGGTTTTAGCAGTGCAGTGGTTCAGGCAGCAGGCAGGAACGTAGACAGCGACAGTGAAAGGATTGTCCAGGCAGCAGGCAGGAATACTGTCCATAGTCAGTACAGGCAGCAGCCACAGATATTGTCAGCACAGCCAAAGCATTGGTCCAGGTAGCAGGCAGGTCAGCAGCAGAAAAAGGATTGTCCATGCAGCAGGCAGGAATACTGTCCATAATTAGTACAGGCAGCAGGCAGAGATATGGTCAGTACAGCCCAAGTATTGGTCCAGGCAACAGGCACATGTTCCATAAAAAGTCCTGGGTCAGTGCAGGCAGGGATATGATCAGCACAGCCAAAGTATTGGTCCAGGCAGCAGGCAGGACCATCAAGCTTAGGGCCTCGGTCGGCAAAGAATGGGGACAGGGGTAGAGGCTTCTCCCACCCAAATCGCTTTGAAGCCTCCGGACTCCAGACCCTGTTCTGAGTTTACAAACCCAGAGAAATCCAAAAACTGGTTTTCTCATATCAGAACGCTATATTCTGAAGCCCCTCACAAAAGTGAGACCCCTGTGTCATTTTGAATCCCACTACTACAGTAGCAGGGCGAAGGATCAGTCTAAGTGGCAGGCAAAAAACATGGTCGTAACAGGCCGAGGTCAGTGCAGGTAAAAGGCAGAAATAGACGGTAGGCTAAGGCAAAATCCATAAACAATCCAGGGTCAGTTCACTTGAAAGGCAGAAACATGGCGGATAAACAATGCAGACGGCAGGCAGAGGCATCGTCGATAAACAGTCCAGGGTCAGTTCACTTGAAAGGCAGAAACATGGCGGATAAACAATGCAGACGGCAGGCAGAGACATAGTCGATATACAGGCCAGGGTCGGTTCACAAGGAAGGCAGTGATATGGTTGGTTGAGGCAGCAGGAAAATATTCAGCAGTGAAATATGGGCTAAAAGTTTAGGGCAGTGTGATATATTTTGAAGCATTCTCCAATGCAAAGGCCAGGTTGGTAGGGACAATCGGGACAATGGAAACTGGTGTCTTTCCTAATTCCTCTTTTGCCACACACCCGACATCTTTTTTGGCGTCTTCTTCCGGTTTGTGATGGTGGGATATGGAAAGGGAAATGGCGCTCATGAAGTCTGCTGACACAATCCGAACGAATGATTTCTGGGGGGGATCCTTGCTGGTAAATCAGGGCAGTGGCAATATCCTCAATAAACTGGAGGAAGGGGATTGGTGTTGTTGTGGACTTTTTATAGGTGACAAAGGCATTGTACATGGCCAAATGGAAAAAGTACACTGCAACTTTTTTGTACCAAAAGAGGGTCTTTCGTGTCGGTAGATAGGGCTGCAACATTTGATCGTTTAAATCCACCCCCCCCCCCCATGTACTTATTGTACTCGTGGATACAAGCAGGCTTTCGAATGGAACTTCTAACGGGACCGCGTCGTCTTCGAATTTCCACTGCGGTGTCATCGTGGATGGTGGACATGAGGTAGACGTCCTTACTATCCCTCCACTTCAAAGCCATTACCTCCTCGTTCCTAAGGCTTGCGGATTCCCCAATTTGTGGTGACAAGACTCTGCGGGAAGCCCTTCCGGTTTTTCCTTACTGTACCACAGGCCAAGGTTTTCTTCAGGTACAGGTGGCGGAAAAGGGGCAAACTGGTATAATAGTTGTCCATATAAATATGGTACCCCTTTTGCAGCAATGGGAAGGCTAGGTCCCAGACAATCTTCCCACTTACTCCCATGTACGTTGGGCACTCAGGGGGCTGGAGCTGGGAGTCTCTGCCTTCGTACACGCGAAAGGCGTACACATATCCGGTTTGGCTTTCACAGAGCTTGTTTAGTTTTAAGCCGTACTTCGCCCTCTTGCTGGGAATATACTGCTTAAATCCCAGCCGGCCTGTGAAGTGGACCAGTGATTCGTCCACAGCGATCTTTTGGTCAGGGACATAGACTTCGGGGAACCGTCCAGAAAAGTAATCAATTAGGGGGCGAATTTTGTAGAGTTTATCGTAATTGGGATCATCTCGGGGAGGGCACTGGGAATTATCGTTGAAATGCAGGAAGCGCATTATAGCATCATAGCGGGACCTGGGCATGACTGATGAATAAATTGGCATGTGGTGGATGGGTTTGGTGGACCAATAAGAGTGCAGCTCATTTTTTTTTGTAACCCCCATATTGATTGTAAGGCCCAAAAAAACTTTGAACTCTTCTACTGTTATGGGTCTCCATTCAAAAGGACGGGAATGATATGAGGTGGGGTTGTTCTCGATAAACTGTTGGGCAAAAAGATTTGTTTGGTCCATGATGTTTTGAAGGAACTCCAAAGGGAAAAATAAATTAAAAAAATCAATCAGAATAAAATTTTCGGTGTTGACCTGCAAACCTGGCTGTGCTGTGAAGGGGGGGATTGTAGCTGACCCAGAGCTAGAAGGCAGCCACAATGGGTTTGCCAAGGCATCCGGAAGCTGCATTTGGGCTCTTCTTCTTTGGGGCTGGTGTGAAATCCCAGTACTTGTACTGGGCATTTCCTCCTGGGGTCCTGCGCCGTTGGCGTTTGCCGATTGGCCATTGGCGCTGCTGGTGTCTGCCTGATTTTCAGTGCGGCGTCTTTTAGGCCGAACTTCTTCCTCCTCCGATTCAGTGCCGGATGTAAAGCCTTCAAAGGGCTCAAATTCTGAACCGGATTCAGAAATTGTTTCAGCGTCGGAAGGTGAGAGCTCCCCGCTGCCGTCACTCATCATGGATATCATTTCACAGGCCTCTTCGGCAGTGAAAACCCTTTTGGACTGTGACATGGTGGCTGTATGAAGGGTGACAGGTAATCGGGTACTTTGCTGGGCAGGTGACAGGTACTGATGAGCAGGTGGCAGGTACTCGGGTACTCCAATAGGCAGGTGACAGGCAGGTGATAGGTACTGATGGGTACTGATGAGTAGTACTGATTCTGATAGGTGTTACTGATGGGTACTGATGATCAGTACTGATACTGATAGGTACTGATGGGTACTGATGAGCAGGCGGGTACTTCAGGCGTCAGGTACTCTGATGAGCAGTTGGAAGGTACTCGGGTACTCTGATGGGTATGTGGAAGGTACTCGGGTACTCTGATGGGTATGTGGAAGGTACTCGGGTACTCTGATGGGTAGGTGGAAGGTACTCGGGTATGCTGATGGGTAGGTGACAGGTACTCGGGTACCCTGATGGGTAGGAGACAGGTACTCGGGTACCCTGATGGGCAGGGAAAAGGTACTCAGGTACGCTGATGGGCAGGTGACAGGTACTCAGATGGGCAGGTGACAGGTACTCAGATGGGCAGGTGACAGGTACTCAGATGGGCAGGTCCTCTTTATTTGATGGGGGCAATCAGGCAATCAGGGCACAGTAATAGTAATGGTACTCTCACTGGTAACTCACTGTTTGCTGATCTCCTCACACTGGATCGGTGTGTGAGGAGAAGAGCCTGGTAACAGTGAGTTACCCTCATCTTTGTTGACATTTGTGACCGGCTGTGATTGGACACAGCCGGTCACGTGGTAAAGAGCCAATTTCATTGGCTCTTTACCAAGATCGGGGATTGGCTCTGTCCGAGGGACGAGCCTCGTCCCCGATCGCTGCTCTGCGCGCCCCCGGGGGCGCGCATTGCAGAGAGAACGAGCGGCTCGCGCTTGAGCCGCTCATGTGATCGGCTGTGATTGACACAGCCGATCACGTGGTAAACAGCCAAATTCTATTGGCTGTTTACCTTGATCAGGGATGGGCTATGTCCGAGGGACGAGCCCCATCCCTGATCGCGGCGCTGCGCGCCGCCGGGGGCGCGCACTGCCAGCTAGAACGGGCCGACGTCATATGACGGCGGCCCGGATCGAGAAAGGAATCATGCCGCCGTCATTTTACATGGCGCGGTATGGAATGGGTTAATATTAGTTTATTACTGCACTGCACACCTGCATAGAAATAATAAGGCACATATGCTGTGGCAATCTACAAAAGTCAAAGTCACAAATAGATTTTTTATTTTTGCTAGATTGTTTTAGAAACACTTTAATATAGAAAACTTCCTGAACTAATAGAGTTGCTGTAACAAACCAGACCAAATAAAGGGTTAAGAGAGCAGGGAGGATCTCATTTTATATGACGCTCACTTCCTGATAAGCATTCCCAGAAATACTTTCACATTCATCTCCGTGTACGGGACAGATCAGCCGCTCCCAGCTTATCTCTTCTATACGCCATTGTATCAAAAGTTTATTTTTTTTCTCCAGAATGGCGACTTCTAGCCTGAGAGAGGACCTGAGCTGCTCCATCTGCCTGGACCTTTATAAGGATCCCGTATCACTGAAATGTGGACACAACTTCTGCCGGGACTGTATAGTGACTGTGCTAAATACAAAGAAGAGGAAGGCTACCTGTTATTCCTGTCCGGAGTGCAGAGAGGAGTATAATGAGCGCCCTCCGCTGGCGAAGAACAGGAAGTTGTGTAACATTGTGGATAATTTCAGATCTGCTCACCCAGAGAACACGGAGGTCTTCTGTACTTACTGTAATCCTCCCGTACCAGCTACAAAATCATGTCTGCATTGTGAGGCCTCATTTTGTGATATGCACCTAAGGAGTCACAGCAAGTCAACTGATCACATTTTAACTGAACCCACCACATCATTTGATGACAGAAAATGTTCCATACACAAAGAGATCCTGAAATATTACTGCACAGAGGACAGTGCCTGTATCTGTATGTCCTGCTGGGTGGCTGGAGACCACAAAGGACACCAGGTGGAGCTTCTGAATGAGGCCTCTAAGAAGAAGAAAGAGAAACTGAAAGAGGATACTGAGAAACTAAACAATGACAGACAAGAGACTAAGAAGAGAATCCAGAATCTGGAAAATCACAGGACGGGAGAGAAAAGAAAAGCAGCTGGTGTCACCAGGAGAGTCACTGAGCTGTTTAGAGACATCAGGAGACATCTGGATGATGAAGAGAAGAGAATCCTGACTGAGGTCTCCAGACAGGAGGAGAAGATCTCCCAGTCAGTCTGTGATATGATCCAGAAGCTGGAGACACAGAAGAATGAGCTGTCCAGGAAGATTAATGAAATGGAGGCCGTATGTGACATCACAGATCCATTAACTGTGCTAAAGAAAGAAATGATCAGTGATGACATCATTCCTAGGAGTGGTGATGTAAGAGATGCAGGATGTCTGGATGAAGAAATGATCTCAGAAATGCTCCATAAAGGACTTCTCCACTTTACTGACAGTCTGAAAGATATTAAGTTAAAGATACAATTCACAGTGATGGAGAAATCAGACATCCTACTGGATATAAAAACAGCCAATAATTACATTATTATATCACAGGATCTGAAATCAGCTACTTACACCAATAAATCAGAGAATAGATCGGATGTTCCAGAGAGGTTTAAATCCAGACAGGTAATAAGTAGACAGAGCTTCTCATCAGGGAGACATTACTGGGAGGTGGATGTGAGCGGAGCGAAGGAATGGCTGATAGGGGTGGCCGGTCACAGCATAAAGAGGAAGATAGATGGAAATGAATCTTATATAGGTTATAATGACAAATCATGGGGTCTGGCCCAAAGAGAAACTCTCTTTGCAATGCACAACTCACATATAACAATAGACTCCAAATCTTCTCTAAAGACAGTTGGGATCTATCTGGATTACAATGCTGGCCGTCTGTCCTTCTACCAGCTGTGTGACCCCATCAGACACCTCCACACCTTCACTGCCACCTTCACCGAACCCCTCCATGCTGCTTTCTTTGTGTTTGTAAATTCAATCATAAGAATAATATAGTAACAATGTATCACCTTAGTGCTGGGCTCTCCAGTGACAGACACCTATTCAATTTACAAGAGAGGCAAACATTAAAGTGGCACTAAATAATATCTTTATTTTTTAAAAATAGTTCACACACATCCACTACTTAATGGGCTTGTAATCTACAGTAATTTTCATGAAAGGGTTACTGTGTTTTTCTCCCTCCTTGTAACATCCTATGTAAACTCCTGAACTTCTTTTTCTCCTCTCACTTTCCTTTGCATGGACCGAGCAGTGCATATTAGTTGCAGTCATGTCCACTGCTCTATGCATACTACAAATCCCATAGTCCATATTGGGAGTGGGAAAGAGAGGGTGGTCACTTACAGAGGGACTATGGAGATGGCCGTAGCCACTCTCCAACAGGAAGAGGGATCACAGCAGAAAAAAAGAAAAGGATTTACAGGAGTCTGAGAGAAATAGAACGGGGTTTTTGAGTTAAGAATACATAATTGGATAGAATATATTTTTTGTAACCAGTTTAGTGTCACTTTAATCATACAACCTGTCTGATATAAATTAGATCTAAAAAAGCAAAAATCTCAGCATCAAGAAATAAATACATTTTATTTATGTTTATAAAGTATTGATGAGATAAAATGATCAGTTTCAATCATATAAAATCTTAAAACTATATAATCTGATTTATTGTTAGCCCCAACACGAGCTGTCTTATTTATTAGTGCAGATCACAATGATGATAAGTACGGTTCAGTAAATCACATTGGCCAATCAGAATACTTAAACAGCCCTAATGGTGTCACATAAAAAGGAAATTGTTGTAAAATTTATATCCATAAAATGAATGATTTTGGGATGGGGGATTTGTGTGCTCTGGTGATTAGATTTAGCAAAGTGTTTTAAATAGTGGATTTTATATTTTGTATTACTTAAAGTGTATGTAAATCCTAACAACATATTTTTCTTACTTGCTATTTTTGGAATTGTTAAATATACCATTAGGAAATTTTGTTATATTTGCAAAAAATACCTGTTGATTTTTTGAAATTTAGAGCTGTGCATTTGCATGTGTTATTTCAAGGAGTGTACATTAATTTTTTTTTATTTAATATGTTTTTTATTGAGTTTTATACGGATTATACAAGCATGAAAAAAGAAAAGAAAAAAGGGGGGTCTCCCCAGATTATATACAGTTAGGCAATCCCTGCTCGTCATAACTAGAACCAATGCAGAAAACATACGGTTTAATATACCTACAAAAATCAATATTTCTGGGATTGTTAAGCATTTTAGTCCAGTTGTTTAAGCGGGGGCTCTCCACTAAAGAGAGGAGAGAAAGAAAAGAGAGAAGAAAAAGATGGAAAAAAGAAAGCCGGGGAGGGGAGAAAGGGAATAAAAAAAAAAAAAAAAAGGAAGGGGGTCCCTTGGTGTTTCACCAGTCTTGACGTTCTAACCTAGAGAGGCCTCAGCCATATATGAAGCGTATATGTTAGTGTGGGTAAATGTTAACCAACATGACCAAATCTTACGTGCCAGAGATGCCTGACCACAAAGATCCAATGTCATGTCTTCCAGGTAGTAAGTACGGTCGACTGCCCGCAACCATTGAGGTATCGAGGGGACTGTAGACTGTTTCCGAAATTTTGGGATTAATGCTTTGGCTGCATTTAAAAGGTGAGGGGTAATAGACTTTCGATACTGGGCCGGAGGAAGTTTAGTGTCATGGAATAAGACAGACAACGGATCCCTAGCAATAGGTAAACCCTGAATCTCTTCAATTAAAGATAGTACGCTAGTCCAAAAGGGTCGGATTGCTGGGCAGAACCACCATATATGTGCTTGCGTAGCTCTAAGCCCACAGCCTCTCCAACAGGCAGCCGAGAGAGATGGTGTCATCCTCTGTAGCTTAACGGGGGGAGTAGTGCCATCTAGTGAGAAACTTATAATTGGCTTCTGCTGTCCGCGCCGATGTTCCTGAACTATGAGACAATTGAAGAATAACCTCCTCCTGTGTCGGCGAAAAAGTACATTTAAAATCTAGTTGCCACTGTGTGTACATTAATTAGCCCTCCTAGTTCTATGCTGTAGTGATTGAGAGATGTAGCAAAAGACAAGTGGGCAGCACTGAAAACCCAATTTCCATAAATGCAATGTATGTGCTGTCAGCTCACAACAGGAAATTAGGGGTCGGGAACACTTCTGGAAGATTTTTCTGTACTTGCAGGGACTTTAAAAGGATAAAACAGGGGAGATGTGCATGTACTGCAGAAATGTACAGCTTATTTTTTTCTTTTATTTTGCCCCAGCTCACACTTTAGATGCATGTCTGGGAAAAAACGCATTCATGCAGAGACATCCTAAGAAACAAACAAGAAAAAAAAAAAAAATATATATATATATATATATATATATATATATATATATATATATAGTCTAATATAGATTTTTTTGATTATTGCTTAGTCATAATCATTGCTAAAAACATTGATTTTTTTGCAAGTAATCTTAAAGTGAACCTGTCACAGGAGTAGACATGTCAAGTTAAGCAATTTATAAAAAATACATAAGTATATGTAAAGTATATATAACTTTTGACTTTTTTTTTCCTGCAAACTTATTCTCAATTATTGATATGTGATTATTTTTTTTGTTCATACATACACTTTAAGATGATTATTGCTTAGTGATATAATCTTCTGAATGTTACTTTTAGTGAAATGGTTAGTTAAAGAATAGAGTAAGATTTTTTGCTAAACTTGTTAAAGAGGAGGAGTTCCACCCAAAAGTGGAAATTCCACTTTAAGCACTCCCCTCCCCCCTTACATACCATATTTGGCATGTAACTTTTTTTGGGGGGAGCGGGCACCTAGTTTTGACAGGTACCCACTTCCACTTCCGATTGGACCACCTAGGCTGCTCGAGCGGACCTTCTCCTCTCCCCCTCCCTGCAATCTTCTGGGACACGTCACAGGTCCCAGAAGATTGCCCGGCCACTGAGGAAGAGCAGCGCAACTTGCGCATGTGCAGTGCGCACCTGGCTATGAAGCCGCAAGCTGTCACAGCCGGGTGCCCACACTAATGATGCCGGCACCATGGAGAGGAGAGAGAGAGGAGCGAGGCTTCGGGTGGCAACATCGTGGGGCAGGTGAGTATGTGTTTACTAAAAGCCAGCAGCTACACTTTTTGTAACTACTGATATTTAGGCTCCATTCACACCTGAGTGTATTGTCTTCAGGTGTTTTTTTTGGGTGTTTTTCAGGCGTTTTTTTGGGTGTTTTTCATGCGTTTTTTTTAGGCGCTTTTCATGCGTTTTTTGCAGGTGTTTGGAGACAGGAATTGACATCTAGCAAAAACACTTGTGACCTACCAAAAAAGAAGCTCATGTACTTTTCTGAGCTTCAGGCAACAAAACTCTTATTAGTGAACAGGGGCCATTGAAATGAATGGGATTTTGCTTGTTGGGCGTTTTGAGACTTCAGAGATGAGCGTTTTTACGAGTTGAAAAGGCTCAGGTGTGAACAGGGCCTTAATAAACCTAAAAACTAATGGAACTCCACTTTCAGTTACTTTAGTTGCTTCTTCTTAACACAAAATCAAATTGTTTAATCATTGGGAAAAATGTTGATCGTTGCAAATATTCTTAATGTGCACCTGTCACAAGAGTGCACATTTCATGTCAAGCAAATTATCAAAAAAATACATAAGTATCTGTAAAGTATATATGACATTTGACTTTTTCCTGCAAACCCTGAGATTATTTTCAGCTATACTCACTCCTGAACCATATTGTGAACTCTTATTATGTACTACATGCAAACAAACTGGACAATAACCAATCGATTTTCAGGGTTGTGGTGGTTCAAAATGTTCATATCCACATGATAAAAAGCCAGTTGTCACCCAGAGTCCACTAAAGATGGAATATCCTATCCTAAATTACATATCAGAATGCTTCTTTTCTTGCCCCGACTCTAAAGATACAATATATGCTGGATGACCCAATGAGTGAATTTGTTCAATATTCTTAATGAAGCACAAAACATTTCTCTTTATTAATTAATGTAGCGGGGTTAAATATGCCTAAAAGATACTGTTTGATATGTGAGAAGGAACTAGGCTTCCCCTAGTGGTAGCTGCATTGAATTTCCCGGGCTGTGACTTCCTTTTGGCAAGATGAAGAAACTACATCTCCCATGCTGCTTTGCAAGATCCAGGGTGTACGGCTGCACCGCACGGCACTATGGGGGAAGTTATTTAACAAGAAAGAAGAGAACTCTGGGGGGGGCGCCTTTCTGCGCTGGACTCTGAGGAACCAGCGAGCGAGAGTGGAGGACTGATGCTGGATATTGGGCCAAAGCCTCTTAGTCTGGAGGGACGACGTTGAACCGTCCCATCTCAAGCACGAGGCACATTCCTGGAGGTCATACTGCTGTTTGCAGAGACCGGAAGTCATCCGCCAGAAAGATCTCGCGCGGCTGGCATATAGCCAAAGGACTTAGACCGCAGTGGAGCGCGCAAAGGAGAAACTTCTGTTGGTGAGAGGGCACATGCCCAATAACTGACTTTATCTGCCAAAGAGATAGCTTTATCTACAGATAGCGTTAGCGCAACAGGAGGTGATAAACCCTGGGGTTTATCAGTAGGAGACTCATAGACAAACAATAATATCTAAAAAAGGAGTCGCCAGAGGCTTACCGCTTTCGCCGAAGCTGTTGTTCAGTTACACAGACACCCTGTGGTGACAACTAACAGCTTGCTGTTTTTTTTCTCTCTCTCTTGATCTTCATTCCTAATTTGGATTACAAATGAGCTCTATCCAATAACCTTGCTAGCGAAGATCAACAAGAAAGAAGAGAACTCTGGGGGAGGGACTCAGATAGGCCTACCTATCTGGTACTGTGTCTAGCCTTAATGAAGGAGGAGTGTGGGGGTATTCTTTTATCTTTTTAAAGTTGTTTTAAGTAACCTTTTATGGGCTTGTATGGTATTGTATCTCCCTTACTCAATTTGATACATAGTAAACTAAGTTTTGATTAATTACAATCCTGTGTGCTGTTCCATTGTGTCACCCAGAAGGACTACTGTTAAAGAAGGTAACAAGGTATTGTTGCATATTGAAGTATTGTATTCCAATCTGTGTATCCATTTGATAGTCCAGTCCTATTCTGGGTCAGTTGTGCCTGAGGAGGGATCGAGCCAATTTGATTGGGTTGTTAGGCAGGGTGTAGACCCAATAATATAATCAGCAGCTCCTGCGGGGGTGGTGCTACATTAATATAGAAAAATAGAAAAGGTTTTACCAACTACAGTCAAGGTAATGGATTTTTTTTTTTTTTAAGTTTTCTCTTTGTACATTATTAAAATTTTTGAATGATGAAATTTTCAGTCATTGGGTAATCCAGAATATATCCTTAGTGTCGGGGCAAGGAAAGAAACATTCTAAAAAACAAATGTGATCAACACAATTATAACTGAATATTTCACAGTTTATTTAACTTGTTTTCTTGCATGTATTTTTTTGGCATTTAAATGCCTTATATTTAAAAAATAAAGAAAATAAACTAAATTTTAAACCAAATATTTCTTCAGGCGTGTTCTTTTATTACAGTCCATCCTTCTTCTGTTACTGCATTGCATGTATAGGTAAGAAATCCCTGCTTTTCTCTAGATCCCTATAGCACACCTTAATCTCTTGCAATAAGTATTTATCACTTTGTCTGACCAAGGGAGCCCTGCATGACGATGCACCCTCTAGGGCAGCTTTTTGCAACCCTTTTGCACCAGAAGAACCCCTAAAAAAAATTTTAGTTCTCAGAAAACCCTTAGCAATACAATTCATCAAAGGTCAATGGTAAAACTGCCTTTTATATTGGTGGTCAGTAGTAAGAATACAACCCTTGCAGTGGTGGTCAGAATATTACCCTACAGACAGCTTAAAGATAATCGGTGTCATGCTTCTGGCGTTACCAAGTAGGGCTGATCCTGGAACTATGCCGGCACTGTCAAATGGTAGGTAAACCAGCCACAGCTCAAGAAACACCTGGATGAACTCTAGGGTTTCATAAAACTATGGCTGATAATGGCTGATCTAGGGGGTATGTAGACAACAGGCTGGGCTCACAGGAATAGGGCAGAATAACATGTCTATCATTCTGTCTGAAGAAGATTGCCAGTGCTGGACTAAACAGGATTTAACAACTTAGGGTTCAGGAGTCAACACTGTTTCTGAATACTTTCCAATTCTCATCACAATACAAAATGCTAGACAGCAGTAATTATAATTTACATAGCATTAGGTACAGTCCAATGGTGCAGTTAAGCTTAGTAAGTAAGTGATATTGTGGTGTAGTTGTTCATATATGCATACAGAAGATCCCTTTCACAATGGTGAGAGTGGTGGGATATGCATGACCATTTGCATTGGGCTCAGGAGTGTTGTGATGTAGTATAAAAACCTTGGGCAAGTAGGATATTTAGATATAATAATGAATGCCTCAGGTAAGTCCTATTGCCTGTCATCTCAAAGATAAGGAGTAGACTGCCTGGCCCAAAGTAAGTATGCAAACCATATCATCACTGGAGTTCAGCTTTATTGACGAGAAAGTCGCTCCAGGTGAGCAAATAGGCCATTCATCCACAGCATAGCCAGGGTTTAGGTGAAGGTGCTAGCACAGCTTATCTGCAGATACACAATCACAAGAAATCTGGATCTCACTGCAACACTTCACCTTTATTGATCCTACATACAAAAGATGTTTTGCGCTGTGACTAGTGCTTACTCATAACCTCATTATAAATAAGTGCTAGTCAGAGTGTGAAATGCGTCGGTTTTACTGTACCCTGAACTGTCCGTGGTGTCTTTTGCATGAAGGAATAATAAAGGTGAATTGTTGCAGTGAATTCCTGATTTCTTGTGATGGACTTCAGCTTTACATTACATGCTTTGGAGGTTCAGGGTGTTATAGAACAGTATGATTTTCACTGACAGCATCAGCAACATAGTATTATGGCATCACATATTATGGATGTGTAATTGATTTTTTTTAACATTTACATTTTAGCTTGGTTTCATAAAGCAGCAGCACCCCAATATGTTTAATTTCAACTTGAAAAAAGCCTTTATAGGTCGTTTTGACTACAACACCTGATTTATTAATCTAGACGTAAAATGACTGAATTGAATGGTGGAAGTAGCAACCACAAGAGTTCTAAAAGCTATAGTTATGATTATCCCTACAATATTCAAAATATAGACTTTAAAGTGATTGTAAAATCTTGTTTTGTTTTTTTTTAAATGGTTTAATTGGAAATTATTCAATACAAAAAGATACACCATTATAAAACAATATACAACTGCCGTTAGTTTCAAGATTATTTGGTGTAGGAAACAGTAAGAGTATACTCTACAATAAAGGTAAAACCAAGTGTAAAGAGTCACAAACTATATGATTGCAAAATGTACTGAGGAAGGTGAACCAACCCCTATGACACCGGTACACCCCTGTGGGAGCAAACTGTGTCTGGGTGAAGGGGAGGCCACCGACCTGCATAACATAAAAAAACATCCGTGAGAAGGAAAATAACCCAACATTAGGGAGACCAGTACAAAGATGGGGACATGAGAGTTCCATATCGTATTTAAGGTACTCAACTATTAATATAATTAAGATACAGTTAAATTAATAGACTAGTGGAGGCCTTGGGGTGGAGCAACCATCTTATTTTTTTCTTTTTTTTTGAATAACAAACATGTTATACTTACCTGCTCTGTGCAGCTAATTTGCACAGAGTGGCCCAGATCCTCCTCTTCTCGGGTACCTCTGTGCCTCTGGTCTCTCCCTCCTGTTGAGTGCCCCCACAGCAAGCAGCTTGCTATAGGGTCACCAGAGTCGAGGAACAGCTCCCTGTGTCCATTCAGACACAAAGCCATGACCAGGCCCTCCCTCTCACTCTCCTGATTGGCTGACTGACTTTGATTGACAACAGTGGGAGCCAATCGCGCCGCGCTGCTGTCCCAGCCAATGAGAAGGGCAGCTCCCAGCAGCTGAGAAACTCCTGCGACATTGCTGGATAAAGATGGGCTCATATTAGGGGACTGGGGGGGGGGGGGGGCTGCTGCACTCAGAACGTTTTTTTTTTTTATCTTAATGCATAGGATGGATTAAGATAAAAACAACTTCTGCCTTTACAATCCCTTTTGTTTGGTAGGAATTGACTAGCTTTTGGACATTGCATGAACACTTTCTTAGGCAACAATAACCCCAAATAATGTTCAGTGGCTGGACAGTATGTAAGCAGCTTGCTTAGGCAACAAAATAAGAGGGAGAGGGAAGTTTTATCTTGAAATAAACATTAGAAGGTATTATCTGAGAGGCAATAGCCAATGACATTGTTCAGTGGCTAAGCAGTTCTTTTAGGCTGAAATATAAGAGGGAGAGACGATTAATTTCTATTGTTAAATAGAAATTAGAGCATATTATCTAAGAGACAATATCCACAAATATTGTTCAGTGGTTGGACAGTGCAGTTCCAGGTGGTAGGGGGCATAAGCTACCATCCAGACTTGCAGTAAAGCTAAACTATAGCCATCCCCAAGTTTGGTGGTTTGAGCTCCAATTTGCTGTTACGCTTTGCACTGCAACCCCTTTGCTATATAATATGGGGAAATTTCCTGGCCTGGGTTGCAATTTCTCTGCTTTGCCAGCATAATCTTTTTTCTTCCAGGTACTCAGCAGCCAGATGTTTTTTGTTGTTTATTTTTCATAAAATAACACTTTTATGGTCTCTAATTCCTTCAAAAAGTCCAAACTCCACAGTACTGTCTACAGGCTTGTGCATTTGTGTCTGTAGTGTCCTACTGCACCGCAGTTAAAGCAAGCCACTAAACTCACCCTCTTCTCAACAGAAAAAGCCACATGAGTCAAAGTCTGATTGAGCCCTGGAACACTCTCGCCAGGCAATGTGGTGATTTTGGCTGCCAGTAGAGTCATCATTTTCATCATCTGGGTTACCTGGGCCTTTGGAAGTTCTTTCTCTGAGTTGCCACTGACTGCACTAGCCACCCTAACTCCTGCAATAGGCTCTGACCCCAGAGTCTTCTTTTTGTTCTTTACCATGGCTTCCTCTTCTCAAACTGTTTTGATTAATTTAGGGTACCTCAAGATTCAACCATCCCCTTGAGTTTTCAGTTGAATCATGATGGGGTCTATAGGTTGAGCTCCCCTAAAAATCTGTCACGCCTGAACTTTATTCACTGTTCCAGGATCTCTACCTTCTTTCAGCAAAGGCTAATGCATTATCTTGATGAACAAAACCAAGATAATGCCTCTCCAGGTTAGCAATCTACTCTTACATGCTGTGAGCCGAATCAAGGTTGCTGCATGTTTCTTGATGCAATATTTTGTTGAGGCGCCACATGTATTTAGACAGCTACTCCCCCTCACTTTGGTAAGTATGTTCAAACTGATTTATGCAGTCAGAGGTATTCTTTGTCCTCCTGAACATACCTTAAGTAGTCACAAGCAGTCCAATCCTGCTGGCTGGGTTTCAAGTTCTGAATGGCCTCTAAGGTGGGTCCTCTTAAGCTCTCAGTGATCTTCTGCTTTTTATCTGCCTCAGGAATGTCCCATTCATCCAGTGCTTGCATGGCTTGCTCCAGCCACCCCTCAAAGCCTTGCTCAGTGGCAAGCACTGGTCTGTTCCCCCGAAAAAGGTCCTCAATGTTCGGTATCAAGGTTCAGTGTATGCTGGACAACTTTTCTAGCACTTTGCCATGAATTTTCCCAGAGCTGCAATTATTAATATATATAATTTAGGGACTATGATAACCACAGACTCTGGTAAAGGAGTAACGTCTGTCAGTGTTGCCTAATTTTCGCTCTCTGGGTTGGTGTCTGGCACGCTCAGCTGAACCAGAAGAGCCTTAATATCATTATTAAACTGTAGACTACCCCCCTGAAAACAGGCAGGAATTCCTCACCTCCACTCAGCACATAGGTGTGAGAGGCGGCTCCATCCAGTTTTTCATGTCCTGTATGAACACTCGCTGGTCAGGAGCTAGTGCCATCTTTGCTTGGCAGATCTGCTCTTCTATCCAGGAGTCCTGAGGACTGTCAGTCACTATACTTGACCCCAACCGGCCATTTTGCTTCTTACACCATTTGGTGGCAGTAGTAGGATCCATGCTGACGTTTTGGCTCTTTGTCATCATCGTTCAACTAAAGCCTGGATTGAGCCACCGTCTAGTGATTACCCCTGAAGGAGCCACTGTTTTCTCAGCTCCCCTGCTCCTAGTGCCTATGAGTCTGCCAGCAACAGCATTCCCCGTGACACACCTGTGGCTTCAAATTGGCTTTATTGAACAGATAAAAACCCTGCACTGAGGAAACCAAGTGGGACAACCAACAAGGATAACACAACTCAAAGTCTGGCTCTGAGGAAGAGGGCTCGACCCTTAAACTGCGTGTAGCATCCTAAAAGGTAGGTGCTAGGTAAATTATAGTGGGGCCTTGCCTGCTTATCAGCAGGGCCATATTATTCAGCTAGGCTGACATGTGCCCTCGGGTGTGCATGTTGTGTTGGGAAGTCTCCCCACTGTATCTCTATGGGGGCTCTCATTGGGCAGTGGAGGAAACCTAACCAATAGCACACCAGGGCTTGTATCTATCTCAGAAGGGCAGATTCTGCCACACAGCATTCTGGGAGAGGGTATAAGTCTGTGAGGGGCGCATGTCAGATTGTCTTTGGCGAGAAGCAGAGTCCCAGGAGGGAGGTGACGGCTGTCTCTCCTCCTGTCAAGAGGAATCAGGTATCCCAGGCGGCTTGCCTGAGGGGATACGGGGCTGAGCTGAGCCGAGCTGCAGAGAGGGATCCAGAGTGCTGAGGACCAGTGGAGCTGTGGAGGACGAGTTTCATGAAAGCATTCTGAGTTGTGAGTACTGCAAACTGCCCCTGGGGTCTGCCTAGGAGAGGGGACGACTCCGGAGAAGATCAGAGGGATCCAGGAGCTAGCTAGCTGGGAAGCGGTGACTGTAAAGGGGGTGCCAGAGTTAACCCTGAAGAGTAAAGGGGGTGCCAGCGATTGGGCCCTAAAGTGTAAAGCATTAAGTGTTGCAGCAGTATTTGCAAGTGGCTACCTCAGTCAGGGAGGACTGGAGGTAGCAGTGAAAAAGGACTTTTGAGCTAATCGGAGTGTCAGAAGTCAGGTTCAGCTTAGTGACAGCAAGTCAGCGTTTACAAGCGCCAGTAAGCGTTGGTCGGCATTCAGCCGGCGTCAAGTCAGCGCTAGAAGGCATTTTTTCTCAAGTGTCCCATTCTTGTACCTAGTTAAGCCAGAGGAGAGTATCCCACTCATTCCCTTCTCCCATCCAAGTTCCTACAATAAAACTAAAAACCAAAGATGCCGGACTGTTCATTATCTCAGATCTCACACTCGGGCAACAAGCTTAAATGTGATGTTGGTGTTAACGGTAACCATGGCAGACCCACATCAGGCCCGATGCCTGGAAAACCTGCTACACCCCTTTGAACGCTACAAGAGCTTCCAACATCACTGGCTGAGTACTGTGGATCGGGAGGTGGTCTCGTCTGCATCCTTTTACATGTTCATGTTTGTCATGCGTTTATAGGTAGATTACTTTTTAGGTTTCAAAATGTTGATGTTGGTAATACATTAGGTTGGGCGCCCTCTCATTTGTCGTTTTAATAATAGGAAACCTGAGGCTGGGACAATGCATATAACCGGTATGATGAAAATAACTTCCTATTAGGAGCTCCCCTTTACGTCAGAGGTCCTCCCATAGGTTAAGATTCCCCTAATCACATAAAAGTCCCCAATCACATCAGAAGTCTCTCTTCACATCAGAATTCCCCATCACATCTAAGGTCATCTGATCACATCAAAGGTTCCCCTCATCACATCAGTGTCCCCCCTTAATAGAGTCCCTTCCTAACATCGGAGTCCCTCCTTTAAATCAGAGTCCCCCGTCACATCACAGGTCCCCTCTTACATCAGAGTTCCCCCATCACATCAAAGTCCCCCATCATATCAAAGGCTTCCTTCACATCAGAGTTCCCCCATCACAGCAGAGTTCCCCAGTCACAGAGTCCCCTCATTACATCAAAGTCCCTCTATCACATTCGATTGCCCTGTCACATTTGAGTTTCCTCTTTACAGAGTCCTTTAATAACATCATAGTCTCTCCTGTACACCAGAGTCTCCTATCACATCAGAGCTCCCCCTTCACAGAGTCCCCTCATCACATAGGAGTCCCCCCCCATCACAGGATGCTCTCATCTCATCAGAAGCCCCCCCTATACATCAGAGCCCGCCCCCTAGACATTAGAACTCCCCATCACAGAGTCCCCGCTTCCATCAAAAGTCTTACAGCTTAAGGCTTCAGCAGCATGGTATAAGGTGGGAGGAGCAGATCTGGATGGAAGAATACTTCTGTCCTCTCCTGAATGCTGGAGGCAGCCCTGCCTGTCACCTGCCCTGGATCAGTGTCATGCGTTGCCATGGTGTAGGTGGAACACTGTGTGTCCTGGCCCTAGAGCTTCATTGGTTGTTATGGTGCTGGTGGCCGGCTGCCCACACATTGCAGGACAAAATGCCGATCAAGGGTAAACTACATGCCATGTTCACAGCACCTGGGGGGAAACCAAACAGCACCAATGCTAAGAAATGCTGCTTTAGGGAAAGATAAGACACTAAAACACCACCTCAAGTCAGAATACAAGGATCCTTTTTTTTAATGAAAATCTCACTCTGGGATTAAACTCTTCACCATGGCTTTTTTTCAGCTGGAACTCAGTTCTACCACCTCTGGCTCAGGACTTCTGCTTCTGAGTGGCACCCCCTGAGTGCATGATGGGGACAATGGAGATGCAGGTGCCTGGGGTGCAGTGCAGATGCCGACACCCCCACTGGATGATCTCCCCACAAGTGAGAGAGGCCGAGCTAACTACAGAGTGTGGGGAGGTACTAGAGCCGACTGCTTGCTTCGGCCCAATACATACCTGCCAACTGTCCCATTTTTGCAGGGACAGTCCCGGCAAATAGCATTGTGTCCTGGGTAATTTACTCTGCCGGGACTTGTCCCGGCAAAATGTGTGTCTCTGAGAGTGGAGGTGTGTGGTCTGTACACACACAGTACAGGCCGCCTGATATTTCCTTCTCCTCCCCCTCCCATGTTACGTCTGTGTACACACACCGGGCACACTGGACGTCCTGTCAGGCCGGTTCCTGTGTGTATTGCTCTCTCCCGCCGGTCTCGTCCTCTTCTGCTCCCGCTACTCCTCGCCCTCCACCAGCCATGCGCGATTACGATGAAGCAACCTCTTTCCTGGGAGAGAGGGGTCCCTTCCAGCTGACCATCTTCTTTCCTTGCCGACTTCCTGACTGCCACCCCCGAGCACTGCCACTGGACACAACGCCAACCTGAGCCTGGCTTTGAGGGGAAGGACGGCGCTCTGGTACAGAGCAGGTGTTGAAGATACAAGGTGGACACCCTGAGGAACTTCTCTGATCTGGGGCTGCACTACATATCTCAACATCAGAAGAAGGGACATCTATCACTCCACTGTCATCACAGAGGTGAGGGAGGCACACTGCTATAGTGCAGAGGGAACAATGGGGGGCAGGTGTAACTTTTCCTCAGCCTGGAATACATTTTGGTGTGATTGCCCTTGATATTAAATCTTGGCTGGCAGCTTGCTCATATTTTCCCTATTTGTCAGTTTCCGCTTTCTTTAACCACTTGCCGCCCACCCGCCGTCAAATGACGGCGGGACGGTGCGGCCATTGTTCTGGGAGGACGTCATATGACATGATCCCATTCAAGCAGGGCAGGCGCGCGATTGTGTGCGCGCCGCCCTGCACTGCCGGTGTCGGCGTGTCCCCGGGACACAGCCGGTCACCGGCAGGGGGGAAACAACCAATGGGCGTGGCTGTTTCCCACGTGATCGGCTGTGTTCCAATGACACAGCCAATCACAATGGCAAAGCCCGGAATCAGACCGCGCATGCGCGATCGGGAGTGCGCAGTGCGGTCATGTCGGTGGCTCTGTGTTCCCTAGGAACACAGCTAGTCACCGGCAGTAGTAAACAGTCACTGACTCCATTCACAGCCGATCACAAAATGTAAACACAGAGCAGTAACTCACTGTTACTAGCTCTTCTCCCCTCATACAGTTTCCAGTGTGAGGAGAGCAGAGCTAGAAACAGTGAGTTACTGCTCTGTATACCTGTAAAAGTAAAATCACAAAAATAAAGGTCCCCACACAGTCCTCAGCCCCCCCCCCCAATTGCACCTGTCATCCAACAGTCACCTCATTAGTGCCCAGAAATTGACACCCATAAGGCTACGTTCACATGTGAGCGTAGCGATCGCGGGCAGAATCACCGCGATTCTGCCCGCGATCCGGAAATCATTGCAAATTGCGGGACGCCTGTGCGTTGCCCGTGATTTGCAATAGCACCCCAAAAGCTGTGCGATGTTTCCGCCATTTCCACCTGCCGAATCACGGTAGCATCGCGCAAACAACGCATGACGCCCAAAAAAGGTACAAGAGCTTCTTTGGGGCGTCATACGTTGTTTGCGCGATGTTACCGCGATTCGGCAGGCGGAAAGCGCTGCAACATCGCACAGCGTTTGGGGTGCTATTGCAAATCACAGGCAACGCACAGGCGTCCCGCGATTTGCAATGATTTCTGGATCGCGGGCAGAATCGCAGTGATTCTGCCCGCGATCGCTACGCTTACATGTGAACATAGCCTAAAGTGCACCTGTCACCAGAGACTGCCATCAGTACCGCCGTGCACCATCGCCCGTCACCTGTCACCAGGGCCGGACTGACCATAGGGCAGACCGGGCATATGCCCGGTGGGCCGAGGCCTCCGCTCCAGGCGCATGATGTGCAGTCACAGACAGTGTAACTATGTCTGACTGTGTCCCGATGCCAGCGGTTGCCGCTGCTGACCTCTCCACGGCCGATTCCGCGGAGACTGAAGGCCGCCCGCCGCTGTCCCCGACTCCCCGCCACTCACTCCTAAGCACTGGGCTCAGCTGGCAGCCGTGCTGATGCTGAGCTGAACCCAGCGCCGCTCACTGCGGCCGGCTCCGCAGCGGCATCCAGTATAGGCGCTCAGGAGGGGTGGACCGGCGTCAGGTGATTGAAGGCTGAAGGGGGTGGAGCTAGAGGCCAGGGACCCCCTGCTTGTTGTCAGGAAGAAGCGGGAAGGAAGTCGCCGGCACCACACCGCAGACAGACAGCCAGACACTGACAGAGTGAGAGACAAGAACAACACCAGCTGCTGCAACAAGGTAAGGAAAGGGTAGCCACAGGCAGCACAATTTACAAAAATAAAATACAACACAACGTGTGTCACCGCTGGGATTTGTGGTTCTGGGCTGGCCTCCACCGGCAGAGCAGTGTTTTGGTCAGTGGTCAGACTGGTCTGGAACTGACTGTCACTGCTAGAAAACATGTGCCATGCCAGTTTGCTTGTTACATGTGATGTGACAGCCAGGTGCACATTTTCAACTTGAAAATTTGCACCTGGCTGTCACATCACATGTAACAAGCAAACTGGCATGCCGCATGGCACATGTTTTCTAGCAGCAGTGAGTCACTGCTGCTAGAAAACATGTGCCGTGCGGCATGCCAGTTTGCTTGATACATGTGATGTGACAGCCTGCCTCATCCCATCTCTCCCACCGCCATCACTCTGCCTCATCCCATCCCATCCCTCCAGCCGCCATCCCTCTGCCTGATCCCATCCCTCTGACCGCCATCACTCTGCCTCATCCCATCTCTCCCACGGCCATCCCTCTGCCTCATCCCATCCCTCCAGCCGCCATCCCTCTGCCTGATCCCATCCCTCCCACCGCCATCACTCTGCTTCATCCCATCCCTCCCACCGCCATCACTCTGCCTCATCCCATCCCTCCCACCTCCATCACTCTGCCTCATCCCATCTCTCCCACCGCCATCCCTCTGCCTGATCCCATCTCTCCCACCGCCATCCCTCTGCCTGATCCCGTCTCTCCCACCGCCATCCCTCTGCCTGATCCCATCTCTCCCACCGCCATTCCTCTGCCTGATCCCATCTCTCCCACCGCCATCCCTCTGCCTGATCCCATCTCTCCCACTGCCATCCCCCTGCCTCATCCCATCTCTCCCACCTCCATTCCTCTGCCTCATCCCATCCCTCCACCCGCCATCCCTCTGCCTGATCCCATCCCTCCCACCGCCATCCCCCTGCCTCATCCCATCTCTCCCACCGCCATCCCTCTGTCTCATCCCATCTCTCCCACCGCCATCCCTCTGTCTCATTCCATCTCTCCCACCTCCATTCCTCTGCCTAATCTTATCTCTCCCACGGCCATACCTCTGCCTGATCCCATCTTTCCCACCTCCATCCCTCTGCCTGATCCCATTTCTCCCACCTCCATCCCTCTGCCTGATCCCATCTCTTCACCAACATCACTCTGCCTGATCCCATCTCTCCCACCTCCATCCCTCTGCTGATCCCATCTCTCCCACTACCATCCCTCTGCCTGATCCCATCTCTCCCATCGCCATCCCTCTGCCTGATCCCATCTCACCCATCGCCATCCCTCTGCCGGATCCCATCTCTCCCACGGCCATCCCTCTGCCTGATCCCATCTCTCTCACCTCCATCCCTCTGCCTGATCCCATCTCTTCACCAACATCCCTCTGCTTGATCCCATCTCTCCCACCTCCATCCCTTTGCCTGATCCCATCTCTCCCACTGCCATACCTCTGCCTGATCCCATCTCTCCCACCTCCATACCTCTGCCTGATCCCATCTCTCCCACCTCCATACCTCTGCCTGATCCCATCTCTCCCATCGCCATCCCTCTGCCTGATCCCATCTCTCTCACCTCCATCCCTCTGCCTGATCTCATCCCTCCCACCGCCATCCCTCTGCCTGATCCCATCTCTCCCACCTCCATCCCTCTGCCTGATCCCATCTCTCCCACCGCCATACCTCTGCCTGATCCCATCTCTCCCACCGCCATACCTCTGCCTGGATCCCATCCCACCCACTGCCATCCTTCTGCCTGATCCCATCCCTCCCACCGCCATCCCTCTGTCTGATCTCTCCCCCCCTCCCATGAGGCAGTGGTGATGGGGGGGATAGGGATGATATCAGTAGCGGTGGTGGTGGGGATAGGGATGACATCGTGGCAGTGGACATTGCCATTCCTATCCCCACCACCACTGCCACTGATGTTATTCCTATCCTTACCACCACAGCCACTGATGTCACCCCTATCCTCATCATTCCCACTGATATCATACCTATCCTCAACACCGCCACTAATGTTATCCCTATCCCCACCACTGATATTATCGCTATCCCCACCACCACCGCCACTGATATCATCCCTATCCCCACCACTGCCACTGATGTCATCCCAATCCCCACTACCACTGATGTCATTCCTATTCCCACTGCCACTGATGTAACCCCTATCCCCACCACTACTGCGACTGCTGTCACCCCTATCCCCACCACCACTGATGTCACCCCTATCCCCACCACAACTGCCACTGATGTCACCCCTATCCCCACCGCCACTGCCACTGATGTCACCCCTATCCCACCACCACTGCCACTGCTGTCACCCCTATCCCCACCACCACTGATGTCACCCCTATCCCCACCACCACTGCCACTGATGTCACCCCTATCCCCCACCACCACTGATGTCACCCCTATCCCCACCACCACTGCCACCGATGTCATCCCAATCCCCACTGCCACTGATGTAACCCCTATATCCACCACCACTGCCACTGATGTCACCCCTATCCCCCACAACCACTGATGTCACCCCTATCTCCACCACCACTGCCAATGATGTCATCCCAATTCCCACTACCACTGCCACTGATGTCATTCCTATTCCCACTGCTACTGATGTCATCCCTATCCCCACCACCACTGCTACTGATGTCATCCCTATCCCACCACCACTACTGATGTCATCCCTATCCCCACTACCACCACCACTACTGATGTCATCACTATCCCACCACCACTACTGATGTCATCCCTATCCCCACTACCACCACTGCTACGGATGTCACCCCTATCCCACCAATACCATAAGAAACTACATACACATTTTGGGGGCACCTGTGAACAAAAACCTTGATTTTACTACACGTGTAATATATGACCCTGCACACTGGAATGAGAGCAATAATTATAGGATCATTATTCATGGTTAACTCTGAACTGATGACCTCTATGATCTTTAATAGCTTTGCCTATGGAAAATATAGGGTACTGAAATGTGTTGCTGTTTTCGGGCATGCATAGTCTTAAGGTTTGACATGTTGGGTATTTATTTACTTGACACAAACTCATCTTTTATATTTTACCCAAAAATTGGGTAATATATTTTGAATGTACCCTAAAATTACCTGTTATCTCTTAGCCTGGGTTCACACCAAATGCGGACTGCATCTAAATAGCAACCCATCCATGCAAACAGATTGTGGAGTGTATGTTAGGTTAACGACACCCCGCAATCGGTTTTCAAAACACAGTGCGATTTGCAGAATAGGATCGCATGGGTGTGCAGGTTAAATATAACTAAAAAACATAGAGAAACCGGTAGTTGTTCATCATTGGTAATTTTGTTTAAAAAAAAATGGGCTGCTCAGCCTAAAATGCCTGGGCCTATTTTTTGTCCCAGTCCGGGCCTGCCTGTCACCCATCGGTGACCATCGCCCGTCACCTGTCACCCCATCAATCACCGTCACCTGTCACCCCATCAGTCATCGTCATCTGTCACCCTATCAATCATCATCACTTGTCACCCCATCAGTGATCGTCACTTGTCACCCCATCAATCATCGTCACTTGTCACCCCGTCAGTGATTGTCATCTGTCACCCCATCAATCATCGTCACTTGTCACCTCATCAATCATCGTCATCTGTCACCTCATCAATCATCGTCACCTGTCACCCCATCAGTCATCGTCACCTGTCACCCCATCAGTCATTGTCACCTGTCCCCCATCAGTCATTGTCACCTGTCACCCCATCAGTCATCGTCACCTGTCACCCCATCAGTCATCGTCACCCCATCAGTCATCGTCACCTGTCACCCCATCAGTCATCGTCACCTGTTTGCCATATACATGCAACCACTTACCGACCGCCTAACGACTATATGCGTCGGCCATTAAAAGCTAAATACTGGGGTTATGGCAGCAGATAGTTGCCATAACCCCGGTATTTTTTTAAACGGCGGGCGGTTGGCTTTCAGATAAGGGTGGTCCCAGTGGCGGATTCGCTGCGGAATTATCCTTACGGTGCAGGGGAAGAGGTGCCCCCCCCTCCCGCCGCGTCCCAGACGTTTTCCCAGCTTACCGGACCCGCCGGCAGCGGGGAAAACTATCCGGTCCCGGATCCTCAGAGACAGGAAGTCGAGTGAGGGCAAGATGGCCCTCACTCGACTCTATGGTCTTGGAGGACCGGAGCTACGTCAAAAGTCATTGCCTAGCAGTCGGTTTAAAGGGCCGCTTTTTTTTTTTTTCCTTTTTCAACAATTTTTTTCTTTTTTCTTTTTTAGTGTAGTTGTGAGGTGTGAGGTCTTTTTGACCCCAGAGCTCACAATAAAGAGGACCTGTCATGCCTATTTTTATTACAAGGGATGTTTACATTCCTTGTAATAGGAATAAAAATGATCAAAACATTTTTTTTTTAAACTGTGTAAAAATAAAAAAATAATAAATAAAATAAATAGGAAAAAAAAAAAAAATGAAAGCGCACTGTCCCCGTTAGCTCGCGTGCAGAAGCAAACGCATACGCAAGTCCCGCCCACATATGTAAACGGTGTTCAAACCATACATGTGAGGTATATCCGCAATCGTTAGAGCGAGAGCAATAATTTGAGCCCTAGACCTCCTCTGTAACGCTAAGCTGATAACCTGCAGACATTTTTAAAATGTTGCCTATGGGGATTTCTAAGTAACAATGTTTGGCGCCATTCTGTGAGCATGCGCAATTTTGAAGCATGACATGTTGGGTATCTAATTACTCGGCGTAACATTATCTTTCACATTATGGAAAAAAATTGGGCTACATTTACTGTTTTCTTATTTTTTAGTTAAAAAAAATGAATTTTTTTCAAAAAAATTGCATTTGGAAGACTGCTGCGCAAATATGGTGTGATAAAAAATATTGCAATGATCTACATTTTATTCTCTAGGGTCTCTGCTAAAAAAATATATATATATATATAATGTTTGGGGGTTCTAAGTAGTTTTCTAGCAAAAAAAATCATTTTAGCTTGTAAACACCAAGTGTCAAAAATAGGCCCAGTCTTAAAGTGGATAAATGGACAACTTTGTGAAAAGTGCTACTTGGATGTTAGGCCTCTGTATGTGGCTAGGCTGTGTAAAAGTGTTACACATGTGGTATCGCCATACTCAGGAGGAATAGCAGAATGTATTTTGGGGTGCAATTTTTGCTATGTACATGCTATGTGTTTGAAATATTGCATAAATGGACAGCTTTGTGTAAAAAAAATGCGTTTTCATTTTCTTTCCACATTTTCCAAAAACTTGTGGAAAAAAATTACATATTCAAAAGACTCATTATGCCTCAAAAATTATACGTCATTTTATGGGGGTTTCCATTGTCCTGGTGCTCCAGGGCCTTCAAAAGTGCGATAGGTTGTCAGGAAATTATATGTGTAATTTATGCTCCTAGAATGCCGGTTGGTGCTACTTGGATGTTAGGCCTCTGTATGTGGCCAGGCTGTGAAAAAGTCTCACACATGTGGCATCGCCATACTCAGGAGGAGTAGTAGAATGTGTTTTGGGGTGTAGTTGCAAGTATACATATGCTGTGTGAGAGAAATAACCTGTTAATACGTCAATTTGTAAAAAAAAAAAAAAAAAATCTTAATTTTGCAAAGAGTTGTGGAAAAAAATTACAACTTCAAACAACTCACCATGCCCCTTATTAAATACCTTGGAATGTCTACTTTCCAAAAAGGGGTCATTTGGGGGGTATTTGTACTTTCCTGACTTTTTAGTGTCTCAAGAAATGAGATAGGCCTTCAGTACATCAGGTGTGATCAAGTGTGATAAATTTTCAATGATTAGCACCATAATTTGTGGACTCTATAACTTTCACAAAGACCAAATAATATATACTTATTTGGGTTATTTTTACCAAAGATAAGTAGCAGTATAAATTTTTGCCAAAATTTGTGAAGAAAAATTACTCATTTGCTAAATTTTATGACAGAAACAAAGAAAAATGCGTTTTTTCACAATATTTTCAGTCTTTTTTTATTTATAGCACAAAAAATAAAAAACCCAGTAGTGATTAAATACCATCAAAAGAAAGCTCTATTTGTGTGAAAAAAAGGACACAAATTTTTTATGGGTACAGTGTTGCATGACTGAGTAATTGTCATTCAAAGTGTGAGAGCGCTGAAAGCTGAAAATCAGTTTGGGCAGGAAGGGGGTGAAAGTGCACTGTAGGCAAGTGGTTAAGGTCTGCTTTCACTATCCTATTTGCCTGCATGTTGAAGGAAATATAAATCACATAGACACAGCAACAGCCCATTCATATCTAATTCTCATACCACAGAAGAAATATTCAGAAGTGATGTCATGTAGTATTTATATTGTATTTTTAGACAAAGACTGTACTGATTAACCACTTTCTCTCTGGCCATTTTTTGCGATACAGCAGTACTTTCAACTGACGATTTCGCGGTCGTGCGACACTGTACCCAAATAGAATAAAATTTATGTACTTTTTTTCCCCCACACATAGAGTTTTATTTTGGTAGCATTTGATCACCTCTGCGTTTTTTATTTTTTGCGCTAAAACAAAGTGACAGTTTAAAAAAAAAAAAAAAAAAAACAATGTTTTTTACTTTCTGCTAAACAAATTCAATTCCAATTTCCAGAAAATGGAAGAAAAAAAAATCAAATTTCCTTATTAATTTAGGCCAATATGTATTCTGTTACATGTTTGGTAAAAATAAAACCTAATAAGAGTATATTGATTGATTTGTGCAAAAGTTATAGCGTCTACAAACTAGGGGAAAGATTTACGTGACAAAATGCAAACAATCTTTTTTTTTTTTTTTATGGTTCTGGACATGCTACAGAGCTGAAACTTCACAGGTACACTTTTTAGACCCCCCCCAGATACTAAATCCAAAGATTTTTTTTTTTTTTTAAATTTTTTCAATAATTGGCTCTCTATCAAAAATGACACTTTTTAAGAACTTTTTTTTGTGTGATTAATAGTCCCTGGAGTATGACCCAGAATCCTAGGCACTTTTTAGGGGCTTCAAACTGGGTTTTAGGGCTTCAAAATTGTGTTTTTAGATTACCGAAGTTCGGGTCCCATTGATTTCAATGGGGTTCTGAAATCCGGGCCGAACTTTCGGGAAGTTCGGATGTTCTGGCCGAACCGAACTTTTGAAAAGTTCAATCATCCCTAATCAACACGTGCATTAGGCCTCATGCACACTGGACATTTCTTTCCTAGACACCTTTCCTCCTGTCAGGATTTTGGCAGAAAAAACACTTGACGCTTGTAAACACGTTTGGGCACTAATTCATTTTATGGTCAGAATGATCATTTATTCTGGCCATTGAAATGAATTCACACTCAAGTGCCAAATGTGTGTTTAAAGACATTTACACGCATCAAGCTGTTTTTCTGCCAAAATACTGCTGCTCCTAGACGCAATGGTTGGGGGTTTTTGCTTCTGCCTCTAAAGCTTTGAATTATGTTTGGGCAGGCTGAATGTACCCAAGCTGATCAATCGATCAACTTTGGTACAACCAGCCTGCTGGATTTTACATGCGATTATTGCAAGCGGCTGTTATAGGCTGAGCACATTTGACACTTTAGAATTGCAGGGAATTGTGATGAGAATTTTAAACTTTAGGCAGAAGCAGTGCAGCTGAATGGGAGAATTATTCCAACTCTGCTACTTTGGCCTTAAGTTTGAAATTCCCTTTTCAATTTCCTGTATTTCTCTCTTTATTGAGTAGACTCTATAATCTGATAATAAGTAGGCGGAGATTATTCAAGGAGTTCAGGCAAGTGGGTTTGGTACATTTTCAAGTAAGTAATTCATAGCTGTGCTGCAAAGTGTCCCTGGAAATTTTTTTCAAATGTTGGCAACTATGCTAATACAGCAACAAAAGTAAGACCCGTGGAAGTTGGTGGAGCTTTTAAGGAGAAAGGGGAAAGATGGGGGCAGTAGGAATGGGGGGTTTGCATGCAAAGGTCAGAGCTGAAGAGGTTTGAAAGTGAGATGTGGATGGGGGGTGCAGAGGTAAGCCACTATGGAAAAAGGCTGAACTCTGCACTCTGTGTGTAGTGCACCCCTGAACTCTGCACTCTGTATGTAGTGCACCCCTGAACTCTGCACTCTGTATGCAGTGCACCACTGAACTCTGTACTGTGTACGTAGCGCACCCCCGAACTCTGCATTCTGTGTGTAACCCCCCTTCTTGAACTCTGCACTCCTAGTATTTAATGCCCCTTTAAGACCTTCTCACTGTTCATGAAATTTGACCACGCCCACTATTTGATGCTGTTCGGAGTTGATAAAGTTTGGGGGGGTCGTGGTTGAGTTCCTGTACCTATTTTCTGAGAAAAAAAAGCCCTACTCTTCACTACCCCTCCCTCTAACCTATGCTCACAGCCCCCACCCCCTTACCTGGTAAAACCAATATTACTCATCTAAGACCCCAATCCAGGCCCTTTGACGACTGATTTCTGGCACCAGCATTGAAAGTTGCAAACTTCAAGTGCTGGGTAAGATATTCAACAAATAGTTTACTGGGGAATGTTTATTTTATTGTGTTCAATGGTTAACCACTTCCCACCAAATCACTTACATGTACGTGATTGACTTCAAGCACTTATACCGGTGTGATGGCTGCAGCCCCAGATGTCTCCATAAAGAGGACCGGTCATGCTTTATTCCTATCACAAGAGATGTTTACATTTTTTGTGATAGGAATAAAAATAATTAATATATCTATATATATATATATATATATATATATATATATATATATATATACTGTATATATAGGGACAGGTAAAAATATATATTTTTAAAAACTAATAAGAAAGTTTAAAGCTCTCCCATCCCCCCCATGCTTACATGCAGAGGCAAATGCATACTTAGGTCGTGCACGCATATGTAAAAGTGTAATCCTGCACGCACATGTAACGTATCGCAGTGGGGTTTATAGCGAGAGCAATAATTCTAATGCTAGACTTCCTTTATAACTCTAAACTGGTAACCTGTAAACATTTTTAAAGCGTAACCTATGGAGATTTTTAAGTATCGTAGTTCGTTGCCATTCTATGAGCGTGAACAATTTTAAAGCAGAACATGTTAGGTATCTACTGTATATATATAAAATATTTGGGGCTTATAAGTAATTTTCTAGCAAAATAATATTTTTTTTCATGTAGGAGAGAAGTGTCAGAATAGACCTGGTCTTCAAGTGGTTAAACTAAAAAATGCTGAGGGTTTAATACTAGTTTATTACTGCACTACACACCTGCATAGCAATAATTAGGCACATATACTGTCAAGTCAAAGTAACGTATAGCTTTTTTTCTTTTTGCTAGATTGGTTTTTAGATACACTTTAATATAGAAAACTTCCTTAACTAATAGAGATGCTGTAACAAACCAGAGCAAATAAATAAAGAGTTAAGTGAGCAGGGAGGATCCCATTTTATATGACGCTCACTTCCTAATAAGCATTCACAGAAATTACTTTCACATTCACCTGTACGGGACAGATCAGACGCTCCCAACTTCTTTGTAGCAAAAGTTTATTTTTCACCCCAGAATGGCGACTTCCAGCCTGAGAGAGGAGCTGAGCTGCTCCATCTGCCTGAACCTTTATAAGGAGCCTATATCACTGAAATGTGGACACGACTTCTGCCTGGGCTGTATAGTGACTGTGCTGGATACACAGGTGAGGAAGTCTATGATTTATTCCTGTCCGGAGTGCAGAGAGGAGTATACAGAGCGCCCTCCACTGGAGAAGAACAGGAAGTTGTGTAACATTGTGGATAATTTCAGATCTGCTCACCCAGAGAACACGGAGGTCTTCTGTACTTACTGTAATCCTCCTGTACCAGCTACTAAATCATGTCTGCATTGTGAGGCCTCATTTTGTGATATGCACCTAAGGAGTCACAGCAAGTCAGCGGATCACATACTAACTGACCCCACCACATCATTTGAGGACAGAAAATGTTCCATACATAAAGAGATCCTGAGATATTACTGCACAGAGGACAGTGCCTGTATCTGTATGTCCTGCTGGGTGGCTGGAGACCACAAAGGACACCAGGTGGATCTTCTGAATGAGGCCTCTGAGAAGAAGAAAGAGAAACTGAGAGATGATACTGAGAAACTGAACATTGATAGACAAGAGACTGAGAAGAGAATCCAGAATCTGGGAAATCACAGGACGGGAGAGAAAAGAAAAGCAGCTGGTGTCACCAGAAGAGTCACTGAGCTATTTAGAGACATCAGGAGACATCTGGATGATGTAGAGAAGAGAGTCCTGACTGAGGTCTCCAGACAGGAGGAGAAGATCTCCCAGTCAGTCTGTGATATGATCCAGAAGCTGGAGACTCAGAAGAAGGAGCTGTCCAGGAAGATTAATGAAATAGAGGCCGTATGTGACATCACAGATCCATTAACTGTGCTAAAGAAAGAAATGATCAGTGATGACATCATTCCTAGCAGTGGTGATGTAAGAGATGCCGGATGTCTGGATGAAGAAATGATCTCACAGATGCTCCACAGAGGACTTCTCCACTTTACTGACAGTCTGATAGATCTGAAGATAAAGAGAAAATTCTCAGTGATGGAAAAATCAGACATCTTACTGGATATAAAAACAGCCAATAATTACATTATTATATCACAGGATCTGAAATCAGCTACTTACACCAATAAATCAGAGAATAGACCGGATGTTCCAGAGAGGTTTAAATGCAAACAAGTAATAAGTACACAGAGCTTCTCATCAGGGAGACATTACTGGGAGGTGGATGTGAGCGGAGCGAAGGAATGGCTGATAGGGGTGGTCGGTCACAGCATAGACAGGAAGACTACAGAAAATGAATCTTTTATAGGTTATAATGATAAATCATGGGGTCTAACGCAAAGAAAAACTCTCATGACAAAGCACAACAACTCAGGTATAACAATAGACTCCAAATCTTCTCTAAAGACAGTTGGGATCTATCTGGAATATGATAAGGGACGTCTGTCCTTCTACCAGCTGTGTGACCCCATCAGACATCTCCACACCTTCACCACCACCTTCACTGAACCCCTCCATGCTGCTTTCCATGTGTTTGAAAATTCCATCAAAAGAATAATATATTAAGGCAAACATTAAAGTGGCACTAAACAATATCTTTATTTTTTAAAAATAGTTCACACACATCCACTACTTAATGGGCTTGTAATCTACAGTAATTTTCATGAAAGTGTTACATGTTATTTTCTGCCTCCTTGTAACGTCCTCTGTGAACTCCTGAACCTCTGACTTTCCTTTGCATGGACCGAGCAGTGCCTATTAGTTGCAGTCATGCACACTGCTCTATGCATACTACAAATCCCATAGTCCATATTGGGAGTGGGAAAGAGAGGGCGGTCACTTACAGAGGGACTATGGAGATGACCGTAGCCACTCTCCAATAGGAAGAGGGATCACAGCAGAAAAAAGAAAAGGATTTAGAGGAGTCTGAGAGAAATAGAAGGGAGTTTTTGGGTTAAGGATACATACTTGGATAGAATATATTTTTTGAAACCAGTTTAGTGTCACTTTAATCATGGAACCTGTCTGATATAAATTAGATATAAAAAATGCAAAAATCTCAGTATCAAGAAATAAATACATTTTATTTACATTTATAAAGTATTGATGAGATAAAATGATCAGTTTCAATCATATAAAATCTTAAAACTATGACTGTACTTTATAATCTGATTTATTGTTAGGCCCAACACGAGCTGTCTTATTTATTAGTGCAGATCACAATGATAAGTACGGTTCAGTAAATCACATTAACCAATCAGAATTCTTAAACAGCCCTAATGGTGTCACATAAAAAGGAAATTGTTGTAAAATTTATATCCATAAAATGAATGATATTGGGATGGGGGATTTGTGTACTCTGGTGATTAGATTTAGCAAAGTGTTTTAAATAGTGGATTTTATATTTTTTATTACTTAAAGTGTATGTAAATCCTAACAATATATTTCTCTTACTTGCTATTTTTGGAATTGTTAAATATACCATTAGGAAATTTTGTTATATTTGCAAAAAATACCTGTTGATTTTTTGAAATTTAGAGCTGTGCATTTGCATGTGTTATTTCAAGGAGTGTACAGTAATTAGCCCTCCTAGTTCTGTGCTGTAGTGATTGAGAGATTTAGCAAAAGACAAGTGGGCAGCACTGAAAATCCAATCTCCATAAATGCAATGTATGTGCTGTCAGCTCACAACAGGAAATTAGGGGTCGGGAACACTTCTGGAAGATCAACAGATATTTCTCTGTACTTGCAGGGACTTTAAAAGGATAAAACAGGGGAGATGTGCATGTACTGCAGAAATGTGCAGCTTATTTTTATTTTTTTGCCTCAGCATACATTTTAGATGCATGTCTGGGAAAAACAATGCATTCATGCAGAGACATACTAAGAAACAAACAATAAAAAAAAATTACATATTTTTATATATATATATATATATATATATATATATATATATATATATATATATATACACACACAATATATATATATATATATATATATATATAGATATATAGATAGATAGATAGATAGATAGATAGATAGATAGATAGATAGATAGATAGATAGATAGATAGATAGATAGATAGATAGATAGATAGTATAATATCTTTTCTGATTATTGCTTAGTCATAATCATTGCTAAAAACATTGATTTTTTGCAAGTAATCTTAAAGTGAACCTGTCACAAGAGTAGACATGTCAAGTTAAGCAACTTATAAAAAAATACAGTATATGTAAAGTATATATAACTTTTGACTTTTTTCCTGCAAACACTGGGCTTATTCTAAATTATTGATATGTGATTTGTTTGCTCATACATACACTTTAAGATGATTATTGCTTAGTGATATAATCTTGTGAATGTTACTTTTAGTGAAATGGTTAGTTAAAGAATAGAGTAAGATCTTCTGCTAAACTTGTTAAAAAGGAGTTCCACCCAATAGTGTAACTTCCACTTTAAGCACTCCTCACCCCCTTACATACCACATTTGGCATGTAACTTTTTTTTGGGGGTCCGGGCACCTAGTTTTGACAGGTACCTGCTTCCACTTCCGATTGGGCCGCCTAGGTGGCTCCAGCAGAAGTTCTCCTCTCCCCCTCCCTCCCTGCAATCTTCTGGGACACGTCACAGGTCCCAGAAGATTGCCGGCCACTAAGAAAGCGCAGCGCAACTCGTGCATGTGCAGTGCGCACCCGGCTGTGAAGTCGCAAGCTGTCACAGCCAGGTGCCCACACTAGTGATGCCGGCGCTGGGGAGAGGAGAGGGAGAGGAGCGAGGCTTTGGGCCGCAACATCGCTGGATCATGGGATGGGCGAGTGTGTGTTTATTAAAAGCCAGCAGCAACACTTTTTGTAGGTGCTGACTTTTAGGCTCCATTCAGACCTGAGAGTATTGTTTTCAGGCATTTTTTTGGGTGTTTTTCAGGCATTTTTCAGGTGTTTTTCAGGCTTTTTTCAGGCGATTTTTAGGCATTTTTTCAGCCGTTTTTCAGGTGTTTTTTAGGCGTTTTTTTCAGTTGTTTGGAGGCAAACATTGACATCTAACAAAAACACTTGTAATCTACCAAAAAAGAAGCTCATGTGCTTTTCTGAGCTTCAGGCAACAAAACTCTTATTAGTGAACAGGGGCCATTGAAATGAATGGGAATTTGCTTGTTGGGCTTTTTGAGACTTCAGAAATGAGCGTTTTACGAGCTGAAAATGCTCAGGTGTGAACTTAAAACGAGTGGATCTCCACTTTGAATTACTTTAGTTGCTTCCTCTTAACTAAAATTCAAATTGTTTAATCATTGGGAAAAATGTTGATCTTTGCAAATATTCTTAATGTGCACCTGTCACAAGAGTGCAAATTTCTAATCAAGCTAATTATAAAAAAAAATACATAAGTATCTGTAAAGTATGTATGACATTTGACTTTTTCCTGCAAACCCTGAGCTTATTCTCAACTATACTCACTCCTGAACCATATTATGAATTCCTATTATGTACTACATGCAAACAAACTGGACAATAACCTATTGATTTTCAGGGTTGTGGTGGTTCCAAATGTTCATATCCACATAATAAAAAGCCAGTTGTCACCCAGAGTCCACTAAAGATGGACTATCCTATCCTAAATTCAATATCAGAATGCTTCTTTCCTTGCCCCGACTCAAAAGATACTGTATATGCTGGATGACCCAATGAGTGAATTTGTTCAATATTCTTAATAAATATAGAAAAATAGTACAGTCAAGGTAATGGATTTTTTTTTATAGTTTTCTCTTTGTACATTATTAAAATGTTTGAATGATTTCAGTCATTGGGTAATCCAGAATATATCCTTAGTGTCAGGGCAAGGAAAGAAACATTTTAAAAAACAAAGAAGTGATCAACACAATTATAACTGAATACTTCACAGTTTATTTACCTTGTTTTCTTCCATGTAATTTTTTGGCATTTAAATGGATTATATTTAAAAATTATGCAAATAAACTAATTTTAAACCAAATATTTCTTCAGGCATGTTCTTTTATTACACTCCATCCTTCTTCTATTACTGCATTGCATGAATAGGTAAGAAAACCCTTTTGCCCCAGAAGAACCCCTAAAATAAATTTTAGTTCTCAGAAAACCCTTAGCAATACAATTCATCAAAGGTTAATGGTAAAACTGCCTTTTATATTGGTGGTCAGTAGTAAGAATACAACCCTTGCAGTGGTGGTCAGAATATTACCCTACAGACAGCTTAAAGATAATTGGTGTCATGCTTCTGGTGTTACCAAGTAGGGTTGATCCCGAAACTATGCCGGCACTGTCTAATGGTGGGTAAATCTGCCACTGCTCAAGAAACACCTGGAGGAACTCTAGGGTTTCACAGAACTGTGGATGAGAATGGCTGATCCAGAACTGCACCTAAACCATTAAATTCCACCAGAATCCTATGGGTAAAATCTGGAGCACTTTCCAATGTTTCTTTCAAGGCCAGAAAGACCTTCTCACACGTTTTCATCAAGTACACGATTTAGGCATTGATTTAAGTTAGAAGAGAAGTATGGCCAAGGCTTTTTTGTCTATACTTCTCTTCTGGGTCAAAGGAGTACAATTTTTCTCTCCTGTGACTCAGAGTCAGCTGACAGCAGGCTTTAGCCTGTCACAGAGCTGCTCCAGGTTCCAGAAGGATCCTGGCATTGTAATTTACTGCAATAAGTGACTATATCTTTGTCTGATGAAGGGACCCCTGTATGATGATGCACCCTCTAGGGCAGCTTTTCCCAACCCTTTACCCCAGAGGAACTCAGTTCTCAGCAGTGGCGGCTGGTGTGTTGGGGGCGCAGGGGCGCCGCCCCCCTATCCATTCTTCCGGCCCCCTAATCTACATGTGGGGCGCCGGACGCATGGAGCTCAATGGTGTTTTTTTTTCTGAGTCATCTGATTAGAGCCAGAGGCTCTAATAGGCTTCAGAAAAGGGTGGACCCGGGGCGCAGAGCAGTGCGCCCCGAGCCCACCCATTGTGTGACAATAGCGACAATAGCTATTGTCACACGGATCCTCCTCCTGGCCAATCAGGAAGGGGGTCCAAGACCCGCTTCCTGATAGGCCGAAAGGCAAAACCATGCCATTGGCAGAGGAGGAGGCGGGAGGACTCGAGGAGACGCTGGGGCACTGAGGAGAAGCCACTTGTGCAGGTAAGTGCACTGGTCTCAGGGGAAGGGCTGGTCATTCTGCATTGAAAGGGGGCACGCTGGTCTCTCTGCATTGAAAGGGGGCACGATGATCTCTCTGCATTGAAGGGGGGCACGGCACGCTGGTCATTCTGCATTGAAAGGGGGCACGCTGGTCACTCTGCATTGAAAGGGGGCACGCTGGTCATTCTGCATTGAAAGGGGGCACGCTGGTCATTCTGCATTGAAGGGGGACATGGCATGCTGGTCACTCTGCATTGAAAGGGGGCACGCTGGTCTCTCTGCATTGAAAGGGGGCACGCTGGTCTCTCTGCATTGAAAGGGGGCACGCTGGTCTCTCTGCATTGAAAGAAGGTACGATGATCGCTCTGCATTGAAGGGGGACACGGCACGCTGGTCATTCTGCATTGAAAGGGGGCACACTGGTCATTCTGCATTGAAAGGGGGCACGCTGGTCATTCTGCATTGAAAGGGGGCACGCTGGTCACTCTGCATTGAAAGGGGGCACGCTGGTCACTCTGCATTGAAAGGGGGCACGCTGGCCACTCTGGATTGAAAGGGGGCACGCTGGTCACTCTGCATTGAAAGGCGGCACGCTGGTCACTCTGCATTGAAAGGCGGCACGCTGGTCACTCTGCATTGAAAGGGGGCACGCTGGTCATTCTGCATTGAAAGGGGGCACGCTGGTCATTCTGCATTGAAAAGGGGCACGCTGGTCATTCTGCATTGAAAGGGGGCACTCTGGTAATTCTGCATTGAAAGGGGGCACGCTGGTCATTCTGCATTGAAAGGGGGCACTCTTGTCATTCTGCATTGAAAGGGGGCACGCTGGTCATTCTGCATTGAAAGGGGGCACGCTGGTCACTCTGCATTGAAAGGGGGCACGCTGGTCATTCAGCATTGAAAGGGGGCACACTGGTCTCTCTGCATTGAAGGGGGGCACGGCATGCTGGTCACTCTGCATTGAAAGGGGGCACACTGGTCTCTCTGCATTGAAAGGGGCCACGCTGGTCATTCTGCATTGAAAGGGGGTATGTTGATCATTCTGCATTGAAAGGGGGCACGCTGGGTATTCTACATTGAAAGGGGGCATGCTGGTCACTCTGCATTGAAAGGGGGCACGTTGGTCATTCTGCATTAAAAGGGGGCACGCTGGGTATTCTACATTGAAAGGGGGCACGCTGGTCACTCTGCATTGAAAGGGGGCATGCTGGTCACTCTGCATTGAAAGGGGGCACGCTGGTCACTCTGCATTGAAAGGGGACACGCTGGTCATTCTGCATTGAAAGGGGGCAAGCTGGTCATTCTGCATTGAAAGGGGGCACACTGGTCATTCAGCATTGAAAGGGGGCACGCTGGTCTCTCTCTGCATTGAAGGGGGGCACGGCATGCTGGTCACTCTGCATTGAAAGGGGGCATGCTGGTCTCTCTGCATTGAAAGGGGGCACGCTGGTCTCTCTGCATTGAAAGGGGGCATGGTGGTCTCTCTGCATTGAAAGGGGGCACGATGGTCACTCTGCATTAAAGGGGGCACGCTGGTCACTCTGCATGGAAAGGGGGCATGCTGGTCACTCTGCATCGAAGGGGGCACGCTGGTCATTCTGCATTGAAAGGGGGCACTCTGGTCATTCTGTATTGAAAGGGGGCGTGCTGGTCATTCTGCATTGAAAGGGGGCACACTGGTCATTCTGCATTGAAAGGGGGCACACTGGTCATTCTGCATTGAAAGGGGGCACACTGGTCATTCTGCGTTGAAAGGGGGCACACTGGTCATTCAGCATTGAAAGGGGGCACGCTGTTCACTCTGCATTGAAAGGGGGCACACTATACCTTGATTACTGATGGCCCCTTTCACACTTTTGTGACCTCAAAGTCACGCAATTTTTTACAGCTTTACAGTGTTTTGCCGCAAAGCAATGCCTATTACATTTTTCTGTTTGCGCCCCCCCAAAATTTTGAGCACCAGCCACCACTGGTTCTCAGGAGACCCTTACCAAAAAAAATTCATCAAAGGTCAATGTTAAAACTGCCTTTAATTTTGATGGTCAGTAGAAAGAATACAAAACCCTTGCAGTAGTGGTCAGGATGCCACCCTACATACAGCTAAAGATAATTGGTGTCATGCTTCTGGCTTTACCAAGTGGCTGGCGTTGGTCCTGGAACTATGCAGGAACTGTCAAATGGTAGGAAAACCAGCCACAGCTCCAGGAACCCCTAACAAACTCTGGAGGAACCCTATGGTTCCATGGACCCTTGGCTAAGAATGGCTGCTCTGGGGGGTGTGTAAACAACAGGCTGAGTTCATAGGATCATGGGCAGAATGACATGATTGTCATTCTGTCTGAAGAAGACTGCCAGTGCTGGATAGAGGAGAAAGATGGGGACAGTGCTACAGCCTAGAGAGAATAGGTAGAAATTGAGATTTTTTTTTATACGGGTCAGAGGGGATCCAAAAAAAAATTAGTTTGATTAGTAGTTGTATACCCCCTTAAAAAACACAAAAATTATGTGCTAGTATACAATACCTAACTTAAAACTAAGCCCCCGTAGTGGCACCCGGTCACTGCTGAGGGGGCTGACATGTTCCCCCCGGCGTTTCTCCTGGGTTTGCGGGCCAGGGCGCAGTGAGTGGTCAAAGCCACAATGAAGTCACTCCAGCGTGTGTGCATGGAAGTCCTTAGTTCTGGCTAGAAGCTCTGAAGTTCTGGCACAATATGCCGGACCTTCAGAGCACATGCGCCACTGACATCAGCGGCTACATGCAGGGTGAATATCTCCTAAATGGTGAAGGCTTAGGAGATATTAATTTTACCTACAGACAAGCCTTATTATAGGCTTACCTGCAGGTAAAAATAACAAGGTGGGGTATACAACTGCTTTATACAGTGAATGACACCCTGTTGCCAGACTATTCATTTCAGAAAGAATATTCCCATCAGATTCTGTATGCATTCATTGTATTTTTTTTGTGCATTTTTATTCATGCATTTTTCAGTACAAAGGCCAGAGAGTACAAGAAAGGCAGGGGGAAACGGCAAATCAGGGAAAACAAAACACTCCATATTAAACATAGGGAGGCCAACATTGTACCATCTACAAAAACCGGCCATGAGGCCACACGCAACAATGATATCCAGAGGACATTATAATAAAAAAGAAAATGGGGGCCAGACATATGTCTGGCTTGAAATCAAGTAATTCCAGAATGAAAAATCTGGGCGTTAGGGGATCCTTTCTAGGGAAGATGAATCCAGGCGCTTATTGGGAATTTTGTATTATGTTTTCTAGAGGGCCCCAGGATGCCCATATAGTTGTCAATTCACAATAAGTATTTACAAAGAAAGAAAAGGAAGAAAAAAAAAAAAAAGGGGGGGAGTTGCCACCGGCAGGGGCATGTATTGGCAATGCTGTAGGGAGGGGAAAAGTAGCTTTCTCCTTTTTAAGGTTTCTGGTAGCGTTCCTGTTCAGGTAGAGCACTCGTGTCAAACACAAGGCCCAGGGGCTGAAACTGGCCCTCCAGGCCATTTTATGTGGCCCTTGCAGCCAAGGCTTTTGTTCAGCCAGAACGTGGCAGAAATCCATTCCACCACCTCTGGCTCTCGCCCTCTGCTCCCCGCTCACCACTTGTAAAACACAGAAGCTGTCAGAGAAATGGTCATGGTGTGACTGACATTTCCGCCAGTACTCGTGATGGGCACATTAGGAGAATTCCCATGCGCATGCACACTGGCAGAAGATTGGCTAATGGGCGAATGCCGGTTCGCCAAGGTGCGTGTTCACAAACGTGCATGTGCGATAGCACACGCATGACGCCATAGATGTTGCTGGATTGTTGTCAGCCTTCCTGTGTCCTGAGCATTTGCTAACCTACCTTGGATTTCCTGTTGTGACCTGGCTTGTTCCTGACCTGTCTGCTCTTCTCTCCTGGCATCGACTCTTGGCTTGTCTGTCCTACCTTGCTCCAGTTTTGGCTCTTCAGTGTTTGACACCGGCTTGGCCAACGGACTTGCTACCTACCTGCCTGCCCTCCAGCATATGACCTTGGCTTGCTTTACAGACTTTGCTTCTGCTTCCTACCTGCCCTTCTGTTGTGACCTTGGCTAAAGTTCCTGTTGCCACTACTTGCCTGAGCCCTTGGAGTGATTTACTGTGTTTGATCCTCGGCTTGTTTCTTCACCTGTTTTCTGGCTGCACTCTTTGTCTAGTCCATCTGAAGACTGCCAGAAGACTTCTGCCCAGCATCCTTCAGGTAACCGGTCTATCCTTCAGGTAACCGGTCTTCTCTATTGACCCTGTTGGCAACCAGTGCTTCTTTGGGGCGCTACACCTCCTGTTCCATCCTCAGGGGTGTATCGCACTCAGCCGCAAGGAGAGCCCTCTCTACATCTGGGCCTCGGATCAGGTACGTGACAGAAGCCTTCTGTGTATACAAGGACAGCTTTCCTCTTGGAAGCTCCTGGCTCTCACATACACCTGCCTGCCCTGCATGCACTCATGGCGGGGACAGAGGATGACCAATGATCTCCCTGCAAGTGAGTCTAGCGGAGCTACCCACACTGCCGAGATGTGAGGAAGCTTTTGGGGGTGGGGGGAGAGATGAGGGCTGTAGACGGAGATGTGTGCAAAGGTGGGGGATGGGGAAGAGTGGTGAAGAGGTCAGAACCTAGGAGGAGGGGTGGAAATGAGATGTGGACAGTCTGTGAAAGAGACCTGAACCCTGTACCCCTAAACCCTGCACTCCGTATGTAGCGCACTCCTTAACCCTGCACACTGTACACAGTATACTCCTTAACTCTGCACTTTGTACACAGTACACCCCTTAACTCTGCACTGTGTACAGAGTACACTTCTTTACAAAGTACACCCCTTAACTCTGCACTCTGTACAGAGTACACTTCTTTACAAAGTACACTCCTTAACTCTGTGCTCTGCAAACAGTACACTCCTTAACTCTGCACACAGTACACTTCTTATGTCTGCACACTGTACACAGTGCACTCCTTATCTCTGTACTCTGTACGTAGCCCACTCCTGAACTCTACACACTGTACACTGCCCACTCCGAAACTCTACACTCTGTACGTAGCTCACTCCTGAACACTGCACTCTGTACAGAGCGTAGTCCTGAACCCTGCACTCTGTGTGTAGCACACTCCTGAACTTTGCATACATAGTCCTACAGATACAACCCTTGGAGGGGAGCCATAATGCCGATGTGGCACTCGATGAAATTGAGTTTGACACCCCTTAGGTAGAGGATATAGTGTTCCACTACTAACTGATCCACCTGGCTCAGGACTGCACCTAAACCATAGGTAGGGCTATTGGTTTGCACCAGAAACCTATGGGTGGAATCTGGACCACATCCTAATGCTTCTTTCAAGGTTTGAAAGACCTTCTCACACTCTTTCATCCAGGGCACCATTTTAGACAGTTTCCTTTTAGTGAAAAGAGAAAGTATGGCAAAAACATTTTTGGCCATACTGCTTTTCCGAGTCACAGGAGTGCACTCACTTTTGCACTCCTGTGACCCAGAATCAGTTGACAACAGGCTCTAATCAAGGGGTGGGGAACCTACGGTTCGGGGGCCGTATGCGGCCCGCAATCTCATGTGGTCCGGCCCCTTGTGCAGCTGAGTCTGTGTCTCTCTCAGCTGATATGTCAGAACGGAGTCGATGCTTCCTGTATAGTTCCTGCTTCGTTATGACAGTCTGAGTGAGTAACAGGAAGGGAGATATCTAATGCACTCTGCCTGTGACCAATACAGGAAACATCACCTCTTCCTCCAGTGTGGCGCTTCTACACTTCTCCTAGCCAGCATTTCCCACCAGCAGCACACACAGAAGTACCAGCCAGAACCAGCAGTACCAGCCAGAGCCAGCAGTACTCACAGCAGTAGCAGCCAGAACCAGCAGTAATCACAGCAGTAGCAGCCAGAACCAGCAGTAATCACAGCAGTAGCAGCCAGAACCAGCAGTACCCACAGCAGTAGCAGCTAGAACCAGCAGTACCTACAGCAGTACCAGCCAGAGCCAGCAGTACCAGCCAGAGCAAGAAGTACCAGCCAGAACCAGCAGTACTCACAGCAGTACCAGCATTACTCACAGCAGTACCAGCCAGAACCAGCAGTATTCATAGCAGAACCAGCAGTACCAGTCAGAGCCAGCAGTACTCAAAGCAGTATACCAGCCAGAGCCAGCAGTACCAGCCAGAACCAGCAGTACCCACAGTGGTACCAGCCAGATCCAGCAGTACTCACAACAGTACCAGCCAGAGCCAGCAGTACCAACAGCAGTACCAACCAGAGCCAGCACTACAAGCCAGAGCCAGCAGTACTCACAGCAGAACCAGCAGTACCCACAGCAGTACCAGCCAGAGCCAGAAGTACCCACAGCAGTATCAGCCAGAGCCAGCAATACCCACAGCAGAACCAGCAGTACCCAAAGCAGTACCAGCCAGAGCCAGAAGTGCCCACAGCAGTACCAGCCAGAACCAGCAGTAACAGCCAGAGCCAGCAGTACTCACAGCAGTACCAGCAATACCAGCTAGAGCCAGCAGTACCCACAGCGGTACCAGCCAGAGCCAGCAGTACCCACAGCGGTACCAGCCAGAGCCAGCAGTACTCACAACAGTACCAGCCAGAGCCAGCAGTAACCACAGCAGAACCAGCCAGAGGCAGCAGCACCCAAAGAAGAACCAGCAGTACCCACAGCAGTACCAGCCAGAGCCAGCAGTACCTACAGCAGTAATAGCCAGAGCCAGCAGTACCCACCACAGAACCAGCAGTACCCACAGCAGTACCAGCCAGAGCCAGCAATACCCACAGCAGAACCAGCAGTACCCAAAGCAGTACCAGCCAGAGCCAGAAGTACCCACAGCAGTACTGGCCAGAACCAGCAGTAACAGCCAGAGCCAGCAGAACTCACAGCAGTACCAGCAATACCAGCTAGAGCCAGCAGTACCCACAGCGGTACCAGCCAGAGCCAGCAGTACCCACAGCGGTACCAGCCAGAGCCAGCAGTACTCACAGCAGTACCAGCCAGAGCTAGCAGTAACCACAGCAGTACCAGCCAGAGGCAGCAGCACCCACAGCAGAACCAGCAGTACCCACAGCAGTACCAGCCAGAGCCAGCAGTACCTACAGCAGTACCAGCCAGAGCCAGCAGTACCAGCCAGAGCCAGCAATACTCACAGCAGAATCAGCAGTACCCACAGCAGTACCAGCTAGAGCCAGCAGTACCCACAGCAGTACCAGCCAGAGCCAGCAGTACCCACAGCAGTACCAGCCAGAACCAGCAGTACCCACAGCAGTACCAGCCAGAGCCAGCAGTACCCACAGCAGTACCAGCCAGAACCAGCAGTACCCACAACAGTACAAGCCAGCAGTACCAGCCTGAGCCAGCAGTAACCACAGCAGAACCAGCCAGAGGCAGCAGCACCCAAAGAAGAACCAGCAGTACCCACAGCAGTACCAGCTAGAGCCAGCAGTACCTACAGCAGTAATAGCCAGAGCCAGCAGTACCCACCACAGAACCAGCAGTACCCACAGCAGTACCAGCCAGAGCCAGCAATACCCACAGCAGAACCAGCAGTACCCAAAGCAGTACCAGCCAGAGCCAGAAGTACCAGCCAGAGCCAGAAGTACCCACAGCAGTACTGGCCAGAACCAGCAGTAACAGCCAGAGCCAGCAGTACTCACAGCAGTACCAGCAATACCAGCTAGAGCCAGCAGTACCCACAGCGGTACCAGCCAGAGCCAGCAGTACCCACAGCGGTACCAGCCAGAGCCAGCAGTACCAGCCAGAGCTAGCAGTAACCACAGCAGTACCAGCCAGAGGCAGCAGCACCCACAGCAGAACCAGCAGTACCCACAGCAGTACCAGCCAGAGCCAGCAGTACCTACAGCAGTACCAGCCAGAGCCAGCAGTACCAGCCAGAGCCAGCAATACTCACAGCAGAATCAGCAGTACCCACAGCAGTACCAGCCAGAGCCAGCAGTACCCACAGCAGTACCAGCCAGAGCCAGCAGTACCCACAGCAGTACCAGCCAGAACCAGCAGTACCCACAACAGTACTAGCCAGCAGTACCAGCCTGAGCCAGCAGTATCCACAGCAGTACCAGCCAGCTGTACCCACCAGCGGTACCAGAAAGCTGTACCCACCAGCAGTACCAACCAGCTATACCCACCAGCAGTACCAACCAGCAGTACCTGCAAGCAGTTCTTTTCAAAACTTACCACCACAAAAAGTCGACTGCGCTCCAGACTGACCGAGGCAAACCTGGAAAACCAGTTGCGAGTAGCAACATCATCAATACCAGCTAACATCACACACCTCACCAAAGAGAAGCAGTTGCAGCCATCACATTAGGAGTGAGTTAATTAAATGTTTGACCAAATATAACAGGCTCATTTTTAAGTTGATAATTTTGTACGGCCCACAAATGATTTTATAAATACCCAAATGGCCCTTGGCAGAAAAAAGGTTCCCCACCCCTGCTCTAATCCATCACAGAGCTGCTCCAGGTTCTAAAAGGATCCCGCCAATATTGTTGGGATCTACTTAATGGTCCAATTATCTACACAAGATGAGCTTTGGGCTCATCTTGTGTGTATGAACCAACTTGTAAGGTGGTCCAAAGACCACAACTTGGTTACTAATAGCCTAATTCAGCACGTAACCTGCCATGTAGGCATCTTGTGTGATAATTTAGGTGCATTGTTATTCATTTTTGCCACATTTCAAATACAAAGTAGAATTAACAAAATAGCAATGCAACTCCATCTTGAGTTCCCAGCACAGCTAGGGAACTGGCCAAACTGTGTTCTCATGCCTAGTGTGGTCAGTTTTTGATAGGAAAGCAGAGGGATTGGCAGGATCGCCAGGGATTTCACACAAAAGAAGAGGATATTTTCTCATACGTGTACATGCAGTCACATATTAGGAATATGAAATGTTTGGTTTACATTTTTTTAATTTCACCAGGAATTAAGGTAGGGGTAAATCCAAAATGTTGATTTGCCACAGGAAAAAGAGTAATTCTTCCAATGGGGACACTAAATCTAGGTATACATGGATGGAAAAGTGATCGAAAAAGCATTCGATAAGCCTGATCGTTCGACTTTAGAAACATTAGTGGGAGCATTTTGATTTTCAGAATGCAAAGTTTTATACCAAAAGAAAGATCCGTCATGTCAGAATTTTGCTGCGTAATTGAACGATTTTCTAAACAGTAGGGAAATCGATCGCAAATAGTTTGAAAAAACATATCAGATACAGATCTTTAATAAAAACTTTTTTCTATCCATGTATGGCCAGCTTTATTCCTGTGACAACTGTCTAAGAGGCGATTTCCCTCATATTGGAAAGATATCCTCTCACTTCCTGTTGAGTCGGTAGGACAGGAAATGAAGGTAAATCTCCCTATTGAGACACAGATGGCTTTGAATATAGTTAACCACTTAGAGCCGAGAGTACGTAAATGTAGCAGGTTTTCCAGGCATTGAGCCTGATGTGTGTCTGCCATTGTTACAGGTTACCTCTCCAGTCCAGTTCCAGACACAAAGGGGACTTTTTGGACTTTTCCTTTTGCCGTTGCCAAGGGCAACTGGCCCAGTAACTAATGGCAAAATCCCGGACGAGACCCCAAATGTAGCAGGTTTTCCAGGCATTGAACCTGATGTGGGTCTGCCATCGTTATCGGTTACCTCTCCAGTCCAGTTCCGAACACAAAAAGGGACTTTTTGGACTTTTCCTTTTGCCGTTGCCAAGGGCAACTGGCCCAGTAACTAATGGCAAAATCCCGGACGAGACCCCAAATGTAGCAGGTTTTCCAGGCATTGAACCTGATGTGGGTCTGCCATCGTTATCGGTTACCTCTCCAGTCCAGTTCCGAACACAAAAAGGGACTTTTTGGACTTTTCCTTTTGCCGTTGCCAAGGGCAACTGGCCCAGTAACTAATGGCAAAATCCCAGACGAGACCCCAAATGTAGCAGGTTTTCCAGGCATTGAGCCTGATGTGGGTCTGCCATCGTTACCGGTTACCTCTCCAGCCCATGCGAGCTGCGACCCTCGGTGTGAGAACTTAGACATAGACAACTCCGGCATCTTTGTTTTGTTGTTTTATTGAATTTAAGGGGATGGGAGAAGGGAATAAGAGGGATACTCCTTTAGGCTCAACTAAGTACAACTTTGGGACTTTCTCAAGAAAAATGTCTGTTAACGCTGCCTTGATGCCAGCCAACGCTCACTGACGCTCAGAACACGCTGTAACTTGAAAGAAGTGCTTAATCCTCGACTTTTGAGTCCAGAAGATCCAGGACTGTAGAATAATGAGCTTCTGACACTGCTGCACTGCAGAGTCACTGGCTACTTCCCCCAGCCTTGCACTGGCTTGAGGTAGACTGTTGTGAACTCCTGTATGGCTGCAACTCTAAACTGGTACTCTGTACAATTTCAGGGCCCAAATTCAGGCGCCCCCTTTCAACCTTTAACTCTTCAGGGTTCACTGACTATGTACCCCCTCTGTCACTTCAGGGTCCTCAACCCAGGTACCCCCTTTACAGCTAGATGATACTGGATCCCAGAACCTCTTCCGAAGCGGTCCCCTCTGACTTTAGGCAGACCCCCAGGGGCAATCCTCAGTACTCACGACCTGTGTAGGCTTTCCTGGGACTGGACCCCTCTCGCTCTCTGTTGGTTCTTGGCACACCGGATCCCCTAAGCTCAACTCAGCACTCTCGGGATTCTCAGGCGACACCCCGAGACATGCGCTTCCTCAGACAGGAGGAGAGACAGCCATTCTCTCCCTCCTGGGATTCTGCTCCCGCCAAAGACGCTGAGTCATGCACCCCCCTCAAACTTATACCCACTCCCAGAATCCTTTGCGTCAGAATCTGCCTTCTGGGGTAGATACAAGTCTGAATGTATCTCTGATTGGGTTTCCTCCACTGCCCTATCAGAAGCATCTCATAGAGCCAGCGGGGAGACTCCACTCTCAGGAGACACACTTGGGAGCCATGACAACCTACCTGACAAAAAGAAACATGGCCCTGCTGTTAGCCAGACAAGGCCTACTATGCATTTACCTAGCACCTACCTGTAGGGTGCTACATAAATATGCAATATATCCACATATTTGAGTACCAAAATGTAAACAAACCTACAGTATGCCCAGAGCACGCACCCAGCTCGGGGCGAACAGGGTGAACTGAGCAACTCTGTCACTGCTGGCAGGGAGGAGCAAGGTGAGCTGAGCTGTTGAGTCACTGCTGGAAGGATATTGCGGGCAGAGGGGGGACTACTGGGAGGAGATTGCAGGGTGTGGGGATTACTAAGCTGTTGAGCCACTGCTGTGAGGGGTAACAGAAGGATTTGAGCTGCTGGATCACTAATGGGTAGGGGTGCAGAGCTGAGAGGGGGAGCAGTGGGAGCTGAGCCATAGAGTTAATGCTGGGGGAAGAGTGGAACAGAAGGCTCTCAACTGTTGATTTACTGCAGAGTAGGGGGAAGAGGGGGAGCTAAACTGCCGTGTAACTGCTGTGAGGAGGAGTAGAGATGGGGCTTCTGAGTCACTGCTGGTCGGTAACAGGTGGACCTGAGCTTCTAAATCACTGTAAGGTGGGAGAGCTGGGCTGCTGAGTCACTGCTAGGTGGGGGAATCAGGGGAGAGTTGGATCATGTCACCCTAATCCACTCACCATGGTGTCATCATATGTGTTACAGCTGAACATTGCAGAACAAGTCCAGTTGTATGTGACTAACTATTTCTAGCTATGACTTCACAAACATTACAAGGGTTGTTACTGAAGCTTTTAGCATTGACTCTACGTTCACACCTATGTGCTTTTTTGTGTGTTTTCTGTTTTGCAGATACTCACTACAGTCCATTTAACATTGTTTCCTATGGTGCATGTTCACAGTATGCACCGGTCAGATATGTCACATGGGGGTTGGGCTACTGGGTGACATCGCCCGGAGGCCCCGTCCCTTGCCTATTTAAGAACTTCTAGATGGAAAAGCGGGCAGATGGTGGTTAGCCTTCCACCAGTGCGTAGCTTTATTATTTTTTCGGGTTCAGCGGTGCGGCGGGCATCATGATCTATGTTGGATCTACTTTGGGGGGACATTATTTTTTTCATTTTTAATAAAGGAATTGTCAAAAACTATCTGTTTTTTCTTATATATGACACTTTTTTGGGTGAATGAGTAGAGGTCAATGGGGGGCAGGATCTGGGGACTCCTCTGTTAAATGGGGCTTCCAGATTCTGATAAGCCCCCCATCTGCAGACCCCCATAGCCACATGGGGACAAGGTGCTGCCCCAAAGCACCCCCCCATTTTAAGAGGTATGCGGCTTGGTTCAGGAGGGGGGGTGCTCACTCGTCCCCTCTCTTTCCTGAGCTGCCAGGTTGCATACTCAGATAAGGGTCTGGTATGGATTTGATTTTTGTCCTTGGGTTCTCCCCAAATCCATACCAGACCTGAAGGAAAGAATTGTTTAGCCGACAATTGTTTTTTTGAATGAATACATAGCGATCTCTGATTAGATGAGGTGTAGAACCGGGGCAGTGATTTCCCCATCTCCCCCTCATCCAATTATAGAATATGACTACTACACATGGGCGTCTGCATGGGGGGGCAACTGCCCCCCCCCCGAACCTCAAAATCCCCTTTAAAGTGGTTGTTAAGCCACTTTATACCATCCTGTCTGGTCTGTTTAATAATCCTGTGTGCCCCTGTGTCTGTGTATGTGTTTAAAAAAAATAAGCCGTTCTTTACCAGTTTTCAGAACACCGATCGCCGTACACGTGACCTGCCAGCGCTCTCCTCTCCCTGTCTGACAGCTGCCTGCAGCGGGCGGGGCCGAGGATTCCCACGCTGATGTCAGTCGGGAGGGGAGGAGGAGAGGCCGAGAGGAGGAGAGAGGTGGCGAGTCATGTGAGTGATGATCAGCGCTCTGAAAACTGGTAAAGAGCGGCTTATTTTTCCCTTTAAAAAGAAATAATCGCGAGTAGCGGCTTGCGCGGTGACTGATACCAGCAGCCGCGCGGATCACTGTCCACTGTCATTCCAGGAGAGGGGGAGCTTGGGGCAAAGAAATTGAGGAGATTTGTGGCCCCGTGCACAGAGGCACGGCACCTGACGTCACAGCACGTACTGACGTCACGTGCATGCATGCTCCGCCTGCACGGACCCAAAACAGAGAGGGTCAGCTTTGCTTTTGCCTCAGGTTTCTTAAACCTTTGAATGCCAGAGCTTTATGTGATAATGACTAAGCCCTTCCCCTTCGTGACATTTTTTAAAAGGGGCGGAGCACGGCTGACCTTAAAATGATTCCCCCCCTGAAAAAAGTTCTACGGACGCCCATGCTACTACAGTGATTCTCCACTTCCACACCGGTCCTACAGATATGGCATATGCATGCCCACATTGGTCCAAGATGGTAATAAGTTCCATACCTGGAGTTAAGCTTTAGGTAGTCACGGATTGTTCAGGTGTTTTTGCTGACACTACAATGAGCCGTACATCTTCTTCAAAGCAGTGCCTGGTATTGTGTTATCTGAGTTTACTGCACTAAAAATCATTTATTACCAGAGTAGCAATAAAACTAAGATTTCACCTTGGTGTCCTTGGTATTGTGTAACCTAGCTAGGCCACAAGTCCTGGTTACAAGCTGTTATCTTTTTCCTCCCTTTACTCCCAATAAAAGTTACATACACTATATTATCAAAAGTATTGGGATGCCTGCCTTTACACGCACACAAACTTCAATGGCATCTCAGTCTTGGTCTGTAGGGTTCAATATTGAGTTGGCCCACCCTTTGCAGCTACCATAGCTTCAGCTCTTTTGGAAAGGCTGTCCACAAGGATTAGGAGTGTGTCTATGGGATTGTTTAACCATTCCCCCAGAAGCGCATTTTGTGAGGTTGGAGAGAAGGCCCGGCTCACAGTTTCCGCTCCAATTCATCCGAAAGGTGTTATATCAAGTTGAGGTCAGGACTGTGCTCCGGCCAGTCAAGTTTCTCCACCCCAAACTCGCACATCCATGTCTTTATGGACCTTGTTTTGTGCACTGGTGTGCAGTCATTGAACAGGAAGGTCTGGTGAGGCTGCATAGATGGGCACTGGTGAGGCTGCATTGCTGGGCACTGGTCAGGCTGCATTGCTGGGCACTGGTCAGGCTGCATGGATGGGCACAGCTGAGCCTTGCATTTTTTATGTAGCGCACTCCTGAGCCCTGCATCCTTTATTTAGCGCACTCATGAGCCCTGCGTTCTTTATGTAGCATACCCCTGAGTGCTACTTAGCCCTGCATTCTTTATGTAGCTCGTTCCTGAGTGCTACTTAGCCCTGCATTCTTTATGTAGCTCGTTCCTGAGTGCTACTTAGCTCTGCATTCTTTATGTAACGCACTCCTGAACTCTGCACTCAGTTTTTTCTCTATCTTATCTTCATAACATTTGGTAGTCACATCTCAAAAAATTCTAAGAAGTATCTTTTTTTTATCTCATGGATTAAATGTGAGAAATAACGTATATATCATACAATCATTCCATAAACACATACACTGCATATATAATTTGAGGAATTTATGCTTATAAAATAGTTTACCGTTGCCAAAATATATATATATATATATCCCCGGATTTATTTTTAAAAATCCAGTCACCTTACAATCCAGAGGATCAAGTCAAGTTGTGTAGGAGGATCTAGAGAAGCTGTATATGACAGGAGTTACTGTCAATGACAAGAAGTGTGTTCCTGGTAGGACCACCAGCTGAAAATAAAATAAAAATAAAGAAAACTAATGCAGTCACACCATTTAACCACTTGCCGACTGCCTAACGCCGATCTACGTCGGCAGTCAGCCCCTCACAGGCAAAGTGACGTAGGGCTACGTCACTAGCTTGTGAGGGTCTAGGGAGCGAGTGCGCGCCCCCGGACGCACACTCCCGCTCCCGCGTGGTCACGGACCCCCCCGCGCGTGTGACCGGCAGACCCGATGTCCGCCGGTCACTCGGCGATCGGCGGGGGAGAGGGAGAAAGTCAGGCGGCTTGTGTAAACAAGCCACCTGTCATTCTCCTCGGTGTAAAAACACTGATCACACGGATCTACTATGTAGATCCATTGATCAGTGTCCTTACAGCTCAAGCCACAGCCAATCACAGTAGAAAGCACGCCCCTAGGGACACACACAGCCCCTCCCTCCCAAATAAAGTTAACCCCTTCACTACCAGTGTATTTTTACAGCAACAGTCCATATGTATAGCACTGATTACTGTAGAAATGTCACTGGTAACCCCAAAAGTGTCAAAAATGTCAGTCAAGGGTCCGATCTGTCCGCCCCATTGTCGCAGTACCGCAAAAAAAATCGCAGATCGCCGCCATTACACGTTAAAAAAAAAAACAACAAAAATGACATAAATCTTTCCCTTTGTTAGTAAACGCGATAACTTTTGCGCAAACCAATCAAAATACACTTTTTGCGATTTTTTTTTACCAAACATAGGTAGCATAAAACAAATTGGCCGAAAATGTTAAAAAATTTTGATTTTTACATTTTTTTTGGGGGAATTTCATATAAAAAAATGTGAAAAATATTGCTATTTTTGCAAAATTGTCGCTCTTTTTTTGTTTATAGCGCGTGATCAAAAAATCGCACAGGTGATCAAATACCACCAAAAGAAAGCTCTGTTTGTGGGAAAAAAAGGACGCCAAATTTGTTTAGGTACAGCGTCGCACGACCGCGCAATTGTCCGTTAAAGTCACGCAGTGCCGAATCGCAAAATACCCCCTGGTCGGAATGGGGGTAAAATCTTCTGGGGCTTAAGTGGTTAAGGACTGGTTTGCAGCAATGTATTACAATTTGGTTTATGGGTTTAGATATGCTTTAGAAATGCTGTGTCTGTAGTTATACAGAAACTTTGAGATCAAAGGCTTCTCCCTATCATCCTGCACTTGCCCTCTTTGTACTGCCCTGTTTTATATTCTGTAAGACATTCACATGTACCTTATCTCTTTAATTTTTAACCATATTTATCACTTAGCTGACTCATTGGCCACTCCCGTATTCAGCTTTTTACTGGATTTTATATTGCTTAGTTTCATTTCATCTTTATTCTTCTCATTATGGCTGCCCTAGAAAAGGAGTTGAGCTGTTCCATTTGTCTGAATCTTTATACAAAGCCGGTATCTCTGAGATGTGGACACAACTTCTGCCGGGACTGTATTACCACTGTGCTGGATACACAGGAGGGGTCTGGAGAATATTCTTGCCCAGAGTGCAGACAGAAGTATCTAAAACGCCCGGTTCTGGAGAAGAACAGGAAGCTATGTAACATCGTAGATAGTTTTCAATCTGCACAACATGAAGAGGAGAAGACAGAGATATTCTGTACATACTGTGTGGATACTCCAGAACTGGCATCCAAAACATGTCTGCACTGTGAGACCTCCATGTGTGATAAGCATCTGGTGGCTCATAATAAGTCAGTGGATCACGCTCTAACTGAACCCACCACATCCTTTGCATCTAGAAAATGCTCTCTCCACAAAGAGCTCTTGAGATATTACTGTATGAAGGATAATGTTTGTATCTGTATGTCCTGCTGGGTGGCTGGAGAACACAAGAACCACCAGGTAGTGCCTTTGGAGGAGAGCTCAGAGAAGAAGAAAGTAAAGCTGAGAGATGTTACATCAAAACTGAAATCTGAGAGGAAGGAGATTGAGAAAAGAATCCAAAATCTGGAAAATCACAGGACACAAGAAAGAGGAAAAGCGGCTGTTCTCACGGGGAGAGTCGTTGAGCTTGTTGGAGACATTAGGAAAAAGGTGGATGAGTTGGAGGAAAGACTCCTATATGAAATCACCAGACAGGAGGAGAAGATTTCAAGGTCAATCTCTGATCTAATTGAACAGCTGGAGATACATAAAGATACACTGTCCAGGAACATTAACCAGATAGAAGATTTATGCAAGATCACAGATCCATTTATGGTTCTAAAGAAGGAACTAAGCAACGAGGATGTCTTTAAAAGTCCTAAAGGTGGTACTATTCTTAGTGATGTAAGAGATGTTGGGTGTCTGGTTGAAGGAATGATCTTCCAGATGCTTCACAGAGGACTTCTCTACTTTACTAACAGTATACTGGAGCAGCTAAAGAAGAGTCAGCAGTTCCCTATGATGGAGAAGACAGACATCTTACTGGATATAAATACAGCTAATAATAACATTGTTCTTTCACAAGATCTTAAGTCGGCCACTTACACTGATATACCAGAGATTAGACTTGATGTTCCGGAGAGATTTAAATCGAAACAGGTATTGAGTACATGCAGCTTCACCTCTGGGAGACATTTGTGGGAGGTGGATGTGAGCGGAGCGAAGCAATGGCTAGTAGGGGTGGCTGCTCAAAGCATAGCAAGGAAGATAAATGGAAATGAATCTTTCATTGGTTATAATGACAAATCATGGAGTCTGATACTAGCAAACAATCTTGGAGTTTGCCACAATGATGTGTTCCAAGCCATTGACTCAAAGCGTTCTATAAAGCTAGTTGGGATCTATGTGGACTATGAGGCCGGGCACCTCTCCTTTTATCAGCTATGTGACCCCATCAGACACCTACACACTTTTACCTCCACCTTTACTGAACCCCTGCATGCTGCTTTCTATTTGCGTAAAAATACTGCCATCAGAATAATATAGTAAATATACTGTATGTCACAACTGTGCTGTGCTCCTGTGATGATCAGCCTTGAGGGCGGGTTTGAAAGCATGCGAGTTCAGATGAATTCGCACAATTTCAAACCGGCATTTCAGTCCAACTTCGGGGATGATTTGACAGGCATCTGTGCGGGTTCCTGCACAGATGTCTATTGAAATCACCCCCTGAAGTCGCCAAAAGTAGTGCAGAAACGACTTTTGGGAATCAGTGTGGCGTTGCACCGATTCGGCAGGTGACATTGCCGGCAATAGGCTCCAATTTGGCATGCGATTTGACATGTCAAATCGGCTCAATGTGAATGTAGGCTTAGCCTTCAAAATCTTCTGCTTGTTACTAACGCTGCAGCTTAGTTCTCGGTAGTCCACACCTGCCCTAATCAAAAATGCTTAAGTAGAATGCTAGACATTCAGCCTGTGCCTGATCAACAGGTTAGTTGTCTGCTCATGCTTTGATTATAATTTGGCGTTTGATTTTTGTCCCTTCATGTACTGGATTACTGCTGTTATTGCTTGAGATATGTTTGTAATCAGATTATTTATACTTATCCTGATCCTAGGCCTGTTATTTATGCTTTACCCTGCCTACCAGCTTGGAATTTGGACCATCACCCTGATCAATCTGCTAATGTCTGCTGTTAGCTCTGTCCTTCTGCCTCAAGATTTACTGTATATCTCTTAATTATCTGTTCTGCCTGTTAGTCCGCTGTCATCCCTGGGATCACAGTAGGTCCAATGTTCTCTGTGGAAATGCCACAGGGACAAATCATCTTTATACATTACTAGAGGAAACCAAAATGCAACAAGTCTGGTATTCATCAAATATAGACAAACTTCTAACAGTTTAATATCCTTAAATAAATACATTTACAGTATAATGATAAGCACTCGTTAGAGAAAATTTACAATTCTGTATCATATATTGCATTTTGATCCTATAATTGGTCTTCTTAACTTCATTGTGAGTGAAGCACCTTATTATGATGTGGATTTAAATTATTTTAATTGTGTTCCTCTATAGAATTTTCAGTAGTCGCCTCTAATATCATACCAGGGGTCTAAATACAGGGGCTGCAGTGGTCGCAATTGCGACCCACCCTTCTTGTATACCTGAATAGGCAGGCAGCAGAAGGTGGCATGTAGAGAAATCGATCCCCTCCTGCGGACACTGAAAGCCTGCTTCTCCTCCTCTCTCTTCCACCGGCATTCAGTGGCTGCAGGAGGAAAATTAGGGTTTCTGCCACCCCTCCTATCCAGGTCTTGCTGCCCTGCTGTGCGCTCTCCTACCCCGCTGTGTGCTCTCTTGCCCCCCCCCCTTCCTCATCCCCATGCAGATCTGCTGGCTTCCCCCCTCTCTTCTCCTCTCCCGCCGGCTGCTGCGGGGAATGTGTCAGGATGGAAAGTGGGGGAAATGTCATTTATTGGTCCCTCCCTTGTCTTAATGGATAGAGTCAATGATCCGTACCAATCACTGACTCTGTTCAATCATAACTGAAGCATAGTAAACTATATTTACTATGCATCAGTTTGTGAATGAACAGGAAGCTCTGTACAAAGGTATTCCTGTCCATTCATTCTGTGCAGCTGTGGCTGCAGAGATGGAGCTTGAGGGCTGTGTCCTTAAAGTGTTACTAAACCCAGTACCCTGCATTCACTATATCTGCTCTTCCACAGTACACAGAATGGTAATGCAATCGTTTTAGTAAATATAAACTGCTAAATACCTTTTCTCTTCAGCAGTATATAGCAGTCTTGTGACTTCTGTCAGTGTCTGGTTAAAGCTTGTAGGATGAGTTTTCATTCTCTCTTGATTGTCCTATCAGGCTGCAGGACTTCTGACCCTCTGTCTGGACAGTGCTGATTGGCCCTGTGCTGATCACATGCACTCTCCCAAGCAAAAAAAAACTCTCTAGCAATACACACCAAACTGAGTATGTGCAGCTTGTCCCCAAGGCTCTGTTCTATCAGCAGAAATCTTAGGGAGAGTGTAAGAAGGGGAGGATCAGAGAAGACAGGATCAAACAGCCTTTTTACACAATGCAGAAGATTAATCCCTTAAGTTCCACAGTGAGTATAACAAGTATGTTTTGCTGCATATACAGACTGATTTTACTGTTGTGAGTTTAGTAACACTCTAATCTCCTTTCTCTGTCTCAAAGGTGAAACATCAGAGGTCTGTTTAGACCCTTGAATTTCACCAAAGCACCCCAACAGGGCTCCTAAAAAAACTCTAAAATATAATAAAGAATACAATTGTAAAAACATAAAATAAAATAGTAAACAATAATACAAAAAAAATAAACAACTACAGATGCCAGTGATGGAACTACCAGTGTTGCAAAGGTTGCACTTGTGACCGGGCCATTGGTGTTTCACCACCTCATTCTATATGGGTTTATTGGAGCTCAATTGCTCTGCCTAGGCAGCTGTTATCTAACAAGAGCCTTGCAGGGAATCCTGGGTAGAATCCTATGAGGAAGAACGCATTTAAACCCCCCATGCCTCTGGTCTTGATGTTCAAGGGAAAAAAGGGTGTAGGCCCTGGCAGGGCTGGGACAAGGGGTGGGCAGGAGGAGTAGCTGCCCTGGTATCATGTGGAGTGGGGGGGCACCACAAGGAGGTTGGTGGGAGGGGGAATTTGGGGGTGGTAGGGAATAAGAATTGTTCTGGAAGGGGAAATTTCGGGAGGTGTGCTAGGAGTGGTAATTTGAGGGGATTTGTGTTTGGAGGGGGATGGGGGAAGAAGATTTGTGCTAGGAGGGGGAATTGTGGGGGGGGTTTGAGCTAGAAAAAGTTATATGGTAGGGGAGAGGGAATTTGTGCTAGGAGGGGATTTATACTAGGAGGAATGATTGAGGCTATTTGTGCTGGGAAGGAGAGAATAGGAGTGGGGGGAGAGGATTTGCGCTCAGAGGGGAAATTTGAGGGATAAAGGATTTGTACTAGGAGGGGGGAATTTTGGTGGCATATGGGAAATGAGGATTAGAGCTGGGAGTTTGGGGGGGGGGGGGGTAGGCATAGATTCATGCTGGGAAGGGGATTTCAGCAGGGGCAGATTTGCATTGGGAGGAGGGGGAATAAATGCTTAGGAGGTAAGAATGTAGATAAGAGTTTGATTTTTTTTTTTTTTTTTGCCCTGGGCTCTAGATGACCTTGTCCTGGCACTGGCCCCTGGAAGTCGCACATCTAAGGTATCCTAGGGAGGTGAATGGATTGGCAACCTCAGCCTGGACTCGGAACAGGACATGCCTCCAACGCATTTCACTCCTCTCCCGGAGCTTAGCCTCTTCCCCATGACTAAGCTCCGGGGGCAAAGTGAAATGCGTAGGAGGCCTAGCCTGGTCGGAGTCCTGGCTGAGGTTGCCACTCCATTCACCTCTTTAGGATACCTTAGATGTGCAACTTCCAGGTGCTACCCCGTTTTTTCTCTTGAACTCTCATAGAAGCCAGAATGGGCTCCATCCCCTGTCAGCACTCTAGCAGCAGCTGCGGATGTACCGTCTACATACCCCCTCTTTACTGAGCCTGAGCGACACACACACACTTTCCAGGTCCCACTGGTCTTGGAGTTTGAGATAATAGTCTTGGAATAAAATATCCAGCACATTTTGGGAATTATAAACACCCCCCCCCCCCCTCATTAGGGCTTTAAATGCTGTATATGCAAAGAAGACTGGACTCTGGGATCATTAAAAAATGTGTGTTTAGAAAGAACTGCTATTATGAGAGTTTATTTTATTTTTTTTTAATTTGAAGGGATAATTCATTGCTGGGATTGCATGGTATCAGTGAAGTATCTTCTAACAATTCTGTAATGTGATGAATGAGTGTGTGTGTGTGTGTGTGTGTGGGGGGGGGGGGGGGGGTGAAACACATCCTTTACAACTTCTGGACCAGAACGATTTGCCCCCTTAATGACCAGGCCATTTTTTATGATCCTGCACTGCGTTACTTTAACTGAAAATTGCGCAGTCATGCGACGCTCTACCAAAATAAAATGTTTTCCCCACAAATAGAGCTTTCTTTTTGTGGTATTTGATCACCTGTGCGATTTTTATTTTTTGTGCTATAAACAAAAAATAGCGACATTTCTGAAAAAAAAAATTATATTTTTCACTTTCCGCTATATAACTCCCAAAAAAAAAATGTAAAAATCAGAATTTTTATCCTTTTAGCCCAATTTGTTTTTTGCTGTATATTTTTGGTAAAGAAAAATCGCAATAAGTGTATTTTGATTGGTTTGCGCAAAAGTTATTGCGTCTACTAACTACGGGAAAGATTTATATAATTTTTATTTATTTATTTTTTACTAGTAATGGCAGCAATCTGCAATTTTTACGGCGGACAGATCGGACCTCTAACTGACATTTTTGACACTTTTGGGGGTACCAGTGACATTACTACAGGAATCAGTGCTAAAAATATGCACTGTTACTGTAATATTGACACTGGCAGGGAAGGGGTTAACTTAGGGGTGATCAAAGGGTTAAGTGTGAGCCTAGGGGAGTGTTTTCTAACTGTATGGAGGAGGGACTTGTGAAATGATCATAGGGACCTGTGTTCCTATATAGGACCACAGGCACTCTGTGATCATTTCAGAGAGAAGAATGGTCAGCTGTGTTTACACCAAGCGCGCGACCAATGTAGGGCTTCGTCGGTTTGCGCAGGAGACGCTGCCTGCCGCAGTAAATCTTAATGTGGTTAAAAGCGTGTAAAAGCTTTAAATTTAAAATGCAATGTTGATTTATTTGCGTGTTTTATCCCTTTATGTACATCAACATTTTAATTGTTCTATGTATAATCACTTATACGTATGATGAATAAATAATGCTCTGCTCTTTAAAGACATGCAAGTTTTAAACTCTAAATACTTGTAGCTTCTCAATAAAACATTGTGTAGCTGGGAAACAATTAGTCTCTTTTTTATACACTTGTATTATTTTATGCCAGTTTCATTTAGTACCTTAATATTAAAAAAGAATAGCGCGCAAATGCAAAAGAAATAACTACCAAATCTGAAGACAATCCATAAATAAAAATGGGGGTTTGGTCCCACTATATGGCCATATCGTGCTCAAGCCCACTACTGCGTCAAAGTACCCCATTATCAGTGGGTCCTACACTATCCATGAAAAAGAGATGAATCCAGTCTTTCTAACCCTTGGAGATAATACTCCTTGCTGGGAAGGATGTGCAAATGCACTACAGGGGACTCCTCCTATATCCACTTGATGGTGGACTCTGATTGAGTACAGGTGTGTGGGGGGGGGGGGGGGGGGGTTGTATAGGGTTGCTCAACCTCGATAGTCTGGTCAGACCGAATACATAATAAACAGGCAAAAAAATAAGGGTTAGAGAGGCTGGATTCATCTCTTTTTCATGGATAGTGTAGGACCCACTGATAGTACGGCGAACTCAGCGGTAATCACACAGCGTTCTGACATACCGTGCCGCGAGGCACTATGGAAGCTCAGCAGCGGTACTAGTATCCTTATGGGTACTCCATATTTTTTGCTGTGACCTATCACGGTTTTCCTTGCGATATTTGCACAAGAGTTTTTGGAGTTTTTTTCACCACAGTTTTTAAGGACTTTTATTGGATGTGTTTTTACATGAAGAGTGTGTTTTTTATGCATGTGTTCGAGTGATAATAAAGGTCGTTACCTTTCTACACTATGAGGAGCATTTCTTTTTCTTGTTTATCCCGAGTACTCATGGGCGAAACACAGAACCGGACCATCTGAGGTCAGGAGAAACACACAAGCGCTTACAGATTCTTTTTGGCGTATGCCATAAGAATCCACCATATCTGGTAAGTGGGATACCTTACCTTCGAGCACTGGAGGGTGATCAGAGGGTCACAGGAGTCACCACCGTTTGAAATCTGCACAAAGAGACTTTTTTCCAGCACTTTGCACTTTAGTCACGCTAAATGGACTGTCACTATTCAAGTTAAATTATATATGTAATGCTGTTGTTGCACCATTTTGATATTAATATTGTTATTGTATTTTATTTCATATGGGCATTATTGCACTTTACATTTGAGTTTGGAGTGATCCATACTTACTTTTTTATTTATTTATTTTTACTCACCATACTGCACATTGTCAAATAACAACCCATATTAAGAGCTGTTCACTAGTTAGAATAAAAAGGGTAGCGCAGTAAGTTTTTCTCTGCTCTACTGACACTGACCACTGCTCTACTGACACCGTCCACTGTCCTACTGTCATCATCCACTGCCCTACTGACACTGTTCTCTGCTCTACTGACACTGACCACTGCTCTATTGACACCGTCCACTGCCCTACTGACCCCAACATCTGCCCTACTGTCACCAACCTCTGCCCTACTGACACCGTCCTCTCACTGTCCACAGCTCTACTTACATACACTGTCCACTTTCAAGGTAGGCTAAGTTGATATTTTTACAGTGACATTTGTTTTATTATATTACTACATAGATTGAAGTGCGCAGTTGTCTGAATTGTCTAACAGCACTGGTCACCGGGAACACCTGAACTCAATCATTTGGAGGGGTGTTCACATAGTTTCACCCATAAAGTGTAGGTGTGATCATCAGGTGCTGAATTTTTTGGCCACATTGTGGATCTTTCTTTTACTTCACATACATTTGAAGAGTGGAACACCCAAGATCTGAGCAGATGGATACGACTGTCACTGTTGCTTTGCATAATTGCACTGGACAGCAGCTTCAAAAATGAAACTTGTTTGGATGTTATTCTGTGTACGTGTCTAAATTATTTTAAGGCCAGTGAAACTTCTCCATTTTCAAGACCGTCAGCTGATTTCTTGTCGCTCTGTTTTTATTATTGTAAAAAGCAAGGAATGGATTTTATGTTCATAGACATAAAGAAAAGTCTCCAATAAAGCAATATTGCAATCACAATCTGTACTGATAATGGAACACTTTAATGTAGATGTAAACCCTAACAAGATGAAACCCATATCATAAACAACCTCCTTTTTTTTTCTTAAAAACACTGTGTTCACCTTTTTTCATTGCATCTTAGTTCTGCTGATCTCTCCCAGGCACTTTGCATCCACTTCTTGTCCACATTCATTCTCCCCAGCACCATTTGCATATCATTTCTAAGAGCGGGTTTCCTAATGGTGACAACGGCAGGCCATGCCTGTGCAATGCTCGTCACCGCGGCCACTAGTATTATCCATCAGAGATCCGTGGTGAATTGCTGTTCAAAGGGCATATTAAAGTCGGTAAGGGGGCATTATGTTGCTTCCTCACCTCCTGTTTAACCACTTAAGCCCCAGAAGATTTTACCCCCTTCCTGACCAGGGCCTATTTTGCGATTTGGCACTGCGTGACTTTAACGGACAATTGCGCGGTCGTGCGATGCTGTATCCAAACGAATTTGACGTCCTTTTTTTCCCACAAACAGAGCTTTCTTTTGGTGGTATTTGATCACCTGTGCGATTTTTTGATCATGCGCTATAAACAAAAAAAGAGAGTCAATTTTGCAAAAATAGCAATATTTTTCACATTTTTTTATATGAAATTCCCCAAAAAAAATGTAAAAATCAAAATTTTTTAACATTTTAGGCCAATTTGTTTTATGCTACATATTTTTGGTTAAAAAAGCGTATTTTGATTGGTTTGTGAAAAAGTTATTGCATTTATTAACTACGGGAAAGATTTATGTCATTTTTATTGTTTTTTTTTTAAACTAGTAATGGCGGCGATCTGCGATTTTTTTGCGGGACTGCGACATTGCGGCAGACAGATCGGACCCTTGACTGACATTTTTGACACTTTTGGGGGTACCAGTGACATTACTACAGTAATCAGTGCTATATATATGCACTGTTACTGTAAAAATAACACTCGCAGGGAAGGGGTTAACTTTATTGGTGATCAAGGGGTTAAGTGTGTCCCTAGGGGTGTGATTCTAACTATTGGGGGCGTGGCTTGTGAAGTAACCACAGAGACATGCGATCCTATACAGCAGGATTGCATAGCCTCTGTGATCACTTCAGGGAGAATGACAAACGGCTGTGTTTACATTAGCCGTCTGTTTTTCTCCCTCTCCGGCGGGAGATCGTGAGTGGCCGCGGCCATCGGAGCCGCTGGTCACTCGCGCTAGCTCCCCAGGGAACGAGTGGGCGAGCGACATAGACCTACATCGCTTTGCCCAGCAGCGGAAGAGTGCTGGAGTAAATCCTTGTTAAGCGGTCAACAAGTGGTTAAGGGGAAGCAGTTAAGGCGGCAGTAAATTGCATCTCAATTATGTGTTTTTACCACTCCCCTAACTGCAGGTGTAACTGAGGCCTAAGGGCTCTTTCACACGGGCGATCCGACCAGATCCGCCTGTCAGTTTTTTAGGCGGATCTGATTGGATCCTCCATGCAGCTCTATGTGGCAGCGGATGTCAGCTGAGACACCTCCGCTGACACCCGCTGCCATCCGTATCTGATCCTGTCCGTGAAATCTGGACGGATGGAGACCATATGTTTCCATCCGTTCAGGGATCGGATCGGATGAGAGCGGACAGGCGGTCCGCTCTCATCCAATCCCCCATAGAGAGCAGCGGGAGCTGTGACACCTCCCTCTCCGCTCTGCAAGCGGAGACGGAGCTGTCATCCGCCGGCGGATCGATCCCCGCTGAGCAGCATGGATCCGCCTACGGAGGCGGACCGTGTGAAAGAGCCCTAAGGATTATCTTTTTGTTTGTTTTTTTTTCTTTGGAACCTCACTTAGCAGCCTAAAAAAGCTAATTGATGTTGGGTGTAGGCACAACAGCTGACATTCTGACAGGGGTTCTAACCCTTGCATTTCTGTCAAAATATTATTAAAAAAAAGTAAGATGATCCAGCTGCCAATCAAATTCATGTGGGTGGAGGGGTGGAGCGGAACAGCTGCATGTCAGTATGTGGTCCCTGGGGATGGGGGGAGCGCAAGCATGCGAAGTACTCCATAGTGACCCTGTAAGTGATTGTAGAAGGAGGGAAAACTAAAGCCTAAATTTAGTTAAAAGAATAAATAATAAGCACAAATGACATTACTTATCTTCGCTGAGATGTGTCCCTTGTGCTGCTGTGTCCTTGCTTAGCAGAAACCTTCCTCCTCTAATGCCCCCCCACCCTTGCTGCCATAATTTTCCAGTGGGTTAAAGCGGAGTTTCGGCCTATTTTGCAACTTTAGTGATTCCTGGAGTGCTTGCTATGCTGATCAACAATTGGGCATTTTCAATTTTTTTCGGGGGTCCCTTACCTTATTTTCGGGACATTTTTGATTGTACTTCCTCCTTCTCCCCCCTCTGTGGCCACGGCCACCAACATCACTTCCGCCTTTGCATTGCATCCTGGGAGCTGTTTGTCATCACTCCCAGGAGGCTGGAATCAGGAAGAACTCCCACAACACTCCCTGGAATCAGGAAGAAGGACACAGCAGATTACACTGTGGCTTCAGATGCCCACATCCAAGATGGCTGCGCCCAGACAGAATTTTTAAGTATGTTTTTGACTAAAATCCAATACTGTACACCTTGTAAATAGACTGTGCCCACCCTTTCTGCCCAGCTTAAGCGGATACTACAGCATCTATGAATGAAATGTGATTTATGTATAGAGGTTGATCCTTTCAATCATCACCTCATCCTTCATTCATAGATCATGTTGCATTCACAGAAGCTCTAGCACAGCTTCTCTGAATGGGGGAGCTGGGTGGAAAGGGTGAGCAAAATTGGGCATGAGAACCTGTCACAGCCCCCTCAGCTCTTTTAGCTCCGCCACACCAGAAAATGATAGTGGTGGTAGGGATGGAGGGGTGGGGGCATTGGTGGAGGAATATTTCTGCTAAACGAGGACATATCTTACTGAAGGTGAGTGATGTCCCTTGTGCTGATTTTTTACTTAGGCTTTTAGGTAGACTAAACTTAAAGTATACTAAAGCAATTTTTACAAGGCATCTTTAGCATTATAGATGGTACTAAAACTGGTCATACACCTTTTAGATTTCATTCATATCTTCCATCCATGCAATACAGAGCAGATTAATACATTTTCCACTATACCTATTGCTGTCAGAATACACCACCACCAGCTGCATCTGATTGGATAATGTCACTGTTTGGCTGTCAATATTCCTCCAGGCTTTTTTGACCTAAGGATTTTGGGTGGGAGAGAGCTGACAGGGCCACTCACTAAGTGAATATTAAACAGGAACCAGATGAAGTCCAAACAGTGTATGGCCAGCCTATGAAACTAGTGACCTGACATAGAACAATATGTAAGGATAGAGTGGTGATTGTTTGTCACGTCCGCCATGTTTCCCTCCTCGTTGGACACCAAGCAAGATTTACTTGAGAGGCCTACCCCAGGGTGGGATCTTCTGGGCTACGCTAGGCACCTCATACGGGATTGCTTTCCTACACATGGGGTAGCTTTGCTTTGTGCTGTCTTCATCAATGCCCTGGGCCAAGGCTGAGGCTGCATGGGGGAACACTCAATCTTAAAGTGGGCCTCAACTCTTAGAGATGAACGCACACCATGAACACTTGCACTACAACTGTTCTCCTGTGACTCTAGGGTCCCTGTGACTGTGTACACCTTCTCTGTAATCTGCATTTTGGAGGCGCATGCTGAGCTCTGTACACATCCTCCTGTCCAGCGTTTTCCACTGCTACTCCCCAGTCGTGGAGTGGGCCCTGCCGTGCATTCTGTGCAGGCTCCACACATGCACCAACTTAATTTTCAAACCTCCATACCTCTGTACAGGATGGAAACCTCTGTGGTGCAAATCTGCTCCTATTGCTCTGGGAGACAGACTGCTGGCAGAAGGAGTGCCAACAACATCTCTCTCATTGCTAGAGGCCATTCCACCAATAACAGGTACAGTACATGCTGGACGCTTGTTAACCACTTTACCACCGGAGAATTTTGCTGTCTTACGTCCAGGCCACTTTTTGCAATTCGGCACTGTGCAAATTTAACTGACGATTGCGCGGTCATGCAACGCCGTACCCAAACAAAATTTATGTCCTTTTTTTCTCACAAACAGAGCTTTCTTTTGGTGGTATTTGATCACCTGTGCGATTTTTACTTTTTGTGCTATAAACAAAAAAAGAGCGACATTTTTGAAAAAAATAACAATATTTTTCAAATTTTTTTATATGAAATCCCCCCCCCCCCCCAAAATGTAAAAATCCAAATTTTTTATCATTTTAGGCAAATTTGTTTTCTGCTACATATTTTTGGTAAAAAAATCGCAATAAGCGTATTTTGATTGGTTTGCGCAAAAGTTATTGCATATACTAACTAAGGGAAAGATTTCTGTCATTTTTGGTGGGTTTTTTTTTAACGAGTAATGGCGGCGATCTGCGATTTTTTTTTGCGGGACTGCAACATTGCGGCGGACAGATCGGACCCCTGACTGACATTTTTGACACTTTTGGGGCTACCAGTGACATTATTACAGTAATCAGTGCTATACATATGCACTGTTACGGTAAAAATGACACTGGCAGGGAAGGTGTTAATTTTTATTGGTGATCAAGGGGTTAATGTATGCCTGGTGCTTACTGACATGTGTGGGGGGAGGTGACTGAGTGACACAGGGACAGATCGCATGTTCAGCTATGCTGAACCCTGCAATCTGACCCTGTGTGTCACTTAGGAGATCCACCCGCTCTGTTTACACAAGCGGGCGGATCTCCACACTCGATTCCTCCTCCCCTGGCCCGCGTCCTGCTGTGACTGAAAACAGTGGGAGCGAGCCTCCGGCGGCGTGCGCGCGCCGCCCACAAGGGGAGGAGTCCAGCGACGTAGGTCTACGTCGCTGGACGATAACTAACCACTTTGCCGCAGTACAGTCAACGTGACTGGTCGGCAAGTGGTTAAACTTTCACTACTCTTGGCAACCACCTATGTCTTCACATTACTCCACTCCACATGAATATCTTCATACCTCAGTGTGTAAAGACCCACTCGATGAACCATGTGTGTCAGTTACTTGCAATACACCCCCTTTCAGCAACTTCAGACCTGGCAAGGACCATGTTTCAATACTCTACTTAAGAAAAGTGCAAAGGCAATACAGAGTCCAACAGTCACTGATTCCCTAACTTCAACTACAGGCTTGCGTGCTGCCCCGACATACTTGCAAAGGTAGAATCCATGTAATTGCAGTCCCTCAGAGGCACTCTTATGTTGATGTAAGTCCTTCAGTCCTTCGGGGTGAACTCCAGGTTCAGATGTCTTTACATCCTGAGGGTGACAGCTGGTATTACTCTCGGTCGCTCTCCCTTGGGCTTTTCATGGGTAAAATTCCTAAACTTTTCCTTACTACCTCTTCTGGGGAAATCTCCTCAGAGGTTCTTTTCATACTGGACAACTGTCCCATATTTATTAGGCTCTCTCTCTCACACACAAGGCTGTAATAGAGTTGTGATCACATCCTGTCCCTGGCATGCTGACTGTGAATAGTTCAAGACTAATGCCCCGTACACACGTGCAGATTATCTGAAGACTTTTGTCTGCAGACTTACCAAAGCCATATAATATGAGGTCAAACCTAAACACTTTCAATTTGTATGCAATCCGGCAGGCCCTTGCACTACATAGAAAAGGTAAGTCTGCAGACAAAAGTCTTCAGATAATCTGCACGTGTGTACGGGGCATAAGGCAGCACACAACTTCCCGATGAAGGAAGTTCATCCTTTGCCAGACACCTTGACAGCAGTGACACTTGCACATAGCCTGTCAACGGAGCGGACCAGCTTCCAGGCTTCCTCGCGGAATTTCCTGTTTTATAGCAGTCCATGCTCAAGTCTCCCTGATTTCTGGTAAGCACCCATCTTTACCATAAAGTGTAATTACACCAATGACATAGAAAGTCCATCACTTGAAAGCTTTCCGTAAAGGTTTCTGCGGTAAGGGGCCACCTTGACAAATATCAAAGATCCTATTTGGGAACACGATCACTTTCACAGAGTGGCACGCTTATTCGGCACAGAACACCTTTTTTTATACCCCACATTTTTGAGAAACTTGTGTTTTTCTCCCAGTTTTTGTTCATTTGATCAACTCGGACTTAATCATAACATTTTACATGTTTTGCACTTATTTTGATATGTGATATACACTAAATGTCAAGTTTATTGATTTTTACTCATATATTAGGTTAACGCACTATTCATTTTGTTTATTCTTCCATATTTATACACCAAAGGATTAGTGGGCCGGACCCAGAGAAGAACCCGCCAAAAAGGACCAAAAAACCAGTAGAGGCATTAACTCCTCCCTCCCCGGCCCGCACAGCACCTAGCTGGCTATTTAAACTTTTTTACAAGTAGACTTTAACATTTTCAATTCCAATAAAACTTTAACAATGTATTATGTTGGAGTTTTTCCTGGCTCTCAGTCTAAAGTCAAGTGTTCTTGAAGTAGAACACCATTTTAATCACAGTCATGTAGACAACAGCTTTAGTGGTATGTAGTCATTTTGTTTGTCAGTGGATGTCATTGTGGTGGAATCATGTGTCTGAAGGCAAACAAACGGTTAAGCTCATTTCCCGTTGAGCAATTCCTATAAATACTTTCGTTTTCAGCTCTGTTTATGAGACTGATCAGCCCTTTGCTTTTTTTCCTCTGTTCCGAGCTTCTTCAGAAGTTGAATTTCTCTCCCAGAATGGAGTTTGCTGACCTCAGAGATGAACTGAAGTGTTCCATCTGCCTGAACCTCTATACGGAGCCGGTATCGCTGAAATGTGGGCACATCTTCTGCCAGCTCTGTATTGCAAGTGCTCTAGATAATCAGGAAGAGGTTGGAGTTTATTCTTGTCCGGAGTGCAGAAAGGAATATGTGGAGCACCCTGTGTTGGAGAAGAACAGAAAGCTGTGTAACATTGTTGAGATTTTCCAAACTATCCAGCTCAAGCAAGAAAAGCAAGAGATCTTCTGTACTTATTGCACCGAGTCTTCTGTACCAGCATTTAAAACATGTGTGCCATGCGAGACCTCCATGTGCGAAGTACATCTCCTGGCCCATGTCAGATCCAAGTCGGTTGATCACCTTTTAACTGAACCCACTGCTTCGTCTGTGGACAGAAAATGTTCTGTACACAAAAAAATTCTGGAATATTACTGTACGGTGGATGGTACCTGTATCTGTATGTCCTGTTGGGTGGCTGGAGACCACAGGGGACACCAAGTGGAGCTTCCATTGGAGGCTTCTGAGAAGAAAAAAAAGATTCTTAGGAATACAGCTGAGAAACTGAACTCTGAAAGAGAAGAAACTAAGAGGAGAATCCAGAAATTACAAATTCACATGGCAGAAGAAAAAGAAAAGCAGCTGCTGTCACTGAGAAATTCATTGAGTTGTTTAGGGTCATTGGAAGAAAGTTTGATAATGTAAAGTCTGGAGTCCTTACTGAGATCCACAGACAGGTGGAGAAGATCTCACAGTCTGTGGCTAACCTAATTTGGCAACTAGAGACACAAAAGGATGAACTGTCCAGAAGGATCACTCAATTAAAGGACCTGTGTGACATCCAAGACCCAATAATAGTCCTTAGAAAAGACCCAGGGAGTGATCACTCCATACAGAACAGTGGTGATGTCACCAGTGATATATAAGAAGTTGGGAGTCTAGATGAAGCCATTATCTCATTGTTGTTACACAGAGGCCTTCTTCACTTAACTAAAAGTGTGATAAAAACGGGACTACAGAGAACATTTCCAGTGATGGAGAAGTCAGACATCTTTCTTGACATAAATACAGCTAATAATTTTCTTATTATATCCCAGGATCTCAAGTCGGTCACTCATACTGATATCTCTCAGAACAGACCAGATTGTCCGGAAAGGTTCGCAGATACACTTCAGGTGCTAAGTACATGCAGTTTCACATCAGGGAAACATTACTGGGAGGTGAACGTGAGTGGAAGGAAAGATTGGCTGGTGGGGGTGGTTGGTCAAAGCATCGAGAGGAAAGAAGAAGAAACTGCATCTGGCGTTTGTTGTAGCAACAAGTTTTGGTCTCTATATTTAGATGATAAACTTGCAGTAGCACATAGAAATATACAGAAAGATCTAACTTTACTTTCCCCTGTGAGGATTGTTGGGGTCTATCTGAATTATGATTCTGGTCATCTGTCCTTCTATCAGCTAAGTGACTTCATTAGACACTTATACACCTTCACCACCACCTTCACTGAGCCTCTGTATGCCACATTTTCTGTACAGAACAATTCCTCTCTCAGAATTATAAACTGAAATCCATAATAACATACAAGCTGGCTATACACTACTAGAATATGTTACGAATGTTCCTACAAAAATTCCCATGAGACTATTCTTAGAACCAGGGTTTATCAAACCAGGGTTCCGTGGAACCCTAGGGTTCATCCTGAGGTTGTTAGGGGTTCCGTGAGCAATGGACAATTTCTGCTTTTCAGATAAGTTCCCAATGACACCATTGTTCCTTTTAGCTATCTGTAAGGGGGTAATTCTTCCCAATGATGACAAGAGTAAGGAGCATTCTTCCCACTGACTGTCACACTAATGTGTCATGAGTTGTAGATTTTTAATTTTTAGCAGGGGTTCCCCGAGACCAGAAATTTATTTCAAGGGTTTCTCTGTGTTCAAAAGGTTGAGAAGGGCTGCTTACAACATTCTTTCTTGCCATCAATGGGTCAACTAATTTCATTTGAAAGTCCTTAACTGCTTGCCGACCGCCGCAAGTAGATTTACTGCGGCGGTCAGCCCCTGCCAGGCAGAGTGACGTTAATTAACGTCACTAGCCTGGGAGGGTCTGGGGAGCGAGCGCGCGCCCGCGGAGGCGCGCTCCCGCTCCCGCACGGTCACGCACCCCCCCCGCGCGTGTGACCAGCGGACCCGATGTCCGCCGGCCACTCGGCGATCGTCGGGGGAAGAGGGAGAATGTCAGGCAGCTTGTGTAAACAAGCTGCCTGTCATTCTCATCGCTGTAAAGACACTGATTACTCGGATCTAGTATGTAGATCCGTTGATCAGTGTCCTTACAGCTAGAGCCACAGCCAATCACAGTAAGAATCACGCCCCTAGGGACACACACAGCCCCTCCCTCCCAAATAAAGTTAACCCCTTCACTGCCAGTGTATTTTTACAGTAACAGTGCATATGTATAGCACTGATTACTGTAGAAATGTCACTGGTAACCCCAAAAGTGTCAAAAATGTCAGTCAAGGGTCCGATCTGTCCGCCGCAATGTCGCAGTACCGCAAAAAAAATCGCAGATCGCCGCCATTACGCGTTAAAAAAAAAAACAACAAAAATGACAAAAATCTTTCCCTTTGTTAGTAAACGCGATAACTTTTGCGCAAACCAATCAAAATACGCTTTTTGCGATTTTTTTTACCAAACATAGGTAGGATAAAACAAATTGGCCGAAAATGTTAAAAAATTTTGATTTTTACATTTTTTTTTGGGGGAATTTCATATAAAAAAATGTGAAAAATATTGCTATTTTTGCAAAATTGTCGCTCTTTTTTTGTTTATAGCGCGTGATCAAAAAATCGCACAGGTGATCAAATACCACCAAAAGAAAGCTCTGTTTGTGGGAAAAAAAGGACGTCAAATTCGTTTAGGTACAGCGTCGCACGACCGCGCAATTGTCCGTTAAAGTCACGCAGTGCCGAATCGCAAAATACCCCCTGGTCTTTTAGCAGGAAAATCCTCCGGGGCTTAAGTGGTTAAAATTTCACAAAGAACTGCTATTTAACCACTTAAGCCCCGGAAGATTTTACCTCCTTCCTGACCAGGGCCTATTTTGCGATTCGGCACTGCGTGACTTTAACGGATAATTGCGCAGTTGTGCAACGCTGTACCCAAATGAAATTGATGTCCTTTTTTTCCCCACAAACAGAGCTTTCTTTTGGTGGTATTTGATCACCTATGCGATTTTTTGATCATGCGCTATAAACAAAAAAAGCGTCAATTTTGCAAAAATAACAATATTTTTCACATTTTTTTTATTAAATTCCCCCCCAAAAAAATGGAAAAATCAAAATTTTTTTTAACATTTTAGGCCAATTTGTTTTCTGCTACATATGTTTGGTAAAAAAAATCACAAAAAGCGTATTTTGATTGGTTTGCGCAAAAGTTATTGCGTTTACTAACTAAGGTAAAGATTTCTGTCATTTTTATTGTTTTTTTTCTTAACGAGTAATGGCAGCGATCTGCGATTTTTTTTTTTTGCGGGACTGCGACATTGCGGCGGACAGATCGGACCCTTGACTGACATTTTTGACACTTTTGGGGGTACTAGTGACATTACTACAGTAATCAGTGCTATACATATGCACTGTTACTGTAAAAATGACACTGGCAGGGAAGGGGTTAACTTTATTTGAGAAGGAGGGGTTAAGTGTGTCCCTAGGGGCGTGCTTCTAACTGTGATTGGTTGTGGCTTTTCATGTAACAGCAGAGATCTACGGTCCTACATAGCAGGACCGTATGATCTCTGCTGTTACACAGGGGAGAATGACAGGTGGCTTTGTTTACATTAGCCGCCTGCCTTTCTCCCGGTGAAACCGACGATCGCGAGTGAGCGGTGGACATCGGGTCCGCCGCTCACATGTGTGGGGGGGTCCGTGAGCGAGCGGGAGCTCGCCTCCGGCGGCGCGCGCTCGCTCCCTAGAGCCTCACTTAGATCTACGTCGCTTTGCCTGTGAGGGGCTGACTGCCGACGTACATAGTCGTTAGGCAGTCGGCAAGTGGTTAAATAGAATCCCAGACATACACCGTTAACCATTTCATGTAAAATGTGTCACACAATATTGGTGCTGTGGTTTTTTAAAGGCAATTTTTTTGGAAAAATACAATTTAATGAGTTTTAATGTGCAAAGACGAAACATAATAACTAATTGTATGGTAAAATATAAAGGATGATGTTATGCCCAATAAATAGATATCAAACACGTCACGCTTTAAAGAGGAAGTAAACCCTCCTCTGACACTTGTACCTATAGGTAAGCCTATAATAAGGCTTACCTATAGGTACTGTAAATATCTCCTAAACATGTACCGTTTAGGAGATATTTACCTTACATGCAGCCAGTGACATCACTGGCGCATGCGCTCTGAAAGAATGGCGACTGGTGCCGTTCCTTCAGAGCCCCGTGCCGTGACTGTCGGCTCCCGCGCGCGTGCGGAAGACGGGCGACTGGACATGTCGCCCGTCATACAGGTAAGCGGGCGGCATGGCGGGGGCTCGATCTGAGGTAAGTATTGCATAATGAGCTAGTATGTGATGCATACTAGCTCATTATGTGTTTCTCTTACAGGTAGACAAAAAAAAAAAAAAAAGTCGGACGCGTTTACAACCTCTTTAAAATTGCGTATGCCTGTGGAACAGTACCAAACTAGGGTACCTAAAAACTTCCATAGGCAACAATTTAAAAACTATTACAGATCACAAGTTTAGAGTTACACAAGAGGTCCGGTGCTGGAATTATTGCTCTTGCTATAATGTTTGTAGCGATACCTCGCATGTGTGGTGCGGACACCGTTAACATATGCATGCCCGACCTATGTATGCGTTCATCTTTGTGCACACGCATTGGGGTGCGGGGGTGCTTTACATTTTTTTTACTTAAAAGGTTTTTTTTACACTGTCTCTTTCCCTTTTTTTTTTATCAACCTTTTTGCTATCACAAGGGATGAAAAACATTTGAAAAAATGAAGTTGATACACCAAAATTACCACGCATCTGAACCACCAAGACCTAAAACATACCTTTTAATGCAAATCTTCACTTACGATCATTATCTAAAATTTTCAAAAGGATTAATAAAAAAAAGGTGGCTAAAGTCCCTCCTCTGGCCTCCAAAGCAGCCAATCATACACAGATTGGCCTGATCAGCTGCTCTACTGGGCAGTAAACACAAAACCAAAACTGGAAGTGACAAAATACTCTGGTGACAAAATTGCTTCTGGTTTCTTAGACAATAGAGATGTTCGAGGACGTTCCAGGCCTAGATTATCTCTATGGTCAGCCAGGGAACCACCAGCTGCAATCTTGGGTTTCCCAGTGGGACGGTAGACCCTGGGAAGGCAATAGAGGGGACCTCCTCGGTTGGACAGTAGAGCCTTGAAACGCAGTGTGTGTGGGGGGGGGGGGGGCACACACACCTCCTCCACTGTCTGTAAAAGAGATTCAGTAGCTAGGATCACTTTTCCAAAAAGAGCATTGACGAACAAAAAAAATATACAGGGATGATGCTTGTAGGTACAAGTATCTTCCCACTATAACTACTGCAACTCAAGGAAATACCGGGATGTCCTTGGGCGGCAAGTGGTTAAACAGTTTTCAGTACAATATGTAGAATTTTTTCCCCAATGAAAACCACATTCACAGTTACAATTTCATTTGTTTGGGCAAACATGAATGTTTTCATTATTAGAAAATCAAATAAACATTCACAAAAATGAAAGTCTTGGTATGGAATTCTACTGATGTATGAGCAGCTCTAGGTGTCTCCTATCTTTGCTCTCAACATTCGAAACCCTACTTGGAGAGTCAGATGCCTGTCCCCTGCTAAGCACTGTGGATGCATCTGTGGGCCCCTACATTGCTATAAGACATGGTTGTTATGTAGCGGTTGGTGAGATGGAACCGAAATACTGAGAATGGGACCAGACTGAAGTGAAGATAGGAGGCACAACTTGCCAATGTATTCATACTTCTTCTTTTGCAGGCTGGCAGGAATAAGTCACCTATAAAACAACCAATATTAATAATGCCAAAAATATTTAATTTTGCTAGATCTAATTCAGTATTTCCAGAGGTGGAGTAAAAACAATATAAAATAAAATCCTAGAATATTTTTTCACACGCACACAGCAGTGCCAGGGATGGAGGTATTTTAATAAATAATATAGTAAAGTTATCAATTGGATTATATGGTAGCATGTGCTTTTCTGAATTGAAAACTCTAAAGCCCCGTACACACGTACCGATCGTCCGTCTTTTGTCCAGGGCTGTCGTGTCCGCTGAAAACTGCAAAAGACTGCACATGAATTTTGTCGGCCAACAACAGCCGACTGCAGAAGTGATGTCATGTGATGGTTAACTTTTTTCTTCTCTGAGCATGCCCAGTCTTGCAAATCTGCTGATTGTCGGCCGAAATCTGTACTGACTGACGCACAATCGGCCGTTCTGTTGTCAGCGTACAAAAATTTTAATGCCTGCAGGACAGATTCTGTTCGGCCGAAAATGCGCTGTCGGCTGTCGGAAGCATCATACTAACAAGCCAACAATCGGCCGATCGTTCGGCGGCCGAATATTTGCGGCCGACAATCGGTACGTGTGTACGGGGCTTAACTCTGACAGAGGGCATGAGGGACTACTGCGGAAAGACCACTGCTTCCGCTCAAAGAGTAAGGTTCCGTCTCTGCAGATGCTGGCAGGGGACAGGCTTTTCTACTCAGACTGTGGCTGCTTTCTAGGATATGCAGACTGTACTTTGCATACCTTTTGTTTTTATGCATTTGAAATGTATTTCGTTTTTTATTTAATATAGTAATTGATTTAGGCTAGGTTTCCACTAGTGCGGCTACGAAGTCGTGCTACTTCTAGCACGACTTCGTAGCAAAAGTAAACCGCGGCTTCAGTTAGACTTGTCCCTCATATATAGAGGGAAGTCGCGCTCAAAAGTAGTACACGATTTACTTTTGAGGTCGCGGCAACTGAAGCCGCGGCAGTGGAAACGTGCCCCATTGAAAACAATGGGGTTTGACTTGCTGTGCGACTTGACATGTGTCAAGTCGCACCGCAAGTCGCACTAGTGGAAACCGAGCCTTAAGCTTAAAAACCTCCTTTGTCCACCTTAGTTCCTAAAATGTTTACATAATATTCTATGGATGTAATAAAGGATATTTAATATAAAACAGCTTGTAGTGTTTACCACTTGCCTACAGGGCACTTTCACCCCTTTCTGCCCAGGCCAATTTTCAGCTTTCAGCACTGTCGCACTTTGAATGACAATTGCGCGGTCATGCAACACTATACCCATTTTACATTTTTAGCATTTTTTTATTCCCACACAAATAAATGCTTTCCTTTGGTGGTATTTATTTACCACTGGGGTTTTATTTTTTGCTAAACAAAATGAAAAAAGACCAAAAATTGTGAAAAAAAAAAAAAAAAATTTTTCTTAGTTTATGTAATAACATTTTGCAAACAGATAATTTTTCTCCTTTACTGATGTGCTCTGATGAAGCTGCACTGATGGGCACTAATAGGCAGCAGTGATGGGCCCAGATGAGGCTACACTGATGAGGCGGCACTGATGAGGAGGCACTGATGAGGCTGCACTGTAATGTGGCCCTGATAGGTGGCACTGATGGGCACTAATAGACAGTACTAAAGGGGAATGATGGGCACTGATTTGCAGCACTAATAGGCACTGATTGGCACTGATAGGCAGCACTGATAAGCACTGATTGGCACTGATAGACAGCACTGATAGGTACTGATAGGCGGCGCTGATGGGCACTGTTGGGGCTGCATTGATAATCAGGACACTGATGATCAGTGCCCTAATTATCAGTGCAGATGTCCCCTTTCACACTAGCCGGTCACCGGCTCCCTCCTCTCCTTGGGCCGTGAGGAAAGGAATTCCGATAGCTGTCACATGTGTTTACATCATGATCAGTTGTTATTGGCTCATGTGATAAAGAGCTGCTGTGATTGGCTCTTTACCCCCAATCACGATCACAGGAGGAAGTCGTATGACACCCTCCCAGAACTCGCCGACCACGCTGTAGCCGTCATTTTGCTTTAGTGCGGTCGGCAAGTGGTTAATGCTGAACTCTGGGCTGGTGTAAAATATACCCATACACTGGCGACTCACTGCACCACCCCCCCCCCTCAATTTCCCCCTTCCCTCAATCTAACCCCTACAACCTCCCCTCTCCACTTTGGGGGTTAATTGCACATTTTGTCTAGGGAAGTGAAATACTTACCCTATTCCTCACCCATGCTCCTCCAGCAGCTGGCACTCTTGTTATTGCTCTGGCACCCCCCAGATGTGAGTGGGTCCTTGAGGTCCTCATGAAAAATGCTGGACTGAGGGTGCTTTTAAGCTAAAGGGAATACTGGTTAGTGTCTCAAAGAATCACGGTTTCTTGAGTCTGCTACCAGAGCAAGCAAAGGACTTATTCTTCCATACAAATGCTGTATGGTTCAGCAGAGGGTCTGCAATTCAGTTCAACCAAGCGAGGCCAAGTGAGAGTTGTCCTCATCTGTGCATAGGTAAATTTGGAGTATCCCAATAATCCCTTCTCCTATCCAAGTTCTATCAATAAGTAAAAAAAAAAAAAAAAAAAACAACAAATCCCCTAGACTGGTCATTGGATAACGAGCGGATGAGTGTGCACCTGGTCGTGTGAAAATACCCAAGCATCTAGCTGCAGGATAATCAGAGGAAGACCCAGGGAAATCTATACTATACTATACTATATGCTACATATACAAGGCCTATATGTAAGCTATAGGTATTTTATTCATTGAATGATATCTGCTCTTGTCATTTAGAAATGTGTCCAATACATACAAGGTCAAAGACTTGCTTCCCAAAAAACTTTTTACTGTTGGCATACAGATAAATAAAACTGTGAAAAAATACAACCTCTGTCTCCTTCCTTAATTTTTCAGTAACTTATAACAATCTGCATGATTACATTCCTGACATGATACAGTATACAGCAAGTGTAACTTTCATAAAAGCTCCACCTTTTATCAATAATATTCCACCCTTGCTCTCCAGTCCAGTAGCTTTGCCTAAGCTGGGATGATGTCATCATTCTGCTGCACTCAAGAAAAGCATTTCCTCAGTCTACTCTGTTTCCAGTGGTCAGATTGTATATTGGAACTTTGCAGCAAGTCACAAGGTGAGGGGGCTGATCTGTGTCAGACATTTGTAAACACTGCTAAGAATCACATGGGCACCAGAGTTTACATCATTGTGGAAACTATGAGTTGACATTTCAGTCTTGGAATTAGGTGGTAACTCTGGATGATGTCTAAACAAAGATAGCCCCGTCCTCATGGAGAGAAAAGCAGGTGAAGACATTACGTTTAATTCACAAAGCTAACACACCAGACTAAAGATCTCCATTTTCAAATAAATTACAAATATTTTCAGCTGAATCCAATGAGATTTGATAATGACAGTCACATGGCTTTGGCTTAAAATGAAGATACTTATCCTTGTGTTTAGGCTTTGTGAATTGAGCCTATTGTCAGGGGGAGTCCTGTGATCTCTGTGAGAGATAATAAATAAATGGATGTGCTACACTCATAGGCGTGTGCATAGGGCCTGGGCGCACCCTAATTCCCTAATTACCCTGTGCGTGGGGATTCTACCTGCTGATATTTCACCAAAGCCTCCCCCCCCCTCCCCAATTGGGCTCATAAATAAAATTTAATAAAATAAAATAATAAAATAATAAAAATAAAAAACTACTGACACGGTCCACTGTCCTACTACATTTTTAATGTTTTTTTTAGTTATTTAGAAGCGGGTATATATATATATATATATATATTTGCAGGTATAACAGCTTCAACTCTTCTGGGAAGGCTGTCTACAAGTTTTAGGAGTGTGTCTATGGGAATGTTTGACCATTCTTCCAGAAGCGCATTTGTGAGGTCAGGCAATGATGTTGGAGAGAAGGCCTGGCTAGCAGGGTATTCTATCAGGTTGTTGAGGTCAGGACTCCCACCCCAAACTCGCTCATCCATGTCTTTATGGACCTTGCTTTGTGCACTGGTCCAAATAATTTGGTGGAGGGGGGATTATGGTGTGGGGTTGTTTTTCAGAGGTTGGGCTTGGCCCCTTAGTTCCAGTGAAGGGAACTCTTAAAGGTGTCAGCATACAAAGACATTTTGGACAATTTCATGCTCCCAACTTTGTAGGAACAGTTTGGGGATGGCCCCTTCCTGTTCCAACATGACTGCCCACTAGTGCACCAGATAGCTAAGAACGTTGTATTCTGTGGCTGAAGGTACATTAGGCATTCACAGGATACAAAAGTAAGTGTCGGCCACTATAGGCCCCTAAAATTAGCCCACATGGGTTTACCTGACAGCTAAGAACGTTGTATTCTGTGGCTGAAGGTACATTAGGCATTCACAGGATAAAGAAGTAAGTGTCGGCCATAAAAGGTTCCAAAAATTAGCCCACATGGGTTTACCTGACAGCTAAGAACGTTGTATTCTGTGGCAGGAGGTACATTAGGCATTGACAGGATACAGAAGTAAGTGTCGGCCAGTATAGGCCCCAAAAATTAGCCCACATGGGTTTACCTGACAGCTAAGAACGTTGTATTCTGTTGCTGAAGATACATTAAGCCCCGTACACACGTACCGATGGTCGGCTTACAAATGTTCCTCTTTTCTCCCCGGGATGTCGGTGTCTGCTGAAAAGTGCAAAGACAGCACAAGGACAGCACAAGAATTTTGTCCGCCGACTGCAGAAGTGATGTCATGTAATGGTTAACTTTCCCTGTGTTTTCTATTTTCTGAGCATGCCCAGTCTTGCAAATCTGCGGTCTGTCGGCCGAATTGTGTACTGACAGGCGAACAATCGTCCGTTCTGGTGTCGGCATACAAATATTTTCATGTTTGCAAGAAAGACTTTTGTCCGCGGATTGTGCGCAGACATCTGTCGGAGGCACCATACAATCGGCAGATCCTTCGTCCACCGACGTTTGTATGCCGACGATCGGTACGTGTGTACGGGCCTTTAGGCATTCACAGGATAAATAAGTAAGTGTCGGCCATAAAGGCCCCAAAAATTAGCCCACATGGGTTTTCCTGACAGCTAAGAACGTAGTATTCTGTGGCTGGAGGTATATTAGGCATTGACAGAAAAAATAATTGTCGGCCATGAAAGGCCCCAAAAATTAGGCATTCAACGGACATGAAATGCCTTTTATGCCGCTGTATTTAGCAAAGACAAGGACCATGAATTGTTGTGGGTTGCCTGTCATGAGGAGGAATTTAAATGAAACATGGTCTACTGGTCACATGTGTTGAATTCCTCAGAGATCCATGCCTCATTCATTTTTATAAATGTGAGGTAGTCAACACTGTCATGAGCTAGGCGAGTGCACTTATCGGTCACGATCCCCCCTGCTGCGCTGAACGTCCTTTCGGACAGGACACTGGAGGGGGGGCAAGCCAACAGTTCCATTGCAAATTGTGCAAGCTCTGGCCAGAGGTCAAGCCTGCCCACCCAGTAGTCCAGGGGTTCATCACTCCTCAGAGCGACCACATCGGCCATTAACCCAATGTAGTCGGACACCTGTCGGTCTAGGCATTCCCTGATGCTGGATCTGGAGTAAAGCTGTCGATGGGTCAGCTGAAAGAAGGATCTCATATCTGAAGTGACCAGCACATCTTCAAACCGCCCTCTTCTTGCAGGCGCTGTTGGATTGCTACCCGCAACTTTCTCTCTGTGACTGGAAATTCCTCTGCCAGCGCACACAAAGCAGAATGCAGCATTTCTTGCAGCAAGGCCTGCAAGTGCTGCATTCGGACCGCCATCTGTGATGGTGGTAACATTTCCGTCAATTTTTGTTTGTACCTGGGTCTAAGTACGTTGCCAACCAGTATTGGTCCTTGCCCTTTATGCTTTTTATACGGGGGTCCCCCTTATAACACTGGAGCATGAAGGCCCCCATTCACACTAAACTGGAAGCGGTGTAGTGGCCTCGCTCCAGCTCATCATATAGGATAATGTCGTCCTCGTTCTCCTCCCCCCATCCACGGATAACACCAGGGATCCCAGAAAGGTTTAAAGCATGCTCTTCTTGCTCCTCCTCATCCACCCCGGCACCATCCTCCTCTGACTCCTCTTCAGACTCCTGTTGTTGACTTGTCTCAGATGTTGGAATTCATCCAACATTGCGACTTCCTCATCTTCCTGCTCCTCGACGGCTTGATCAATGACACGACGCAATGCACGCTCCAGAAAGAAGGCGTAAGGTACGATGTCACTGATGGCGCCCTGAGCATGACTGACCAGTTTGGTGATATCATCGAATGGCCGCAGAAGTCTGCATGCATCGCGCATGAGCAGCCACTGGCGAAAAAAACCCAAGCTCCCCAGGACCTTTCCTGCAGCAGAGTTTGTACAGGTAGTCATTAGCTGCACGTTTCTGCTGGAGCAGCCTTTCAAGCATATGCAACGTTGAGTTCCATCGCCTTGGGCAGTCACAAATAAGACGCCTGACGGGCAGGTTGTGTCGCCGTTGAATGTCAGCAAGGCGAGCCATGGCTGTGTAAGATCTTCTGAAATGGCCCGAGATTTTCCTGGCCTGCCGCAAGACGTCCTGGACCCCAGGGTATTTGGCAAGGAATCGCTGCATCACCAAGTTCAGGACGTGTGCCATGCATGGCACGTGTGTTATTCTGCCCTGTTTCAGCGCGCTCAGCAGATTGGCATCGTTGTCGCACACCACTTTACCAACTGTCGAATTGAGCGGTGTTAGCCACTGATCTGCTTGTGAACGCAAAGCTGAAAGGAGTGCAGGACCAGTGTGGCTCTTGGCTTCCAGGCACAACAGACGCAGCACAGCATGGCAACGTCTCACCTGACACGTGGAATAGGTTCTGGGGATCTTGATCTGATTCTACAGTACAGTGAGTACAGATCTGTGTCAGGGGGCCTGACCTGAGGGGGGCCACCTCTGTAGCTAGAAGAGTCAGAATATGATGTACATTCACCAACTCTATTGCTGGAGAGAAAAGAGCAAGGAGACTTGCTCAGTGAAAGTGTGCTTTTAAGTAATGATAACGGCAGCGGTTGCTATAGGCAATGACCGGACATTTACCAAAGAAACAATATGTATTCTCAGGTAAAGTGCTGGAGTGCCGATGGGGAAAGGATGTGCTGTATTGTAAGAGAAAATCATTGAGTTAGGCAGACCATTCAAAATTTTTAGGCTGTAACACACCGAAATGCTGCTTTTTGCAATGTGCTGCAATGCACAATGAAGAGAAAATGGGAGTAAAATTGGGGCATCCTTGGTGTCAGTGGAAGTAATAATAACTCCCAGCATTGGTGTCAGTGGCTGCAATAAACACCCTCTTCATTGGTGTCAAAGGTCACAAAAATAATTTCCAGCTTTGATGTCAGTAGCTGCAAAAATTACCTTCAGCATTGAAGACAGAGAGTACAATAATAACTGCCAGCATTGGTATCTGAGACTGCAAGATTAACCCCAAAATTGGTGACAGTGACAGCAATAATAACCCCATTATTGGTCTCAAAGGTCACAATAATAACCCCCAGCATTGGTGTCAATGGCTCCAAAAATGATACTCAGCACTGGTGTTAGTGGCCGCATTAAAGTGATAGTAAAGGTTAATTTTTTTTTAAAATAACAAACATGTTATACTTACCTTCTCTGTGCAGTAGTTTAGCACAGAGCAACCCTGATCCTTTCTCTTTTTGGGCCCCCTCCAGTGCTCTTGGCTCCTTCTTTCTGACCAGTGCCTCCAATAGCAAGTAGCTTACTATGGGGGCACCCCTGCGCGCTCACTCCGGAGCCCTGCTCTATGCATCCATAGGACACACAGAGCAGCAGCTCGGCCCCGCCCCCTTCCTCCCCCTCCCTGGCTGTGCTTGACATCAGTAATAACCCTCAGCATAGAAGTTACACCTCGGTCACACCAATCGCAACATTGAAATCATGCTACTTCACTTGAAGTAACACGATATCAAAGTAGTACTACTTCAGGTGCTACTTGACATCTGTACAACTTCATGCACAGATGTCTATGTAAGTCGTACCTGAACTTTCAAAAAGTAATGCAAGAACTACTTTCAAAATCGGTGTGACTCTGATGGAAAATAGGGTGTGACTTGTCATGCGATTTGAAACTATCAAACCGCATGACAAGTTGCACTGGTGTGACCAGAGACGGTCAACCTCCAGCTTTCTGCTCTGCCCCTCCAACACTTACTGAAGGGGAGGGAGAGGCTGGCTCAGTCTCCCAGCAGCACAGCTTTAAGGCTGAACCAGCTGCCGATTCAGGCATCTGCGTGGATCCAAGCTGTAAAGTCAGGATCTTTCCCCAACCTGGACTGGCTGAGTGACATTTTACCTGATCCTTCCACATCAAAATAATAAAATAAAAATCTTTTTAGATATACCTAGATAAAGCAGCCACTATGCAATTGTGATACCAACAGCAGTGCTAAATCCAGAAAATAGTACTGTGAAGCAATAAATACCACACATAAATAAAAATTAAATAAAAAGTTTAACCATGCAATTCATGCTCAATAAACATACAAATAGTTTGGTATGTATGGTCTTATATGAGGCGAGGAATATACTTTCGTATATATTTTTCAGATAAACATACAAATAAAATGCAAATAATTATAAAAATGGTTATTTATTTTGCAAATAGTCCACAATAAATAGTGTTAAATACAAATTTATATAAGTGCAAACATACTGTATGTAAAGTGGAGAAAAAAGTCGAATGCACAAATCTGTGATAAATGACAACTTCAATGTGGCAACGAATTAATGCTAGAAGTGTCCCCGCACTCCTACTTCTTCCTGAAGAAAGCGTGCATCCACCACCATGTGTCACCATTTAAAGGAGCCTTTTACCGGACAGTGTAGACCAGAGGTGTCAAACTCAATTTAATCGCGGGCCACATCAGCATTATGATTGCCCTAAAAAGGGCTGGTTGTATCTGTAAGACTAGATGTCAAGAGCATCCTCTACTCTTACATAAGACGTCAAGAGCCTCTCCACCATCAGAAGTTGAGTCCCCCACCCTCCCTTACATCACAGTGCACCTCTCTTACCTTGTGGTGCTGCTGGAAAGAAGCTGGAGGCATTGCTGGAAAGCAGAAAGTATAAGGTCTGGAGGAGGACTTGAGCTCTCCTGAAGCTACAGGAGAGGTGTGAGGGCCACATAAAATGGCCTGGAGGGCCGGATTCGGCCCGCGGGCCTTGTGTTTGACACCTGTGGTGTAGACCATTAAACTAAAAATGGTCAGCGCTCAAACACATCCTGCATCACATGGTTTTCCAGGCCTAAGTTTCATCCTCCACCTGGATCACTCCACCAACATTAGATGTTTGCCATTAAAATAAAAAAATAAAAATAGTATATTCCCATAGTGAGGTATGTAAAAATTAGAATTTATTAATAACATTCCACTTAGGTAGAACAATTCTAAAAAAACATGCTCTGCATATATCATAAACAAATAATCACTGATAACACTTCCAGTTTAGCAGGCTGAATTGAGCACGCCGGGCTCCAGGCTCCAGTAGGCAGGCGTATGTGATGACATCACAACGTAGTCACACCTGACGGGTTTCATTGGAAATTATGTCATCAGGGGACTGGCTGGACAAAAATATGGAAACACCAGGTAAAATAACAAAATCCTTACCTAATATGGTTCTGGACCGACTGTTTTAATGCCCCCTTTCCCTCAATGGATGGTGGCCGTAGGAGTTTCAAGCCCCCCATTCATTTATTTCAATGGAGGGTTTTGTAATAGGTCAAAAATGGTCAACTGATTGGGAATGTTTTAGAATTTCTGGGGGGTCCTCTAGGATAGGTCATTTAACGTCACCTGACCTTCAAGAACATTCCAGAAATTCCCAGGACCCCTTTTTAAGCAGGAGACTTAGGGGGATCTTAGCCAGTCACCAGAACATCCCACTGATTTTGTCTGATTTTGTTTACAGTTTTAAAGTATTTTTTGATTAAAAGAGTTTTGGTGAATTGTTTATATTTGTGAAACCAATAGGCAAGGCTGCGGCTGTCATTAGTCCAGTTTGGTGTGTCTTTGTATGTTTGGTGTTTATGGCCCCTACGGTCACCTGCAAATAATGTAGTGTTTCTAAATTTTTGTTCTGTACATCATGCAGGAAACTTAAATGCATGGCCCACTACTAGACAACCAGAATAACAAAAACAATTAACATTCCCACAATCACATTAAAAACCTCAATGCAGTTGAGTGAAACCAGCCACCTAATGGTAAAATACAAATACTACAATGGCGAGTATAGTGAATAAAAATAGAGAAAACTCCATCTCGTGGCAAATGTAATTACTACAATTGCCAGCAAAGCTGAAAAGAAAAAGATGAAATTAATTGGCCCAAAAAATTCCTCATTGAGGCCAACATAAAATCTTTATGCCCTAAACACATTCTGAATTGAATTACACATCAAAGCAAAGCACCAACATAATCAGCTATTATTGATAAAGCTTTTAATGTCCCATTCAATGTTTAAGCTAAAGGAGACATCGGTTTTTAGGTCGTATCAACCTCCCTCCTAGTAAAGGTCCCCCTTCAATGGGGTGAGAACTTATTATTAGGTAAAAAGGTGGTGCCTGCAGGATTTTTTTGCATGGTATTTTGCGTAATGCTTGGGTACATTGTGATTAAGGACACCAGATCTGATATTATACATATGTTCCTTCAACCTTGTTTGTGACTTTTCAACTTTTCTCGCCACATATTGCTGGCCACATGGACAAATAACCAAATAAACCACACTTTTCGTGTTACATGTTATGAATGTTATGTCATATGACTTAAGCCCCGTACACACGTACCGATGGTCGGCTTACAAATGTTCCTCTTTTCTCCCCGGGATGTCGGTGTCTGCTGAAAAGTGCAAAGACAGCACAAGGACAGCACAAGAATTTTGTCCGCCGACTGCAGAAGTGATGTCATGTAATGGTTAACTTTCCCTGTGTTTTCTATTTTCTGAGCATGCCCAGTCTTGCAAATCTGCGGTCTGTCGGCCGAATTGTGTACTGACAGGCGAACAATCGTCCGTTCTGGTGTCGGCATACAAATATTTTCATGTTTGCACGAAAGACTTTTGTCCGCGGATTGTGCGCAGACATCTGTCGGAGGCACCATACTAACACGCGTACAATCGGCAGATCCTTCGTCCACCGACGTTTGTATGCCGACGATCGGTACGTGTGTACGGGCCTTTAGTCGTCTGATTGGAAGAAAATGTTTACAGTTTCCTACCCTTAGATTTATTTATCCTACAAACTTCACATTTATAACAGGGGTAGAAACCTTTAAAATCTTGAAATACTTGAGGTCTCCTAGGGGGGTTCATAATATTGGGTGCTATAACATTCCTTAAAGATGGAGTGCTTATCTACATTACATCAGGGTCATTTTTCAACACCCCACAATGTTTTTTAATAATATTCTCGATAGCTCTATGTTGAATTGAATATGACAAAATGAAAGCCCAGTTGAATGTCAGAATCTAATATATCTCTAGCATGCTTGACAAGTAATTTCTATTTCTCTATGCTACCTCATCTATAACCTCATCCAAATCCTCACTTTTATAGCCTTTTTCAATAGATCTCACCTTAACGCACTGAGATTGAGTATAAAAATCTTTAATCCCAAGAATTGGCTCTAAGCGACAATAGTTCCAGGCAGAGGCGGAACTAGAACTTTCAGGGCGCCGGTGCAAAAAATCTGGGGCCCTTCCCACTGATCCCAAAGCCCTTTACTCTCATTGTGGGACCCTTTATTACAGTCCCACAGCTGGCCCCCTTCCTGCTGTCTTTTTTTTTTAACATTTTAGTTTATTTACCGTATTTATCGGCGTATAACATGCACTGGCGTATAACACGCACCTCACATTTAGGAGGGAAATTTTAGGAAAAAAGCTTAAAATTTTAAATAAACAGCATTGAACTCAGAACTATTTTTTTTAATCAAATGCAGTCTTACCTGTGCCCATGAATGCAGCCTCATCAGCGCAGTGTCCATAAATGCAGCCTCCCCAGCGCAGTGTCCATAAATGCAGCCTCGCCAGTGCAGTGTCCATCAATGCAGCCTAGCCAGTGCAGTGTCCTCTGCAGCCTAGGCAGTGCAAGTGTCCCCATTGCAGCCTAGCCAGCGCAAGTGCCCCCAATGCAGCCTCGCCAGCGCAAGTGTCCCCAATGCAGCCTCGCCAGCGCAAGTGTCCCCAATGCAGCCTCGCCAGTGCAAGTGTCCCCAATGCAGCCTCGCCAGCGCAAGTGCCCCCAATGCAGCCTCGCCAGCGCAAGTGTCCCCAATGCAGCCTCGCCAGCGCAAGTGTCCCCAATGCAGCCTAGCCAGCGCAAGTGTCCCCAATGCAGCCTAGCTAGCGGAAGTGTAGCGGAATGGACACTGAGAGTGTGGTTTGTGTTGAAATAGTGACCATAATATTACCGAACAGTGTCTCTGAGGAAATATATAAAGATATATTGCAGATTGCTAGAATATGGCAGAAGTGTTTCATAGACCCCTGCTAGTGGGGTGGGGTTTGTTATTGTGAATACCTGCATTCCATTGTCCTATTGTTCCTGTCTGCCTTGTAAGCATATTATGGGATGTGTGTTTGTGTGGAATGACTCGAAGAGGGAGTGGTAGCTCTCTTGTGTTTTCAATAAACAAGGCATTCTAGTTGTTGACTCCCAGCCTACGTGTCGTCTAGTTCTTGGGAGGGAAGGATGGTATAACGCTACCTGGATTGTTGCATGCTGTACCTGCCTATTTGCATTATTACCTGTTTTCCTGTCTATCAGCGGAGACCCTGTGGATTAAACTACTTCTCCGCTACAGCAAGTGTCCCAATGCAGCCTAGCCAGCGCAAGTGTCCCCAATGCAGCCTAGCCAGCGCAAGTGTCCCCAATGCAGCCTCACCAGTGCAAGTGTCCCCAATGCAGCCTAGCCAGCGCAAGTGTCCCCAATGCAGCCTAGCCAGCGCAAGTGTCCCCAATGCAGCCTCACCAGCGCAACTGTCCCCAATGCAGCCTCGCCAGCGCAAGTGTCCCCAATGGAGCCTCGCCAGCGCAAGTGTCCCCAATGCAGCCTCGCTAAGCGCAAGTGTCCCCAATGCAGCCTCGCCAGCGCCATTACATTGCATTACATTACTTTTTTTAAAAAGCCGGGCAGCTCTGAGGCAGAGGGGGACAGGCCGTGCGAGGAGAAGCGAGTACGAGCCGCCGCTGTCATCTGACGTCCCGGCGCCTATGATAGACATCACACGTCCCGTGTCCCGGCATTGGGCCACTGTGCTGTCTATCATAGGAGGCGGGACTTCCTATGACAGCAGCCGCTTGTCCTTCGTTCTGCTACGCCCGGCCCGCCCCCCTCCTCTTCCTCTCAGCGCTGCCCGACTTTTTTTTTTTTTTTTACTATATCGCGTATAAACTGAAGCATAGTAAACACAGTTTACTGTGCCTCAGCTATGAATGAAAAAAAAACAGAGTCAGTGATCATTACCTATGGCACATTTACTGGCTCTTTCCCCACTCTCTAGCCACTGAATATCTGCGGGAGGAAGAGGAGGAGATGCGCGCAATTTAGCGAATGCATGGAGAGATCGGTTCCTCTACATGCCGCTGCCCATGCTACCCCTCCTATCTAGGTGTACAGAGGGGTCACACAGGTAATTGTGACCACTGTATGTACTCCCCTGGTTCCAAGCATCTGGGTGGATCATACCTGTAAAGTCAGGATCTTTCCCCATCCAATACTGGCTGAGTAGGGTCAGCCCGCTGTCAGCTGAAAACAGGTCACAGGACAATACTTCTCCTTTAAAATCAAGATAGACTTCTCATTTGAAATTCCTTGCTAGCCCTCCACCCAGTGTGTTGAGAGTTTCGGGATGAGATGCTACACTATTATCACGGGAAAGGTGCCCCCCTCCCTCCTCGCTTACTCTGTATTTCACGTTAATCTGTCTATATAACTACTGTTCTAAAAAAGGAACGGACAGAGGGTGCACCAACCTAGTGCATTATCTTTAAAACAATTTATTAAAACAAAATAGCTTACACATTGTACTCACAAAACAAGTTGGAACACGGGCAAACATGTGCAATCAAGGACCACTAAGACTCTCCACTGGGCTTCCTCTGCTGATGCAGGCCATGGTGGGATGTGGACCTCCAAAGAACCGCTTATGCGTTTTGGGGTGTCCCCCCCCCCCCCCTTCATCAGAGCTAATTGGAGGTATTAGTAGTAGGGCTTTTTATACATCACATCCCACCACGGCCTGCATCAGCAGAGGAAGCCCATTTGAGAGTCTTGGTGGTCCTTGATTGCACATGTTTGCCCATGTTCCAACTTGTTTTGTGAGTACAATGTGTATGCTATTTTATTTTAATAAATTGTTTTAAAGATAATGCGCTAGGCTGGCGCGCCCTCTGTCCGTTCCTTTTTTTAGAGTCTGTTTGGGTTACCACGACCTGTTGAGAGTGGCAGCACAGCCGGGACCATTCAACCTGAATCGCATTCTCAGGATACCCGTTTCAAGATAGCCCCTCAAGCACAGGAGTCATATATCTTTTGTATATATAACTACTGTGTCTGATTGGTTTATATCTCTTTTCCCCCATATACGAGGGAAAAAAATATTCTCAATCTGATAGTACCTAATGTGACTTTGTTTTGTCAAAATGCTCCTTGTACTCTGAGTTGGGCAATTTCATTCTGGTCTTATTCACGGGCCACTATACCATAGAGTAAACCAAGCAAACAAAGAAGTAAAAGTTGACGGTTATACTGGACTTTAATGTTAGAAGAATGAAGGCCCCTTGACCCTCCTTTAGGGAAAGGGAGCCTTGACTGCTGGAAGCATGGCATCACTGTGGGTGTGAACCTAAAAGAAAAGTTAGGTAGCTCCCTTGGGATTGGCTACAAAGACCTGAGGTGACTGGGTGGAGCCTGAACTCTAGGAAAAGGCTACGCTGGGGCACATCCAATGCTCTGAGGAGATTCAGCTGTTACAAGAGTTGCTGGGTGAGTATTCCTCCTCTGTTCACAGGCCCCTCACTGCCAGATTTCACAGGAGTTCTCCTTCCCCAGCGTTCCTCTACCATCATGGACACAGAAATGTTATCCGGGCTGACTGGCTGCTTTCTCTTCTTATGGTGAGACTGTCCCCTCAGCTCCTACACCTGCTGACCATCCCCCGCTGCCATTCCACCCTCCTCCAGGTACATTTCAATGCAATTTCTCTCCATCCAGTCCCTCCAGGGTCACTACTAATACAGCCAGACACAGAACCCCTCTGGAGCTACTGGCGCTGAGAGCGCTGGCTCCTCTCCTTCTCTGCCAGCTCCTCACTCTGCCTTCCATCCCCTGAGATCTTCCCAGTGCTGCCATGTCTCCAATACAGCATCAGCCTCTGTTAATGGACACCGCCAGAGTTGTATAAAGTACTCAAAACCCATACTTGAGTAAAAGTACAAGTGTTCGATCAAAAAATGACTTGAGTGGAAGTACTAAAGTATTCAACATTTTTTGTACTTAAGTATTGCAAGTAGTTTTTTTAAAAATTTTGCTACTCAAGTACTGAAAGTAAAAGTACCAGTAGTTTTGAAAAAAAAAATGCTACTCAAGTACTGAAAGTACAAGTACAAGTACTGTGTTATGTAGTTATTAAAGAAAGAAGTCAAAAGTTTGAACATCATATTTTTTTTTATTATTTCAAATGCAGCTTTTATTTATACATACAGTAGCATTTATTTTCGTATGCACTGATAATACACATGTTTTGAGCTTCATGAAACCCGCCATCTACTGTTCTGGCAGTGGTCATTTTTATAATTGTAACGAGTAACTATGCAGCACAAAAAAAAAATATCGGAGTAGAAGTATTGAAATCATTGAAAAAATGTAGTGAAGTAAAAGTGGAAGTAGGAGAAAAAAATTCTACTCCAGGAAAGTACAGATACCGCCTTTCGGTACTTAAGTACAGTAGTGAAGTAGTTCTACTTAGTTACTATACATCTCTGGACACCGCCGAACCATTCTAGGATTCCCAGAGCATCACATGTGAATGGACCTCATATGCTCCTTCCCTGGATTCTGCTTCACTCAGCTCCCTGTGCCCTACAGGGCAGGAACTGATTTACACTATCAGCTCTCATCTCCTCCAGCATATCACTCATCTCCTCTCACTGCTTCACTCAGCTCCCTGTGCCCTACAGGGAAGGAACTGATTTACACTGTCAGCTCTCATCTCCAGCATATCACTCATCTCCTCTCACTGCTTCATTCAGCTCCCTGTGCCCTGCAGGGCAGGAACTGATTTACACTGTCAGCTCTCATCTCCTCCAGCATATCACTGCCTGTGTGAGGGATCAGGTTTCCATACAGCAGGAGGCACTGATCATTAACCCTTTGCATCCCTGCCTCAGCCTGCATACCAGACAGCATTTCAGAGTTACAGCCTCCCCAAGTGAATTTTGTTTCTGTGTCACTTGAGGCTGGAGGCTTCTTCCTATTAACCCTGCATGTCCCAGCGCAACCTCTGACACACAGGGTCAACTTATGGACTCCAGACTCTCCCTCCAGATCTTTCTGAAGGCAATAGTCAATCTTCCTACTCAAACTCTGCTGGGTAAGTATGATTATAGGGTGGTCTGTAATAAGTCAGGTGTAGCTGTTTCAGAGCCACTGATGCATTTTTGAAGCAGTCCAATCAGTTTTTATTTTTTTACTATAGTTGAGTGTCACACCAGCTGTGGCACCCACCCCATCCTCCAGGGCCTGGTTCTCCCCTAGGTGACCCACTATAATTAATTTCCCTGTCGATTTGCACAATTGATTAAATAATTACATTTTAAAGATGGCACCGTCAGTTCACAGATGTGCTGACGCGGGTGATTTTTGATACACAGACAGTTGACAAATAAACACATATTGATGCTAATACTGAGGGTGAAAAATCAAAGCAACTTCCTTGAATTTTTGGAACTGGCTGCATGGTTTTCTGTGCCTATGCATTGCTCTGTACAAAAAAAAAAAAAAAAATTCCAGAACTAGCATTTTCCCTATTCAATTATGTGGATCTCAGTTGGGAGGCCTACAAAACATATGGAAGGCAATGCTGTTTAATTTTGATACCCAGTTTTGCCTAAATGACTGCCAGAAAGAACTGTGTTTTGACTGCCCAAATGTTAAGCCTCGTACACACGCAACGAATTTCCGCCGACCGGTCGTCCGTCTTTTGTCCAGAGTGGTGTCTGTTGGTTGAAATGTGCTCTAGACTGCACACGAATTTTCCCGCACGACAGAATTCTACTTCAGAAGTGATGTCATGTGTTGGATTGCTTTCTATGTGTTCTTTCATCTCTGAGCATGTCCAGTCTTGCTCACAAGATTTCTCCCCATTGAAATCTGTACTAATGAGACGAAAATCAGACGTGTTTTGACGGTCGACAAAAATTATATATCCTGCACACCAGGATTTTTTCGGCCGAAAAGTCGGAGTCGGTTGTCGGAAGCAGCATACTAACAAGCCGAAAATCTGCAGATCGGTCGTCGGACGAAATTTCCCGGCCAAATTTCTACTCGTGTCTACGGGGCTTAAGTCTATGGTATATGTATATTGACCTGCGTTGCTAGCTTCTAACATTATTTACTCTTGCGCTGACTTTTACTCTGCATATTGTAATTACTCATGTGCCTACACAGGCCAGCTTCTTTCCAGTCACCCGTACAGAATGTCAGCAGTATACCAATTGTCATCTGCTGGCTGTTTATCGAGAGCCACTGTGTGCGGTACACCGCATGTCACTTTTAAACACAACTTTTCCCTCCAATCTGGATTTATTCAGGGATTTTGGATCTCGTTCATGCAACCCATAATGCTCCTTGCGGGTTTCCTCACTTGGTGTGGTACCCGAAAAAGTACCAAAAAAAAAAATTCCAACTGATACATCATTTTTCTATCCCTACAGGCTTGTCAGTTAATGGGGGTATTATCAGGAGAAATCCCAGGACTAATACTCCACTTTTGATACAGCAATTTCTTTGCTAAATTTGCTGGTGCTTCTACCCTTCTGCTGAAGGCCGACATCAGGTCTGCCTTTCGCCTCCTGCCTGTACACTGTGACTGTTCCATCTCAACAACGCGGAAGGTCATGCCCATCTTCTGTCCTTTTGGGCATTGAGATTGACATTGTAGAAAGGGTCTGCCAACTTCTTAGGGTTAATTAGTTTCTGTCCTTATTTAAATTTCCAAGGGACTCTAGGAAGCCCTGGCTGTGGCAGCTTCAATACTTTTGGGCCATCTTGTTTTCACATTCTGCGTACTTCTGATGGGTAGTCTATGAGATGTATATCGGACACACGTCTTTACTAGTGTTGAGCGAACACGGACTGTATTATTCGTGTTCGTACCGAATAATTGGATTTTTGTTACCCGAACACGAACACGGACACTTTACTGTATATTCGGGTAAAAATCCGTGTTCGGTCGTTTTATTTCCGGGTTTTGCATGCTTTGGCGCTCTTTTCATGGCGGGCTTTCAACAGCCAATCAACAATCGTTTAACTGGTGTGCCTTAAGCCATCCCAGCCATGCCTGCAAATGTCTCAGTAGCTGTGATTGGCCGTCTGAAGCATGTGACCAAGTCTTTATAAGTTCGAGGCAGCCGCAGCGGCGTCATTATGCTGCTTAGATCAGGGACAGAGCACACATCAACGTGCTGGCTGCTGATTAGGGAAAGATAGGCAGGAAAAAACCATTTGTGTCCGGATAGAATTGAGGGACAGGTCGGAGTGTTTAGGCAGGGCGAGTTGTAGGCATTTTAGGGATAGAGTCTGCTGAATTATAGGGTCAGTGTGTTCTACAAACTACAATCGATATTGCTGTGTGGGGTGGGGTCTGCACTTAGTTCTCCTGATCTACGATCTCTTCTCAATCCTGTTAGGGACAGAGTCTGCTGAATTTTAGGGAAAGTGTGTTCTACAAACTACAATCGATATTGCTGTGTGGTGTGGGATAGGAGATAGGCAGGTGTCAGTGATCCACATCCATTTTTCTGTGTGTGGGCTGCAGTGAACACAATCTTTTTGGGGTGCAGTGAACACAATCCTTTTGGAGTGCAGTGAACAAAATCTTTGTGGGGTGCAGTGAACAAAACCTTTGTGGGGGTACAGTGAACACAATCTTTGTGGGGTGCAGTGAAGACAATCCTTGTGGGGTGCAGTGAAGACAATCCTTGTGGGGTGCAGTGAACAAAATCTTTGGGGGGTACAGTGAACACAATCTTTGTGGGGTGCAGAGAAGACAATCCTTGTGGGGTGCAGTGAACAAAATCTTTGGGGGGGTACAGTGAACACAATCTTTGTGGGGTGCAGTGAACAAAACCTTTGTGGGGTGCAGTGAACACAATCTTTGTGGGGTGCAGTGAAGACAATCCTTGTAGGGTGCAGTGAAGACAATCCTTGTGGGGTGCAGTGAAGACAATCCTTGTGGGGTGCAGTGAACAAAATCTTTGGGGGGTACAGTGAACACAATCTTTGTGGGGTGCAGTGAACAAAACCTTTGTGGGGTACAGTGAACACAATCTTTGTGGGGTGCAGTGAACAAAACCTTTGTGGGGTACAGTGAACACAATCTTTGTGGGGTGCAGTGAAGACAATCCTTTTGGAGTGCAGTGAACACAATCTTTGTGGGGTACAGTGAACACAATCTTTGTGGGGTGCAGTGAACAAAACCTTTGTGGGGTACAGTGAACACAATCTTTGTGGGGTGCAGTGAACACAATCTTTGTGGGGTGCAGTGAACAAAACCTTTGTGGGGTGCAGTGAACAAAACCTTTGTGGGGTACAGTGAACACAATCTTTGTGGGGTACAGTGAACACAATCTTTGTGGGGTGCAGTGAACAAAACCTTTGTGGGGTACAGTGAACACAATCTTTGTGGGGTGCAGTGAACAAAACCTTTGTGGGGTACAGTGAACACAATCTTTGTGGGGTGCAGTGAAGACAATCTTTGTGGGGTACAGTGAACACAATCTTTGTGGGGTGCAGTGAAGACAATCCTTGTGGGGTGCAGTGAACAAAATCTTTGGGGGGTACAGTGAACACAATCTTTGTGGGGTGCAGTGAACAAAACCTTTGTGGGGTACAGTGAACACAATCTTTGTGGGGTGCAGTGAACAAAACCTTTGTGGGGTACAGTGAACACAATCTTTGTGGGGTGCAGTGAAGACAATCCTTTTGGAGTGCAGTGAACACAATCTTTGTGGGGTACAGTGAACACAATCTTTGTGGGGTGCAGTGAACAAAACCTTTGTGGGGTACAGTGAACACAACCTTTGTGGGGTACAGTGAACACAATCTTTGTGGGGTCCAGTAAACAAAACCTTTGTGGGGTACAGTGAACACAATCTTTGTGGGGTACAGTGAACACAATCTTTGTGGGGTGCAGTGAACAAAACCTTTGTGGGGTACAGTGAACACAATCTTTGTGGGGTGCAGTGAAGACAATCCTTTTGGAGTGCAGTGAACAAAATCTTTGTGGGGTACAGTGAACACAATCTTTGTGGGGTGCAGTGAACAAAATCTTTGTGGGGTGCAGTGAAGACAATCCTTGTGGGGTGCAGTGAAGACAATCCTTGTGGGGTGCAGTGAACAAAATCTTTGGGGGGTACAGTGAACACAATCTTTGTGGGGTGCAGTGAACACAATCTTTGTGGGGTGCAGTGAACACAATCTTTGTGGGGTGCAGTGAAGACAATCCTTTTGGAGTGCAGTGAACACAATCTTTGTGGGGTACAGTGAACACAATCTTTGTGGGGTGCAGTGAAGACAATCCTTGTGGGGTGCAGTGAAGACAATCCTTGTGGGGTGCAGTGAACAAAATCTTTGGGGGGTACAGTGAACACAATCTTTGTGGGGTGCAGTGAACAAAACCTTTGTGGGGTACAGTGAACACAATCTTTGTGGGGTGCAGTGAAGACAATCCTTTTGGAGTGCAGTGAACACAATCTTTGTGGGGTACAGTGAACACAATCTTTGTGGGGTGCAGTGAACAAAACCTTTGTGGGGTGCAGTGAACAAAACCTTTGTGGGGTACAGTGAACACAATCTTTGTGGGGTGCAGTGAACACAATCTTTGTGGGGTGCAGTGAACACAACCTTTGTGGGGTACAGTGAACACAATCTTTGTGGGGTGCAGTGAACAAAACCTTTGTGGGGTACAGTGAACACAATCTTTGTGGGGTACAGTGAACACAATCTTTGTGGGGTGCAGTGAACAAAACCTTTGTGGGGTACAGTGAACACAATCTTTGTGGGGTGCAGTGAACAAAACCTTTGTGGGGTACAGTGAACACAATCTTTGTGGGGTGCAGAGAAGACAATCCTTTTGGGGTGCAGTGAACACAATCTTTGTGGGGTACAGTGAACACAATCTTTGTGGGGTGCAGTGAACACAATCTTTGTGGGGTGCAGTGAACAAAACCTTTGTGGGGTGCAGTGAACACAATCTTTGTGGGGTGCAGTGAAGACAATCCTTGTGGGGTGCAGTGAAGACAATCCTTGTGGGGTGCAGTGAAGACAAACAATCCTTGTGGGGTGCAGTGAACAAAATCTTTGGGGGGTACAGTGAACACAATCTTTGTGGGGTGCAGTGAACAAAACCTTTGTGGGGTACAGTGAACACAATCTTTGTGGGGTGCAGTGAACAAAACCTTTGTGGGGTACAGTGAACACAATCTTTGTGGGGTGCAGTGAAGACAATCCTTTTGGAGTGCAGTGAACACAATCTTTGTGGGGTACAGTGAACAAAACCTTTGTGGGGTACAGTGAACACAATCTTTGTGGGGTGCAGAGAAGACAATCCTTTTGGGGTGCAGTGAACACAATCTTTGTGGGGTACAGTGAACACAATCTTTGTGGGGTGCAGTGAACAAAACCTTTGTGGGGTACAGTGAACACAATCTTTGTGGGGTGCAGTGAACAAAACCTTTGTGGGGTACAGTGAACACAATCTTTGTGGGGTACAGTGAACACAATCTTTGTGGGGTACAGTGAACACAATCTCATACTTCTGAAGCTTTGAGGGTGCTGCCTGTTCTATACTCCTCCTCCTCCTCCTCCTCCATCCTTTTAGGTGTACAAACAATAGTAATTGGGGCCTAGTGTGCTTCTGTACGTGTGAAAAACATACACTTTTTTTGATCATATTTCCTATTCCGCTATTCAATAAAAACCTTTGGGGCTCAATTAAATTGCGGAATAGTCTGTGTCGGTACGTGTGAGATCCACCTTTCCAAGTTTTTGGGGTTCATCTCATACTTCTGAAGCTTTGAGGGTGCTGCCTGTTCTATACTCCTCCTCCTCCTCTTCCTCATCCATCCTTTTAGGTGTACAAACAATAGTAATTGGGGCCTAGTGTGCTTCTGTACGTGTGAAAAACATACACTTTTTTTTGATCATATTTCCTATTCCGCTATTCAATAAAAACCTTTGGGGCTCAATTAAATTGCGGAATAGTCTGTGTCGGTACGTGTGAGATCCACCTTTCCAAGTTTTTGGGGTTCATCTCATACTTCTGAAGCTTTGAGGGTGCTGCCTGTTCTATACTCCTCCTCCTCCTCATCCAGCCTTTTAGGTGTACAAACAATAGTAATTGGGGCCTAGTGTGCTTCTGTACGTGTGAAAAACATACACTTTTTTTTGATCATATTTCCTATTCCGCTATTCAACAAAAACCTTTGGGGCTCAATTAAATTGCGGAATAGTCTGTGTCGGTACGTGTGAGATCCACCTTTCCAAGTTTTTGGGGTTCATCTCATACTTCTGAAGCTTTGAGGGTGCTGCCTGTTCTATACTCCTCCTCCTTCTCCTCCTCCTCCTCCTCCTCATCCATCCTTTTAGGTGTACAAACAATAGTAATTGGGGCCTAGTGTGCCTCTGTACGTGTGAAAAACATACACTTTTTTTTGATCATATTTCCTATTCCGCTATTCAATAAAAACCTTTGGGGCTCAATTAAATTGCGGAATAGTCTGTGTCGGTACGTGTGAGATCCACCTTTCCAAGTTTTTGGGGTTCCTCTCATACTTCTGAAGCTTTGAGGGGGCTGCCTGTTCTATACTCCTCCTCCTCCTCCTCTTCCTCATCCATCCTTTTAGGTGTACAAACAATAGTAATTGGGGCCTAGTGTGCTTCTGTACGTGTGAAAAACATACACTTTTTTTTGATCATATTTCCTATTCCGCTATTCAATAAAAACCTTTGGGGCTCAATTAAATTGCGGAATAGTCTGTGTCGGTACGTGTGAGATCCACCTTTCCAAGTTTTTGGGGTTCATCTCATACTTCTGAAGCTTTGAGGGTGCTGCCTGTTCTATACTCCTCCTCCTCCTCCTCCTCATCCATCCTTTTAGGTGTACAAACAATAGTAATTGGGGCCTAGTGTGCTTCTGTACGTGTGAAAAACATACACTTTTTTTTGATCATATTTCCTATTCCGCTATTCAATAAAAACCTTTGTGGCTCAATTAAATTGCGGAATAGTCTGTGTCGGTACGTGTGAGATCCACCTTTCCAAGTTTTTGGGGTTCATCTCATACTTCTGAAGATTTGAGGGTGCTGCCTGTTCTATACTCCTCCTCCTCCTCTTCCTCATCCATCCTTTTAGGTGTACAAACAATAGTAATTGGGGCCTAGTGTGCTTCTGTACGTGTGAAAAACATACACTTTTTTTTGATCATATTTCCTATTCCGCTATTCAATAAAAACCTTTGGGGCTCAATTAAATTGCGGAATAGTCTGTGTCGGTACGTGTGAGATCCACCTTTCCAAGTTTTTGGGGTTCATCTCATACTTCTAAAGCTTTGAGGGTGCTGCCTGTTCTATACTCCTCCTCCTCCTCCTCATCCATCCTTTTAGGTGTACAAACAATAGTAATTGGGGCCTAGTGTGCTTCTGTACGTGTGAAAAACATACACTTTTTTTTGATCATATTTCCTATTCCGCTATTCAATAAAAACCTTTGTGGCTCAATTAAATTGCGGAATAGTCTGTGTCGGTACGTGTGAGATCCACCTTTCCAAGTTTTTGGGGTTCATCTCATACTTCTGAAGATTTGAGGGTGCTGCCTGTTCCATACTCCTCTTCCTCATCCTCCCTTTAGGGTAGGAAAAAATTTAATCGGGCCTAGTCTGTGTTTGTACGTGTGAGATACACAGTTTTTTATCCTATTCCGCTATTCAATACACACCCTTTTGATGTAAAAAACATTAAATTGCGGCATAGTTTGCATATTTGACTGTGAGATACACCCGTGCGATACTGTTGTTCTTTTGTTCCGCTATTCAATAAAGACCTTTCTAGGGCAAGATCTTAAATTTCAGAAATATGAGGAGAGCGTCAAATAGGGGCCGTGGCCTGGGTCGTGGTGGTGCTGCTGCTAGAGCTCCTGTTGCAAGGAGAGGACATGGTCGATCTGTGCCAGCTACACGCACAAGTGAAACACCTTCCTCAAGTGTGAGTAGGCGACAGAACCTGCATCAGTATTTGGTAGGGCATCATACGCCCCTAGAAGTGATGAGGCCAGAACACAGAGAGGCGATAGTAGATTGGTTTGCTGCTGACAGTGCCTCCAGTTCCTTCACATTGTCTCCCACCCAGTCTACTGCAGAAAGGTCAGAGTTGGCACCTGCAGCCAATGTCCAACCGTCTTTCACCTCACCCCCTTGCAAATCAGGCAAGCAGTCTGAGCCCCAAGCCATAGAGCAGTCTCTTATTCTTTTTGAGGACTCTGTCAGCAGGGTTTCCCAGGGCCATCCACCTAGCCCTGCCCCAGAAGTGGAAGAGATTGAGTGCAGCGATGCCCAACCACTTATTTCTCAAGATGAGTACATGGAAGGACCATCACAGCACGTCTCCGATGATGACGAAACGCAGGTGCCAACTGCTGCGGCGTTCAGCATTGTGGAGACCGACAGGGAGGGCAGGGGTGAAGACTGGGTGGAAGATGATGTGGAGGACGATGAGGTCCTCGACCCCACATGGAATGAAGGTCATGCAGGTGACCTGAGTAGTTTGGAGGAAGAGGCGGTGGTCGCACAGAGCCACCAGCACAGCAGAAGAGGGAGCAGGGTGCAGAAGCGGAGCGGCCGTGCCCTAGACACTACGCCTGCTACTGCCCAACGCAGCAAGGGAACGAGCGCACCAAAGTCAGCTCAAAAGAGTTCTCTAGCGTGGAAGTTCTTTAGAAAATATGCTGATGACAGGACACGAGTGGTTTGCACCCTGTGCAATCAGAGCCTGAAGCGAGGCATAAACCTTCTCAACCTGAGCACAACCTGCATGATCAGGCATCTAAGTGCAAAGCACGAGCTGCAGTGGAGTACACACCTTCAAAACCAAGAAACGTCTCTGGCTCATCCTGCTTCCTCTTCTGCTGCAGTCTCGGCCGCTCCAGCCACCTCTGTAGTCATACCGGCACCTGCCACCCCGCAAACAGACGATCTGTCAGCAACACCACCACCTGGGTCACCAACAACCATCTCCACAATGTCCCGTGGAAGCGTTCAGCTTTCCATCTCCCAAACACTTGAGAGGAAGAGGAAGTACCCCCCTACCCACCCGCGATCCCTGGCCCTGAATGCCAGCATTTCACAATTATTGGCCTTTGAAATGCTGTCATTCCGTCTGGTGGAGACGCCCAGTTTTAAAAAGCTTATGTCGGTGGCTGTCCCACAGTACGTCGTGCCCAGCCGCCACTACTTTTCCAGGCAAGCCATCCCTTCCCTGCACAACCAAGTGGGGAAAAAAATCAGGTGTGCACTGCGCAACGCCATCTGTGCCAAGGTCCACCTAACTACCGATACGTGGACCAGTAAGCACGGTCAGGGGCGTTATATCTCCCTAACGGCACACTGGGTAAATGCAGTGGCGGATGGGCCTGAGGCGGATAGCAATTTGGCACATGTCCTTCCACCACCGAGGATTGCAGGGCGCTTCAGTTTGCCTCCTGTTCCTAACTCATCCTACTCCGCTACCTCATCCTCTACCGCCTCCTCATCCGGACAGCGTAATACCTTCACCACCAACTTCAGCACGGCCAGGGCTAAACGACAGCAGGCAGTTTTACAACTTGCCTGTTTGGGGGACAAACCACACACCGCGCAGGAGTTGTGGAGGAGCATGGAACAGCAGACAAATGAGTGGTTGCTGCCAGCGAGCCTCAAGCCCGGCCTGGTGGTGTGCAATAACGGGCGAAATCTCATAGCAGCTCTGGGCCTAGCCGGTTTGACGCACATCCCTTGCCTGGCGCATGTGCTGAATTTGATGGTGCAGAGGTTCCTTAAAAACTACCCCGATATGTCAGAGCTGCTGCAGAAAGTGCGGGCCGTCTGTGCGCACTTTCGGCGTTCTCACCCTGCTGCTGCTCGCCTGGCAGGGCTGCAGCGTAACTTCGGCCTTCCCGCTCACCGCCTCATATGTGACGTGCCCACAAGGTGGAACTCCACCTTGCACATGCTGCAAAGACTGTGCGAGCAGCAGCAGGCCATAGTGGAGTTTCAGCTGCAGCACGCACGCATGAGTCGCTCTGCGGAACAGCACCACTTCACCACCAATAACTGGGCCTCCATGCGAGACCTGTGTGCCTTGTTGCGCTGTTTTGAGTACTCCACCAACATGGCCAGTGGCAATGACGCCGTTCTCAGCTTAATTATCCCACTTCTATGCCTCCTTGAAAAAACAATTCGGGCGATGATGGAAGAGGATGTGGCACAGGATGAGGAGGAGGAGGAGGAGGATGAAGAGGTAACATTTCAAAGGCTTTCAGGGCAGTCATTCGCAAGGGGCTCCGAGGGTGGGTTCCTGCACACACAAACGCCAGGGACACAATTGTCCAGCAGGGGCACAGTTCTGGAGGATGAGGAGGATGAGGAGGAGGAGGAGCTGGAGGAGGAGATGGAACCATGTTCACAGCAGGGTGGCACCCAGGCCAGCTCATGGCCATCACTGGTGCGTGGCTGGGGGGATACAGAGGACACGGACGATACACCTCCCACAGAGGACAGCCTTTCGTCGCCTCTGGGCAGCCTGGCACACATGAGCGATTACATGCTGCAGTGTCTCCACAACGACCGCCGAGTTGCCCACATTCTAACTTGTGCTGATTACTGGGTGGCCACGCTGCTGGATCCCCGTTACAAGGACAACGTACCGTCCTTAATTCACTCACTGGAGCGCGATCGCAAGATGCGCGAGTACAAGCGCACGCTGGTAGACGCGATGCTGCTGGCATTCCCATCTGACAGCGGGGCCACAGTGGAAGCACAAGGCAGAGGAGGAGGAGGAGGAGGTCGCCAACTCAACCAGGGCACCGCCAGCACCTCAGAAGGCAGGGTTAGCATGGCCGAAATGTGGAAAAGCTTTGTCAGCACGCCACAACAAACAGCAGCACCAGCAGCTCAGATGGAACGTCTTAGCAGGAGGCAGCATTTTACCAACATGGTGGAGCAGTATGTGTGCACACGCCTACATGTAGTGAATGAGGGGTCTGCCCCCTTCAACTTCTGGGTCTCCAAATTGGGCACATGGCCTGAGCTTGCCCTTTACGCCTTGGAGGTGCTGGCGTGCCCTGCAGCCAGTGTATTATCTGAACGGGTATTTAGCACGGCTGGGGGTGTTATAACAGACAAGCGCAGCCGCCTGTCCAGAGACAATGTGGACAAGCTCACGTTCATTAAAATGAACCAGGCATGGATCCCACGGGACTTTTCCGTACCTTGTGCAGAATAGCAATGGATACCGACCTTACCCAGCCATTGTTCCATTTTTGCTCTTTCTCACTCTTTTGGGGTGTACCCTCATTTAAAATTTGTGAAAAGAAGCAGTGTTGGCTACCTCGTCCTCCTCCTCAGGGCCAGATTAACGTAGGGGCTATTGGAGCTGCAGCTCCATGCAGGCCCCTACCTTTTATATAGGCCCCGGGTTGGCCATATTCACTGTGACCGCTCTTCTGTCACTTGTAAACACAGAAGTCTGGCTTCTATGCTCGCTTCCCCAGGCAGCACCCTCAGAACCTCCCCACACAGCGCGAAGGCCGGACAAGGAGGGACAGTTGCCGATGCATGGATGTGTTTATGGGCTTCAGAGACAGCATCCCATGTTGAATTAGGCATGCATGGCTGCACCCTTCCTCCTCTGGGTGCATGCCAAGGCACGGCCCTTAAGGCCCTTCAAAATCCTCAGCACCAAGACCATGATGCTCTTAATCCGGCCCTGGTCCTCCTCCACCACCGCTTCCACCTACACCGCCCATAGGTGTGCGCAGCCTATTGCATTAGGGTGTGCACCCCAAAGTTGAAATACACATGCATGTGTTTGCCTACATGTACATGGCCCCGATACATTACTCTCCCTGCTGGCAAAGAGAAATAGAGCAGAGCAGGTGCGAGGGAGATCTTTCCCATCTCCTCACTGGCAAACAGAGCGATAATGCTATGTGCCCTAGGTGATTATCGTGTGCCCAGGTACACCAGGCACACCCTGTGCGCACGCCTATGACACCGCCACATCCACCACCTCAACCTCCCTCCTACTCCATATGGGCCTCGTCCTTCAGAGATGAAGAACATTGTTTTATTTTTCTGTTTTTTTTTTTGTTGTTTTAAGTTATTTCCCTATCCACATTTGTTTGCAGAGCACTTGCCATGCTCTTAACTACGTTTTGCTGCCATTTGCAGCACTCTAGCCCTTTCCATTGGTGTTTTAGAGCCATTTTAGTGCCTTAAAGTTCGGGTCCCCATTGACTTCAATGGGGTTCGGTGTCCGGGAAAAGTTCGGTAAAAGTCCGGGACACGGACCCGGACTTTTTTTTAAAGTTCGGCCGAACCCGTCGAACACGGACATCTAGGTGTCCGCTCAACCCTAGTCTTTACGTAAAAATGATCAGCCCTATGTGTGATGACTTTGAAGCGCAGTTGTCCTTCTTGCACTCTGAGGCTATGTTTCCACTAACGCGCCTACAAAGTCGTGCGACTTGTTTGCTACTACTTCTGGGGACTTCGATGCGACTACCTTCTATGAGGGACAAGTCGCACTGAGGTCGTCCAGAATGTTGCAGAGTGCGATCACTGGGTGCAGCGGAGTCCATTCAGATCAGACATTGTGGAGTAAACAGGAACTGGCTTCTTTATTGGAACATAACACAGAAAGCAAAGATGTCTCTTCATTGTAATAAGAACAACAGACAGGAAGAGATAACCAACAAATACAGTACAGTGTACAGGATATTACAACACATCATAGAAAATGCATAGCACATCACTGAGCATTAGCGACATCTAGTGTCCTATTTGTGAACTGCAGTTAATCTGTAATAGGCTAAGCTTTAAAGTTGTTGTATCTCCATTCTCCAACACAGAAGTGGTGCAAAAACCTTTTCTCAAGTCACTGCGTCTTGAGGCGCAGCAGTTAGAACGGTCCTAATTAAAATGAATAGGTTTTGACTTGTCATGCGAATTGACATGTGTCGAGACGCACAACAAGTCACACTAGTGGAAAGAGGGCCTTATGGTCATTCTTTTATAATGGAGGAATTGCTGTACTCCCATCTGGAGTTTTACAGGGCTGCATTCAGCTCCAGTAGCTTTGGCATTTCTTCCAGGGTGACTGGTCTGCTGAACCTTGGCTGGCCTCATGGGCCCAACTCTATCTGTTGTGTAACATGATGCTGTTAGAGCTCTTTCCAGATTTGGAGACAGTGGAATTAATAGTGGAAATTTTGCAGATTAGGCGAGTGGTTTTATAAACAGATGAGTGTGGTACAAGTGGTTAACTGCCCCTCTGCACACTCTCTAGTCTTGTTTTTGACTCCTATTGGACCCTGTCTGTGTTTTCCCTCCCAGAACTCTTGGTTAACCTGCCAGTGAATTTGGTACGAATTGGTGCTGTCACCTGGTGAGGAGTTCTCCCTTTCGCCCTGCGGGACAGGCATCTGGCTCTTTCCTCCTACCTCTTTACCTGCAGGATATAGTTGTGGCTGGTTTGATGGTGGGTACTGCTCTCTCTCTGTTGTATTGTTTGTTTCAGACTATTCAGCCAGGGGGATATCTCCAGAATTTTGTTATCCAGAGGGTTTTAAAGGGTTGGAAATATCTGACGTGCTTCCCTGATTCGCAGCACCAGTCTTCTGTGCACAACTTAAGCGACATCTTCTCCATTTGGCCCTCTGTCGGTTTTTGCATTCAGGGCCTCTTTTTTTTTCTAAATGCCTTTTCTTTAGCTTTCTTTGGCACCTTTAAGAAAAGTGAACATGTTGCCAAGGACAAACGCTCAGTTGGTAGTAACTCATAGAATGTGCTAATCACGTAATTCTTTGTTTTTATCTCACGCTGATTTCTCCAACCTCAGCTAATTCCAATATTTTCGGGTCTTCCGACTTTTCCTTTCTCGGCTGATCTTGCCTCCTACTGATTTTCCTACACACTCTTTCCTCTTTGGCACAGCCATTGCTGCCCATGGAATGGGTTTTTCGGATGTGCGAGATGGCTTTTAGGTAGATGGGAATCATTTAAAAAATGTTGCTACATGTTCCTCCTCACCTTTTGTTCTGATTTAATGTTTCTCTCCAGCATTAGTTTAGATCATTGCTGACTCCTTTGTTTATTGGGCCTCTTGCCACGCCGGATTTTGACACTGTTGGGAGAATTTTCCTTTGCAGTTGGAAAAATTAGTTCTTGCAATTTTCATGGCCTTCCCTGGGTTGCTGGTATTACCTGAGACAATTGGTTTTAGGTCCCTTCATTCTTATCATTCATGTATAGGGAACAAATGTGGGCATTACCCGTCTGTAGGTTCAATCTCCCCAGTTAAGCATGTTTTTGCTCGATGTTGTGACACTTTTACCAATCTATCGCTTGGTCCAACATTGTCCCCTTTTTCTGGTTTTGGCCTGTCACATACTTTGTTCTTGTTTCTAGTTCTTGTTTGGAGCTTTTTCGCCGCAAGGTGAATACCTAGGTTTTTAGAAATTGTCCAGAGGATTGGTGGCATTGTTGTTTGCCACAGGGGTCTTGGTGGAGATAAGAGTATTTATTGAGACCTTATGGGGTTCATTTAAACGATTATTCTAAATATGGTAATCTCGGCCTACAATCTGGTGTCGAGCAGGTGCTGGCTGTGGTGGGACGCTCCTCAGTGTACCACTGACTTGCGTGTGGCGGTTTTGACCTTGCCAGCAATTGATGTTGCTTTATGGGCTATGCCCTCAAGTTAAATTCTGGGGTCAATCTAATGTCTGTCTGGCACTGATGGTAAGGACAGACCTCTTAGACTATGTACAGTAAGTTTATGTTTTATGGGTGCTCGCGGTAGAACTGTGACTGGCATTGTCGGGTGCTCACAGTAGAACCGTGACTGGCACTGTTGTTTTGTATATTTGGAAAGTTGTTACTTTTGCAAAGTTCAATAAAGCCGTGGCCTTGCCCTATTTTCAACTTAATCAGCTTCTGTGTCTTTTTGGGGGGCAAGGTATTGGTTTATTAGCTGCTCATAAATGAGCCTATGCTTCTCAGCAGTCAAGAAAGATGTTATTGTAATTGTATTATTTAGTGTAAAATGCCTAATCAAAAAAACATGAGAAGGTGTGTAATAGAAAACCTGTGTGGTTGAGTCATTGTGTCTTGGGCAGAGAAAGAGTTACGTGAACAGGGTGGATCTCATTTTATGTGCTTACTTCCTGATTGCAGAAGCCCTTTCACTTTTGTCTCCTTGTCTCTGTCAATAAGACAGATCAGCCAATTCCAGCAACTCCTCTGTAGACGATCATATCAGAATTAAAATTTTTCTCAGGAATGGCAACTTCGAGCCTGAGAGACGAGCTGAACTGCAGCATCTGCCTGAACCTTTATACAGAGGCCGTATCACTAAAATGTGGACACAACTTTTGCCGGGACTGTATTGTGACTGTGCTGGATACGCAGAAGAAGAAGTCTAGCAATTATTCCTGTCCGGAGTGCAGACAGCAGTATAAAGAGCGCCCTCCACTGGAGAAGAACAGGAAGTTGTGTAACATTGTGGATAATTTCAGATCTGCTCACCCAAAGGACACAGAGGTCTTCTGTACGTACTGTGATCCTCCTGTACCAGCTACCAAAACATGTCTTCATTGTGAGGCCTCATTTTGTACTAAACACCTCAAAAATCACAGCAAGTCAACAGATCACATATTAACTGATCCCACCACATCATTTGAAGACAGAAAATGCTCCATACATAAAGAGATCCTAAAATATTACTGCACAGAGGACAGTGCCTGTATCTGTATGTCCTGCTGGGTGGCTGGAGACCACAAAGGACACCAGGTGGAGCTTCTGAATGAGGCCTCTGAGAAGAAGAAAGAGAAAATGAAAGATGTTACTGAGAAACTGAACAATGACAGACAAGAGACTGAGAAGAGAATCCAGAATCTGGAAAATCACAGGACGGGAGAAAAAAGAAAAGCAGCTGATGTCACCGGGAGAGTCACTGAGCTGTTTAGAGACATCAGGAGACATCTGGATGATGAAGAGAAGAGAATCCTGACTGAGGTCTCCAGACAGGAGGAGAAGATCTCCCAGTCAGTCTGTGATATGATCCAGAAGCTGGAGACACAGAAGAATGAGCTGGCCAGGAAGATTAATCAGATTGAAGAACTATGCAAAATTCAAGATCCATTAACTGTCTTAAAGAAGGCACAAAACAGAGATGAAATTGTTCCTGAGATAGGTGATACCATCAGCAATGTAAGAGATGTCGGATGTCTGGATGAAGGAATGATCTCACAGATGCTCCACAGAGGACTTCTCCACTTTACTGACACTCTGATAGATCTGAAGATAAAGAGACAATTCTCAGTGATGGAGAAATCAGACATCTTACTGGATATAAACACTGCTGATAATTGCATCATTATATCCGAGGATCTGAGGACAGCCTCCTACAGTGACATCTGTCAGAACAGGCCGGAGGGTCCAGAAAGGTTTAAATCTAAACAGGTACTAAGTACAAACAGCTTCACATCAGGAAAACATTACTGGGAGGTGGATGTGAGAGGTGCAGAGAAATGGCTGATAGGGGTGGCCAATCACAGCATAGAGAAGAAGATAGCAGGAAATGAATCATTTATAGGCTATAATGACAAATCATGGGGTCTTGCTGTTGTCACGCGCTTCGTAGCAACACACAATAATAAACAGATTGCACTAAGCGCAGATTCTCCTGTGAAATTAGTGGGAATATATTTGGATTATGAGGGCGGTCGTCTGTCCTTCTATCAGCTATGTGACCCCATCAGACACCTCCACACCTTCACCGCCACCTTCACTGAACCCCTCTATGCTGCTTTATATGTGTTTGTAAAATGCTCTATCAGAATTAAGAAATAAATAGCAATGGCAGAAATAAGAACAAAATAATTTTAATACATATACAAATGGTTTTGAATAGAGCAGGGAAGGGTTACAACCTTTGTAGTGTTTTTATTGTTATCTGCATCCACATTGGAGAGATTCTGTTTGTCTTGGTGATCATTGTAGAGTTAGAAAAAAAATTAAATTTGAATTTTTTTTACCAGAACAAGAGTTGCAGCAACAAGAAAAGTCCCCATTCTTCCAATAGGGACACTGGTTCTGGTGGCAAGAAGAGCATTCCCCTCAGTTTGGGGAGATTGGCTCTCACTTCCTGTTGTGTGCAAGTGAAGAGTATTTTCCCCAACAGAACAAAAATAGTACAAAAAAATCAAATTTTTTTGTACTATTCTAGTACTATTCTACTAATCTAGGTTTTACCTTTCTCTACTCTTTCCATAAATAAATGCATTTAATTATATTTTAAATTTGAAAGCAGTAATAAACCCAAAAGCAAACTATTATATTGCAGCTCACCAGTTCTTAGATGTGATAGTTTTCTTTTCCTGGCAGTCTCCATGGCAGCCTACGTGTGGGTTAACCCCGCCTCCTCTCCAATGGTATAGGACCCCCCTCTATAAATTTCAGCTTGCAGGCACAGCCAGTGTTCCTTTTTTGTCCTCCTCCAAGGACCAACTATTTGGATTATTTCCTGTTGGAATTTGGTCGGCTTACCTCAGAATGAAAAGTCGGTGTCTATGTCCAGGGCCCAGCCACGGGCGGGTGAGTGACATTTCAAAATCCCCTTTGGCTGATAACTGTGCGGTGCTTCGGATGGCCGACGGATATCCTGACAGGGTCTGAAGATTTGTCTCCTCCATGGCAGTGTTTTTGTTATGTTTGTTTGTCTCCAAACTATCTTTCTTTGCTATCCCTGGTGGCCCAATGGCGGCTGGAACGCTCCGTGCGTTCCAGCCATCTCCTTCCTGCTTCCCCTCCGCTCAGTCCGGCGGACGCATGCGCTGTATGGTAATGGAGCTCCGCTCGCTGCCTGCGCATGCGCACTTCGCCGCAATCGGAAGCGAGGCCTGGTCCGCGCATGCGCTCTTGCGATCACGGCCGGCCATCGCTGACGTCATCCTGGCGCGAAAATTTAAACGCCTGTCAGCTCCAGAGCATTTGGGAATGCACTGTGGGCATAGCGACGTCTTCCCGGTACCTTGTCCGTTTGTTTACCAGGTATGTGGGGACCGGATGCTGCATACCTTTTTGTGGTATGCAGGGGGGGGGGAGAGCGGTTGGATGCATATTAGGACAACACCTGAATGTTCCTTATTGCTTTGTAGTGATCCCTGTATGCTCTACTTCCTAGTGAGTTTGTGGTTTTGCCTGAAACATGGATCCTGCTTCACCGCCCTCTTGTGGCCAGCCCTCTCACAACAGGTGAGTGCTGGTACATTTAGAGGGATATGAAGGGAGGGATGCTGGCTCATGATTCATGGCTAAATCCTGTGTCTCCCTGGATTTCTCTTTCTCCCAGCTCCTCCAGGTCTGGTCAAGAAAGAGACCCTGTCAGGCCACGAAGAGAATCATCTTCAAGGTCAAGACGCCGTGAGTCTCCATCAGGGAGCAGACATGAGAGGAGACGCTCACATTCCTCCTCCAGACACCGCACACACCGCCACAGTAGCCATACGGCCCAGAGAGCCTGTTGGGGTTGTGGGGCGCATGTCCCGGAGGACAAGTCCCTTTGCGAGCCCTGTTTCGCTCGTGCAGCTGGTGAAAGAGAGTCTGAAGATCAGAGATTGGAATCCCTGGTGAAACGGATTGTCCAACAATCCATGAAAGAGTGGAATGCTAGTCCCACACCTGGATCCGCTACGCCCAGCTCTCCTGCTGATGCTCCTGAAGAGCAAGGTCCCTCTCAGCCAAGCTTCACTTCCGGGAAATCCTCAGAGAGCGATTCGGAAGAAGAGGAAGGTGCAGTTGGGGGTTTTGATTTTGCCCTTGTTGCACCTCTCATAAGAGCAGTCAAAGAGGCTCTGAAATGGGAAGATCCCAGTACCCCACAAGTAAAACAGAGAAGGTTTTTCAAACATTTGGGGAAAGAGCGGCTAAACTTTCCGCTCCTGTCAGAATTGAAGGATGTCATCCTAGAAGAGTGGAGTAAAGGGGACAGCAAGACCTCCTTATCCTCCAAACTGTCCAAGTTGTATCCTTTTAAATCGGAAGAAGTCAGTCACCTGGAATCAGCTCCTCTGGTTGATGCTGCAGTTTCCAGACTGGCTAAACACGTTACACTCCCGCTGGATAATGCGGTGTCCTTTAAAGACCCTCTGGATAGGAAGATGGACTTGGATTTAAAAAGAATTTATGTCACAGCCGGTGCGGCTTGTAAACCTGTGCTAGCACTAGCAGCCATGTCTAAGGCCATGGAAACCTGGGTTTCTGATGTTGAACTAAAATTAAGAAGTGTGTCTGAAGATGCAGTAGAGAACTCTCCTGTTCAGGAACTGAAGTTAGCTTCTGTGTTTCTTGGAGAAGCATCCATTGATGTGTTACGTCTCTTATCCAGATCCATGTTGGCTTCTGTCACAGCCAAACGGGCCCTGTGGTTGCGTCCCTGGCTGGCAGACCCAGCCTCTAAACAGGCTTGGTGCAAAATCCCTTTTGAAGGTTCCTCTTTATTTGGAAACAAATTGGATAATGCAATTACTAAAGTGACGGGTGGAAAGTCAGGTCTCCTTCCCCAAGATAGGCGCCTCTTTGGCCCTAAGAAGCAGCAACCAAGAAAGCAGTTTGCAGAGCGATCAAAGGATGCCCGCTCATATAGGCCTGGGCGAGATTACAGGAGAAATTGGAAGAGCAGCCAAGCATCCTCTCGTAAGCCGGTCAGAGGCTCAGCACCTTCCGGTCAAGAAACCTCGAAGTCCTTTTGAGATTGGGCCCGTTCAGACATGCCAGGTGGGGGCACGCCTGCTCCGCTTTCAGCGTGTCTGGGCGGCCTCAATCTCAGACTTCTGGACCATCAGGACAGTGTCCACAGGACACACATGGACTTTCTCAACAGATCCCGTGTCCAGATTTATTCCCACTCGCTTGCCTTCTCAGGACGAGAAAAGAAACGTTTTGCTCGACTATGTAAGCACTTTGGTAGCTCAGGGCGCAATAATTCCGGTGCCCGTGCAGGAAAGATTCCAAGGCGTATACTCGCCCCTCTTTCTAGTACAGAAGAAGAATGGATCCTGGCGCCCTGTGATAGATCTCACCTATCTCAACAGGTTCATCAAGAACGAAAAGTTCAAAATGGAAACCTTATCTACTATCCAGAAAGCAGTACTTCCAGGAGACTGGCTAGTGTCAATAGATCTCAAAGACGCGTATTTCCATGTGCCTATAGCAGTAAACTTCCACAAGTACCTTCGTTTCGCGGTAGAACATCAACACTTCCAGTTCATCTGCCTTCCTTTTGGCCTGTCCACATCCCCAAGGGTGTTTTCCAAGGTCCTTCTAGCTGTGGTGGCTCTAATCAGAACAAAGGGTGTACGTCTACATCACTACTTGGACGATCTTCTACTGTTGTCACAAGACCGGGATCAACTTTTGTTCCACAGGGACCTGGTCACTACAACTCTCATGGAGTTCGGGTGGTTGTTGAATCTTCAAAAAAGTCATCTGGAGCCCTCTCAACATCTGGTCTATCTAGGGGCTCAATTCAACACCGTTCAGAATACACTTTCTCTGCCTCTAGAGAAAATCCCGGTGGTTCGGGAGAGGATCCTTCCAGCCCTCTCATCCTCTTTTCTGACGGCATCCCAGTGTCTCAAGATCATCGGCACAATGGTCTCGACGGCCCCTATGGTCAAGTGGGCACTGTGGCGAATGCGGCCCTTTCAGAGGGGCTTCCTTCGGCAGTGGAATCCGGAAGATCACGATCAGCATATCTTTATTTCCCACAGCATGAGGAGCAGCTTATTTTGGTGGCTCCAACGCAAGAACCTGCTCAATTGCCATTCTCTAGTCCCCATCACATGGGTCATCATTACAACCGACGCCAGCAACTCTGGCTGGGGAGCCCATTGCATGACAGAGGTGGCTCAAGGGAAATGGCCCCCGCAAGCCCACTCCCCGGTTTCCAACGTCCTGGAGCTTCGTGCGGCTTTTCTAGCTCTTCAAGCTTTCCATCATCTAATAGAAGGCAAATCCGTACTTCTTCGAATGGACAACACCATGGCAGTGGCTTATGTGAAAAGACAGGGCGGTACCAGGAGTCTCTCCCTTCTTCAAGAAGTAGACCCAATCATGACATGGGCCCAAGCCCATCTGTCCAACATCTCGGCGGCCTACATTCCGGGGCCACAGAATGTTCAGGCAGATTTCCTTTCCAGAGTTCAGTTGAATCACAACGAGTGGTCTCTCCACATAGACTCATTCAAGTGGATTCTGTCCCTAGGGGTCTCACCAGAAGTAGACCTGTTTGCATCTCCATGCAATCACAAGCTAGTCCGGTACTTCACACGCAGCAAGTGTCACCAAGCATGCGGAACGGATGCTCTGACCGACAGATGGGAATTCAGCAGGGCATATGCTTTTCCCCCATTTCCCATCATCCTCAGATTTCTTCAGAGACTCCAAGCAGAAGATGTGGAGATCGTCATGGTAGCCCCTCACTGGCCGAACAGGCCCTGGTTCCCACTTCTCCTGCAACTCAGCTATCGGAGCCCGATTCCCCTGCCCATCAAACCAGACCTTCTCTCGCAGGGAACAACATTACACCCCTGCCCCGCCTTGCTCAGGTTAACGGTCTGGTTCTTGAGAGGGAGAGGTTGGAGTCACTCGGATGCCCTCCTGGGGCAATCCCTACTTTAATGAACTCTAGGAGACCTAGCACGAACAGAGTTTACTGTAGAGTCTGGTTTAGATTCTTGGTATTCACGTACCCGGAGGGAAATCATTCCCTGAATTTCGGAGTTCAAGAAGTCCTGAAGTTCCTTCAAGCAGGTCTGGATAAGTCCCTATCAGTTGGGACTCTCAGGGTGCAAATATCAGCCTTATCGGTGTTCTCAGGGTTCTCCTGGGCCAAGCATATACTCATACAACAATTCTTCAAAGGTGCGGTCAGACTCAGACCTCAGAGGAAGCTAAGGTTCCCAAAATGGGACCTTCCCCTTGTCCTTAACGTCCTTTCAAGATCTAGTTTGTCGGACTCCATTAAAGATCTTACCATTAAAACAGCCTTTTTAGTAGCAATCACTTCAGCTAAAAGAGTTTCTGAGATCAGTTCTCTTGGTTATAAAGAACCTTTTCTCACGTTTTTCCCGGACCGAGTAGTCCTAATTCCGATGCTCAATTCCAATCCGAAGGTATCATCGGTTTTTCATGAGAACCAGGAGATTGTACTTCCTACCTTTCGTTCTTCAGAGGATAATGAACCTCATCCCTTGGATGTAGGGAAAACTCTTACGGAATATCTCCAGTCAACATCTTCTTTCAGACAATCGGATAATCTCTTCGTCCTTTTCTCAGGCAAGAATAGAGGGAAACGGGCCTCGTCAAGGTCCATTGCGGCCTGGATTGTGTCTGCCATTCAGCGAGCTTACTGTGTAGAGGGTTTGGCTCCTCCGGAGGCGGTGACAGCCCACTCGACGAGAAGCATCTCAACGTCCTGGGCGGCTTCACATCATGTTGCACCAGAAGTAGTCTGCAGAGCAGCTTCATGGTCTTCTGTAAATACGTTTATGACACATTATTGTGTGGAGCCAGCCTCCTTATCTTCAGTTAATTTTGGCTTGACTGTTTTGTCTGCTAATAATTTGAAGTAAAATTTGATTTGAAACATTCCCACCCGTGTGGTTTGGGCTAGTTATTTCCCACACGTAGGCTGCCATGGAGACTGCCAGGAAAACGGAAAATTCCTATCATACTTACCGTAATTTTCCTTTCCTGGTGGTCTCCATGGCAGCCGGAGTTCCCACCCTCTGGTCTTGGATTCGGCTAAGATATGGAACACTGGCTGTGCCTGCAAGCTGAAATTTATAGAGGGGGGTCCTATACCATTGGAGAGGAGGCGGGGTTAACCCACACGTAGGCTGCCATGGAGACCACCAGGAAAGGAAAATTACGGTAAGTATGATAGGAATTTTCCGTTTTTTAACCACTTTACCACCGGAGGATTTTGCGGTCTTACGTCCAGGCCACTTTTTGCGATTCGGCACTGTGCGAATTTAACTGACAATTGCGCGGTCGTGCGACGCCGTACCCAAACTAAATTTACGTCCTTTTTTTCCCACAAACAGAGCTTTCTTTTGGTGGTATTTGATCACATGTGTGATTTTTATTTTTTGCGCTATAAACAAAAAAAGAGCGTTTATTTTGAAAAAATAACAATATTTTTAAAATTTTTTATATGAAATTCCCCCCCAAAAAAATGTAAAAATCAAAATTTTTTTAAATTTTTGGCCAATATGTTTTCTGCTACCTATGTTTGGTAAAAAAAAAATCACATAAGCGTTTTTTGATTGGTTGGCGCAAAAGTTATTGCGTTTACTAACTAAGGGAAAGATTTCTGTCATTTTTGGTGTTTTTTTTTTTAACGAGAAATGGCGGCGATCTGCGATTTTTTTTGCGGAACTGCGACATTGCGGCGGACAGATCGAACCCTTGACTGACATTTTTGACACTTTTTGGGGGTACCAGTGACATTATTACAGTAATCAGTGCTATACATATGCACTGTTACTGTAAAAATGACACTGGCAGGGAAGGGGTTAACTTTATTGGAGAAGGAGGGGTTAAGTGTGTCCCTAGGGGCGTGTTTCTAACTGTGAAGGGATGTGGCTTGTTGTGTAACAACAGAGATATACAATCCTGCATAGCAGGGCCGTATGATCTCTGTTCTTACACAGGGGAGAATGACAGATGGCTTTGTTTACATTAGCCGCCTGCCTTTCTCCCTTCACAGCGGACGATTTGGAGTGGCCGGCGGACATCGGGTCTGCCCGTCACACGCACGGGTGGGGGGGGGTCCGTGAACGAGCGGGGCGCACGCTCGCCCCCTAGAGCCTCACAGACTAGGGACGTAGCCCTACGTCGCTTTGCCTGTGAGAGGCTGACTGCCGCAGTAAATATACTGTGGGCGGTCGGCAAGTGGTTAAAGAGGCAGTAAACTCTTCCGTTTTTTTTTTTTTAGTTTTTTTCTTCCCTGCAAAGTAAATGCATTATGTGACACTTATATTAAAAAAGAATAGCGCGCAAATGCAAAAGAAATTACTACCAAATCTGAAGAGAGTCCATAAATAAAAATGGGGGTTTGGTCCCACCATATGGCCTTATCGTGCTCAAGCCCACTACTGCGTCAAAGTACCCCATTATCAGTGGGTCCTACACTATCCATGAAAAAGAGATGAATCCAGCCCTTCTAACCCTTGGAGACAACACTCCTTGCTGGGAAAAATGTGCAAATGCACTACAGGGGACTCCTCCTATATCCATTTGATGGTGGACACTGATTGAGTACAGGTGTGTGTGGGGGGTGGGGAGGGCTGCTCAACCTCGATAGTCTGGTCAGACCGAATACATAATAAACAGGCAAAAAATTTGGGGGAGCATACCCATGTATTTCCAAAGCTGCTGCAGCTATGAACCAAAAGACATGTATATTAAAAAAGAATAGCGCGCAAATGCAAAAGAAATTACTACCAAATCTGAAGAGAGTCCATAAATAAAAATGGGGGTTTGGTCCCACCATATGGCCATATCGTGCTCAAGCCCACTACTGCGTCAAAGTACCCCATTATCAGTGGGTCCTACACTATCCATGAAAAAGAGATGAATCCAGCCCTTCTAACCCTTGGAGACAACACTCCTTGCTGGGAAAAATGTGCAAATGCACTACAGGGGACTCCTCCTATATCCATTTGATGGTGGACACTGATTGAGTACAGGTGTGTGTGGGGGGTGGGGAGGGCTGCTCAACCTCGATAGTCTGGTCAGACCGAATACATAATAAACAGGCAAAAAATTTGGGGGAGCATACCCATGTATTTCCAAAGCTGCTGCAGCTATGAACCAAAAGACATGTATATTAAAAAAGAATAGCGCGCAAATGCAAAAGAAATTACTACCAAATCTGAAGAGAGTCCATAAATAAAAATGGGGGTTTGGTCCCACCATATGGCCTTATCGTGCTCAAGCCCACTACTGCGTCAAAGTACCCCATTATCAGTGGGTCCTACACTATCCATGAAAAAGAGATGAATCCAGCCCACTGATAATGGGGTACTTTGACGCAGTAGTGGGCTTGAGCACGATATGGCCATATGGTGGGACCAAACCCCCATTTTTATTTATGGACTCTCTTCAGATTTGGTAGTAATTTCTTTTGCATTTGCGCGCTATTCTTTTTTAATATACATGTCTTTTGGTTCATAGCTGCAGCAGCTTTGGAAATACATGGGTATGCTCCCCCAAATTTTTTGCCTGTTTATTATGTATTCGGTCTGACCAGACTATCGAGGTTGAGCAGCCCTCCCCACCCCCCACACACACCTGTACTCAATCAGTGTCCACCATCAAATGGATATAGGAGGAGTCCCCTGTAGTGCATTTGCACATTTTTCCCAGCAAGGAGTGTTGTCTCCAAGGGTTAGAAGGGCTGGATTCATCTCTTTTTCATGGATAGTGTAGGACCCACTGATAATGGGGTACTTTGACGCAGTAGTGGGCTTGAGCACGATATGGCCATATGGTGGGACCAAACCCCCATTTTTATTTATGGACTCTCTTCAGATTTGGTAGTAATTTCTTTTGCATTTGCGCGCTATTCTTTTTTAATATACATGTCTTTTGGTTCATAGCTGCAGCAGCTTTGGAAATACATGGGTATGCTCCCCCAAATTTTTTGCCTGTTTATTATGTATTCGGTCTGACCAGACTATCGAGGTTGAGCAGCCCTCCCCACCCCCCACACACACCTGTACTCAATCAGTGTCCACCATCAAATGGATATAGGAGGAGTCCCCTGTAGTGCATTTGCACATTTTTCCCAGCAAGGAGTGTTGTCTCCAAGGGTTAGAAGGGCTGGATTCATCTCTTTTTCATGGATAGTGTAGGACCCACTGATAATGGGGTACTTTGACGCAGTAGTGGGCTTGAGCACGATATGGCCATATGGTGGGACCAAACCCCCATTTTTATTTATGGACTCTCTTCAGATTTGGTAGTAATTTCTTTTGCATTTGCGCGCTATTCTTTTTTAATATACATGTCTTTTGGTTCATAGCTGCAGCAGCTTTGGAAATACATGGGTATGCTCCCCCAAATTTTTTGCCTGTTTATTATGTGACACTTACCTGCAAACAAAGCCCACATTGTCCCTGCTTGCAGCTGCATCCATCTTCGCACGTCTTCCTTCCGGGTCTGCAGACTCCGGCTGTATTACTGGCTGGGAGCCACGTGACGTCACTCCCGTGCATACGCGCAGGAGCTGGCGGTCACGGCACTGGGCTCTGAAGAAACGGCATGGGTGGCCATTCCTTCAGAGCACATGCGCCGATGACATCGGCTGCATTCAATGTAAATATCTCCTAAACTGTGCAAGTTTAGGAGATGTTTACAGTACGTATAGGTAAGCCTTATTAAAGACTTGCCTATAGGTAAAAGTTATAAAGGTGGGTTTACAACCTCTTTAAAGTGTTACTAAACCCAGGAGCCTGCAGTCACTATATCTACTCTCCCACAGTACACAGAACATGGAAATGCAATTCGTAATTAGTAAATATAAACTGCTAATTACCTTTTCTCATCAGCAGTATATAGCAGTCTTGTGACTTCTATCAGTGTCCAGCTGAGCACTGGTTAAAGCTTGTAGAAGGAGATTTCCTTCACCTCTGACTGTCCTATGAGGCTGCATGATCCATGACCATCTGTCTGAAGAGTACTGATTGGCCCTGTGCTGTTCACATGCACCCTCCCAAAAAAAAAAAAATTCTCTAGTAATACACACCAAACTGAGCATGTGAAAAGGGCCCTTCAAGGCTCTGTACTATCAGCAGATGGATTGGGGACTGGGGAAGAAGGGGAGGATCAGAGGAGACAGGATCAAACAGCCTTTTTACACAATGCACATATTTAACTAATTAGGTTCCTCAGTGAGTATAACAAGCATGCTTTATTACATATACAGACTGATTTTACTGTTGTGGGTTTAGTCACACTTTAAGCAGGCCGTAGATGGGTAGTATTTTTTGTTTGGCCAATGTGCTGAACAAAAAAAGATGTCAGATTGCTCCATGTACACAAGCGTGGTGGATGGAGGAATCCCTCCTGCTGGGACATTGTATTCTAACAGCAGGGATTGCTGCTTTCAGATATTGACCAGCAGCTGCATCTGCTGATCGATCAAAATATTCCAGCATACGCCTTTGGTAGATGTTGGTAGATGTTGATCAAATGATCGGCCTCTGGTGAGCAGGGATAGTCACGCATTGATTGAAATTTAACTAGTTCCTACTGACCCAGCTCCCTCTCCCACTCGGCAGCTAGGACTCCGACCCGGTGGTCACGATTGCCGCCGGCCAACCGCGATTGCTCCCCGCTGAGAGAGAAGGACGGGCAGTTGTTGTAAACACAGCCGACCGTTCTTCTCTTTGGAATGATCACAGAGCGCCTGTGATCCTTCTATAGAGGATCACAGGTCTCTATGGCCATTTCAGAAGCCCCTCCCCCATAGTTAGTAAACACCCCCTAGGCTCACATTTATTGCATATTTTTAGCACTGATTACTGTAGTAATGTCACAGGTCCCCCGAAAGTGTCAACAATGTCAGTTAGGGGTCCGATCTGCCCGCCGCAATGTCGCAGTCCCGCTAGAAATTGCAGATTGCCGCCATTACTAGTAAAAAAAAAAATAATAAAAATGACCTAAATCTTTCCCCTAGTTTGTAGATGCGATAACTTTTATGCCAACCAATCAAAATACGCTTATTGGGATTTTTTTTACTAAAAATATGTAGCAGAATACAAATTGGCCTAAAATGATGAATAAATATGATTTTTAAATTTTTTTGGGAATGTTATATAGCAGAAAGTAAAAAATATTATTATTTTTTTTTTTTCAGAATTGTCACTCTTTTTTTGTTTATAGTGCAAAAAATAAAAATCGCAGAGGTGATCAAATACCACCAAAAGAAAGCTCTATTTGTGGGAAAAAAGGACGTCAATTTTATTTGGGTACAGCGTCGCATGACCGCAAAATTGTCAATTAAAGTAATGCAGTGCCGTATCACAAAAAATGGCCTGGTCATTAGGGGGTAAAACCTTCCGGTCCAGAACTGGTTAAGGTGCTACATGAAACTTGATCAATCAGGGCTACATAATCTATGTAATAATCTCATATTATGGTTTTTAATGGAGGAATATAAATACGCATATACATGTTTCACGCATTATTCTTATCTCCATTTTGCTATGGTTACTTTTATATTATCTAGACTGGAGATATTATAAATCAATAGTCTTAGGGATGAGGGAAATATACAATATACTCTATAAAAGATTTACAGTATATAGCATTGTGATTAATGTATCTGGGATCTGTGTCAGATATGATTTTTTTCTGATTTTACTGTTTTATTTGTTACCTTTGAGTTTAAACAAATTTTTTTCTGATTTTACTGTTTTATTTGTTACCTTTGAGTTTAAACAAATTAAAAGTTTTTTTTTTCAAAACCTTGTAGAAAAGATTTTCTTCTTTCATCATCTTCATCTCCACTGTGACAAAAACGTTTTTAATATTGCTCCATCTTTACTTTATAATGATAACTTTTACATTTTCATTCAGGGTTATGCCTGGTACACACTGATAGTTTTTTTTTTTTTTTGTTCAACCCAGCAGGTTGAACAAAAAAAAACCTGACAGCTCCAGTTGGAGCCACTGGACTAACAGTGCGATGTTAGTACAGCAATCTCCCCCGCTGAGCCCTTGGGTTCTAACCGAGGGACGGCCACAGCAGAACACTCCAGTAAGCGTTCTCAGCTATTCACTCAAACACAGAAATCAGTCCTTGGCTTGTTTTTTTTGTTGTTTTTATTACAGGATGACAACTTGGATGAGGTAGGGAACTATGGGATGCCCAAATTGAAATCGTCCAAAATACTGAACCAGAGTGGGCCTGGCAGGGGACCGAGAATCCCATAAATAGACATTGGAGAACATTCTAGAAAATAATGGGTGGAAGCTAGGAGGGGTTGCCGTAAATATTTATGAGCCCTCAACCAATCCCCAAGAGTGGGCCTGGCAGGGGACTAAGAATCCCATAAATAGACATTGGCCAAGCCAGTAGGGGAGTCGGTGGAAGATGGAGAAGCAGTGCTGAGGGAGGCTGTCGGTGGCCTTTGAGGGACCCCTGCCACGAAGGGGTGATACCATGGGCTGAAGCTCAGGAAAGCTGGCCTGGAAGGATCCCCTTACAGGAGGCAATTGGAGGGATCTTTCCAGTGGCGGCCCGTGCATAAGGGGGCGGCAGAGCGCCGCCCCCCCTAAAAAAAAAAGAAAAAAAAATGACAAAAAGAACAAATAAAGTTTTGAAAAAAAAAATCGTGTTCGCAGGCCTATGCGCTGGGCCTAATGGCTATGGGGGGGGGGGGTTTACGACCCATAAGAGGCGCCGATTGGCTGCCTTCTGGGGGCGTAACCTGGGCGCAGGAAAAAGCGCTGAGCCACCATCACCTTCGTGATATCCTGGCTGTGATTGGTCCAGTCTCCAGCCTGGACCAATCATCATCCAGGACATCGCTGACTCGCAATGGGGGCGGTGTCGATGCGTGCGTCAGTCACGCACCGTCACCGCCCGATCTCCTTCCCGCCGCCCGGACCGGAAGACAGAAGACTGAAGAGGAGGACGTCCACGGCGCTGCTCGTCTCGGTTCCCGGAATCCCGCCATCCCGCCGCCGTCAGAAGGTAAGTGATTGAAGCCGACCTGTGCCCTCACCTGTGCCATGCCTATGCCATCACCTGTGCCATCACCTGTGCCATGCCCATGCCATCACCTGTGCCATGCCTATGCCATCACCTGTGCCATCACCTGTGCCATGCCTATGCCATCACCTGTGCAATGCCTATGCCATCACCTGTGCCATGCCTATACCATCACCTGTGCCATGCCTATACCATCACCTGTGCCATCACCTGTGCCATGCCTATGCCATCACCTGTGCCATCACCTGTGCCATGCCTATGCTATCACCTGTGCCATGCCTATGCCATCACCTATGTCATCACATGTGCCATGCCTATGCCATCACCTGTGCCATGCCTATGCCATCACCTGTGCCATGCCTATGCCATCACCTGTGCCATGCCTATACCATCACCTGTGCCATGCCTATACCATCTATATATAAAAACAGCTGCGCTATGCACCAATAAACTAAAAATAATGAATAATTCACATTGACCTTAATTCACAATAATCAAGTAAATTAATACAGAAAGCAGCTACACAGAAAATGACCCTGATAAGTCATGAAGCATAACATACATAAATTTGTAGCGCTAACACTTAGGTTGAGAAAGTCCTTAAAGTTAAAAAGGGAAACAGTCTTTTTAAGAACAATCCAGGTGTTGGAGAACCACGTGCAAATTGGAAAATTGTGTGAGCAATCCTTCCTTCCTTCAAGGGCTACGTGACACAGACCACCACCAAGATAAGTATCAAAAATACCCTTACCAGATAACACCACAAACTGAGTAATCAAATGGTATGGACCTCAAAAACAGTTGATCGACCCTGATGGATGTCCTGGGAAATCATGAACACCGGAGTCCTCCCGCATATTAATCATAAACATACAAAAGAAAGGCTCTCATGGTGTAGTAAGCTCGATAAAAGGGAATTTATTGATAAAAATCCTATAATGCACTCACATGATTGCAGAGAATTAGCAGCGTTTGGAAGCGTGCATCTCTGGATGTTTCCAACCAAAAAGATGGCCGCCGTCGTCGTCCACTGCACATGCGCCCGCCTCTGCCAATGGGGCCGCCCGACGTACGATTCGTCACACGAAACGTACGTCGGGCGGCCCCATTGGCGGAGGCGGGCGCATGTGCAGTGGACGACGACGGCGGCCATCTTTTTGGTATGAAACATCCGGAGATGCACGCTTCCAAACGCTGCTAATTCTCTGCAATCATGTGAGTGCATTATAGGATTTTTATCAATAAATTCCCTTTTATCGAGCTTACTACACCATGAGAGCCTTTCTTTTGTATGTTTATGATTAATATGCGGGAGGACTCCGGTGTTCATGATTTCCCAGGACATCCATCAGGGTCGATCAACTGTTTTTGAGGTCCATACCATTTGATTACTCAGTTTGTGGTGTTATCTGGTAAGGGTATTTTTGATACCTATCTTGGTGGTGGTCTGTGTCACGTAGCCCTTGAAGGAAGGAAGGATTGCTCACACAATTTTCCAATTTGCACGTGGTTCTCCAACACCTGGATTGTTCTTAAAAAGACTGTTTCCTTTTTTAACTTTAAGGACTTTCTCAACCTAAGTGTTATGCCTATACCATCACCTGTGCCATCACCTGTGCCATCCCTATACCATCACCTGTGCCATCACCTGTGCCATGCCTATAACATCACCTGTGCCATGCCTATACCATCACCTGTGCCATACCTGTGCTATCACCTGTGCCATGCCTATGCCATCACCTTTGCCATCACCTGTGCCATGCCTATACCATCACCTGTGCCATGCCTATACCATCACCTGTGCCATGCCTGTGCCATGCCTATACCATCACCTGTGCCATGCCTATGCCATCACCTGTGCCATGCCTATACCATCACCTGTGCCATGCCTATACCATCACCTGTGCCTTACCTGTGCCATCACCTGTGCCATGCCTGTACCATCACCTGTGCCATGCCTGTGCCATCACCTGTGCCATGCCTGTACCATTACCTGTGCCATGCCTATACCATCACATGTGCCATGCCTATACCATCACCTGTGCCATGCCTGTACCATGACCTCAAAGTCATGCAATTTTTTTACCGCGTTTTTTGCCGCGAAGCAATACCTATTACATTTTTCTTTTTGCGCCCCCCCAAAAATTTTGAGCACCAGCCGCCACTGGATCTTTCTACCTACTTACAAAAAGTCCTCTTCTTCCTTCCACCTGCACAAATTTGGTTTCTTCATGTACAGCACCTGCTGATCACTGCTGGTGGAACTAACAGTCACTTTATTCGTTTAGCAGCAGCCCATTACAGGCAGGGAACATCCCATCCCTTTGTGGGTAAGTTAGCACATTGTGAAGTGAACAGCATCTCCTTCTGCCTCCCTGTAGACACTAAGCTTGGTTCTACCACTGCAGAAGACTACCAGCCCACCTGGCTGCTTGCTTTCTCAGTCCTTGGCACACACACATGGAGACTCCCCAGGGCAAGGTTAGATGAAGACTTGACACACCGCGGTCTTCAACAGAGACCTGCTACAGCTAACAGTCCTTGTCTTGTCCCTGAACCATGCTGATTTACTCACTGTCTCTCCTTGCTCTCTCCCGCATGAATCCCTCCAACTGCCTCCTGTGATGGGATCCTTCCAGGCCAGCTTTCCTGAGCACCAGCCCATGGTACCAACCCTCCGTGGCAGGGGTCCCTCAAAGGCCACTGGCAGCCTCCCTCAGCACTGGTTCTCCATCTTCCACTGACTCCCCTACTGGCTTGGCTTATGTTTACTTATGGGATTCTTGGTCCCCTGTCAGGCCCACTCTTTGGCATTGGCTGAGGACTAATAAATAAATAAGCAACCCCTCCTAGCTTCCACCCACTATTTTCTAAAACATTCTCCAACAATATAGGGGGAGGGGGAGGCACCAGAGAGCTGCCAGGATGAGTATATCCAGCCCTGAACTCCAATAACTCTGACCCAGATTCAAAGACTCCCTGGGACAAATTCTATTGAAGAGTTAAGCTGCATGTGGATGGTGATAAGTCAGCTAAAGAAGCTGAGGGTAAAGGTGATGGACTGGCCATTCATGTCTCCAGACCTAAACCCTATTGAGCATCTGTGGGGCATCCTCAAATGGAGGGTGGAGGAGCGTAAAGTCTCTAACATCCACAAGCTCCGTAATGTCGTCATGGAGGAGTGGAAGAGGACTCCGGTGGCAACCTGTGAAGCTCTGGTGAACTCCATGCCCAAGAGGGTTAAGGCAGTGCTGGAAAATAATGGCAGCCACACAACATATTGACACTTTGAGCCCAATGTGGACATTCTCATTTGGGTTTAGACATTAATGGCTGTATGTTGAATTATTTTGAGGGGACAGCAAATTTACACTGTTATACAAGCTGTACACTCACTACTTTACATTGTAGCAAAGTGTCATTTCTTCAGTGTTGTCACATGAAAAGATATATAATAAAATATTTATAAAAATGTGAGGGGTGTACTCACTTTTGAGAGATACTGTATATGCACTCAGCCAATGGAAAGGGGCTAATTGTGATGACTGGGATGTTGATCACACATGAAAGAAAAATTTTGATTGACAATACCTATATGTCATTTATAGCTACTTTATTCATTGAATAATGTCTGCTCTTGACATATACAGTATCTCACAAAAGTGAGTACACCCCTGACATTTTTGTAAATAATTTATTATATCTTTTCATGTGACAACACAAGGCAAATATTGTTTTTCCCACTTCGGATAGAGTAAGCGAGGGTGATCATCCCTGTAAGGTTTATTTTTGCCATCTGTGTCCCATTGTGATTTCCCTTTACTTCCTGTCCCATATCCAAACAGGAGAAGTGGGAGGAAATCCCTGTAAATTAACCACTTTACCTCTGGCCGCTGTGCCTCTCCTGTGGCACAGTGGCTCGTTATCGTCCAGCGACGTAGACCTACGTCGCTGGACTCCTCCCACTGTAGGCGGCGCTCGCGCGCCGCCGGAGGCACGCTCCCGCTGTTTTCATTCACAGCAGGAGACGGGCCAGAGGAGGAGCCGATTGCCGCCGCTCTTCCCCGATCGTTGGGGAATCTAGTTTGGAGATCCGCCCGCCTGTGTAAACAGAGCGGGCGGATCTCCTAAGTGACAGGGAGTGACAGATTGCAGGGTTCAGCATAGCTGAACATCCGATCTGTCCCTGACTCACTCAGTCACCTCCCCCCCTACACGTCAGTAAGCACCAGGCATACATTAACCCCTCCCTCTCCAATAAAATTAACCCCTTCCCTGCCAGTGTCATTTTTACAGTAACAGTGCATATCTATAGCACTGATTACTGCAGTAATGTCACTGGTACCCCCAAAAGTGTCAAAAATGTCAGTCAAGGGTCCGATCTGTCCGCCGCAATGTCGCAGTCCCGCAAAAAAATCGCAGATCGCCGCCATTACTCGTTAAAAAAAAAAAAACACCAAAAATGACAGAAATCTTTCCCTTAGTAAACGCAATAACTTTTGCGCAAACCAATCAAAATACGCTTATTGTAATTTTTTTTACCAAACATAGGTAGCAGAAAACAAATTGGCCAAAAATTTTAATAAGATTTGATTTTTACATATTTTTTGGGAGGAATTTCATATAAAAAAATGTCAAAAATATTGTTATTTTTTCAAAATAAACGCTTTTTTTTGTTTAGAGCGCAAAAAGTAAAAATCGCACAGGTGATCAAATACCACCAAAAGAAAGTTCTGTTTGTGGTAAAAAAAAGGACGTAAAATTCGTTTGGGTACGGCGTCGCACGACCGCGCAATTGTCAGTTAAATTTGCACAGTGCCGAATCGCAAAAAGTGGCCTGGACGTAAGACAGCAAAATCCTCTGGTGGTAAAGTGGTTAAAAGAATCTCTTGGTGACCCCCTGGTCACCAGAACTAGTGTCCCCTTGTTGGAAGATTTCCTCTCTATTACTTTTCTGGGGACAACCCAAAATTTGGGATTTTCTTTTACCTTCACTTTCATTGATAATTGTAAACAGGAAAAATAGAGAGAGTGAATCTCCTTAACAGGGACACAGACAGCAATAAAACCTGACAGGAGTTCTAATCCCTCTCAATTTTATCCAAAACTAAACAAAAAATAAAAAGTATTTAGTTATAATATACTTATACTATATGCTTAATAAAAAAGCTGTCAGATTAAAAATAAGAAAGCTTGAGAAGGCGTGTAATGTAAAATCTGTGTCTTGAGCAAAGAAAGGGTCACGTGAACAGGGTGGATCTCATTTTATGTGACTCAGCGTACTTCCTGATCACAAAACTCTTTCACTTTCATCTCCGTCTTTTAGGAATCTTTCCATAGGACAGATCAGCCGATCCCAACAAGACAATCATATCGGAATTGTATTTTTTTCTCCAGTATGGCGACTTCTAGCCTGAGAGAGGAGCTGATCTGCTCCATCTGCCTGAACCTTTATATGGATCCCGTATCACTGAAATGTGGACATAACTTCTGCTGGGATTGTATAGTAATTGTGCTGGATACACAGGAGGGGTCTGGTGTTTATTCCTGTCCGGAGTGCAGAGAGCAGTATACAGAGCGCCCTCCACTGGAGAAGAACAGGAAGTTGTGTAACATTGTGGATAATTTCAGATCTGCTCACCCGGAGGACATAGAGGTCTTCTGTACATACTGTGATCATCCCGTACCAGCTACTAAATCATGTCTGCTATGTGAGGCCTCTTTCTGCAATAAACACCTCAGAAATCACAGCAAGTCAGCAGATCACATACTAACTGATCCCACCACATCATTTGAAGACAGAAAATGTTCCATACATAAAGAGATCCTGAAATATTACTGCACAGAGGACAGTGCCTGTATCTGTATGTCCTGCTGGGTGGCTGGAGGCCACAAAGGACACCAGGTGGAGCTTCTGAATGAGGCCTCTGAGAAGAAGAAAGAGAAAATGAAAGATGTTACTGAGAAACTGAACAATGACAAACAAGAGACTGAGAAGAGAATCCAGAATCTGGGAAATCACAGGGTGGGAGAGAAAAGAAAAGCAGCTGATGTCACCGGGAGAATCACTGAGCTGTTTAGAGACATCAGGAAACATCTGGATGATGTAGAGAAGAGAGTCCTGACTGAGGTCTCCAGACAGGAGGAGAAGATCTCCCAGTCAGTCTGTGATATGATCCAGAAGCTGGAGACACAGAAGGATGAGCTGTCCAGGAAGATTAATCAGATTGAAGAACTATGCAAAATTCAAGATCCATTAACTGTCTTAAAGAAGGCACAAAACAGAGATGAAATTGTTAATGAGATAGGTGATACCATCAGCAATGTAAGAGATGTCGGATGTCTGGATGAAGGAATGATCTCACAGATGCTCCACAGAGGACTTCTCCACTTTACTGACAGTCTGATAGATCTGAAGATCAAGAAACAATTCTCAGTGATGGAGAAATCAGACATCTTACTGGATATAAACACTGCTGATAATTACATCATTATATCCGAGGATCTGAGGACAGCCTCCTACAGTGACATCTGTCAGAACAGGCCGGAGGGTCCAGAAAGGTTTAAATCTAAACAGGTACTAAGTACAAACAGCTTCACATCAGGAAAACATTACTGGGAGGTGGATGTGAGCGGAGCAGAGAAATGGCTGATAGGGGTGGCCAATCACAGCATAGAGAGGAAGATAGCCGGAAATGAATCATTTATAGGATATAATGACAAATCATGGGGTCTTGCTGTTGTCACGCGCTTCGTAGCAACACACAATAATAAACAGATTGCACTAAGCGCAGATTCTCCTGTGAAATTGGTGGGAATTTATTTGGATTATGATGAGGGCCGTCTGTCCTTCTACCAGATGTGTGACCCCATCAGACACCTCCACACCTTCACCGCCACCTTCACTGAGCCCCTCTATGCTGCTTTCTATGTGTTTGTAAAATGCTCTATCGGAATTAAGAAATAAATAGCAATGGCAGAAATAAGAACAAAAATTTTTAATACATATCTAAAGCCAAAACTTTTTTTTGGTTTTGAATAGAGCGGGGAAGGGTTACAACCTTGGTAGTGTTTTTATTGTAGTCTGCATCCACATTGGAGAGATTCTGTTTGTCTTGGTGATCATTGTAGAGTTAGAAAAACATTTTCAATTAGAATTTTTTTACCAGAACAAGAATTGCAGCAACAGGAAAAGTTACCATTCTTCCAATAGGGACACTGGTTCTGGTGGCAAGAAGAGAATTCCCCTCAGTTTGAGGAGATTGGCTTTCACTTCCTGTTGTGTGCAAATGAAGAGTATATTCCCCAACAGTACAAAAAAAATCTAACAGTGGTTTTACCTTTCTCTACTCTTTCCATAAATAAATGTATTTAATTATATTTTAAATTTTAAAGCAGTAATATACCCAAAAACAAACATTTATTATATGGGAGCTTGCCAGTTCTTAGATGTGATAGTTTCCTTTTTTAAGCTTTCTTTCTTCTATTTTCATCTGCTGATCCAGGCAGCAAGTCTGTGGTTTTTCAAAAGTTCAAGCGCTCTAGTAGAATGTATTAGTTTACATGGATGTGACAAACCACGTAACACTAATAAAAGATGATCATTGTAATCCCCCCTTTACAATGATCATCTTTTATTTATTCATGCAAAACCTTTAGGCTTGGTTCACACTAGCCGATTCCAAAGTTGCGCAATTTTCAGTCCGACTTCGACACGACTTTGAAGTAACTTTGTTAAGACTTTTATGCCTCGTACACACGATCAGATAATCGGACGACTTATGGTTCGCATTTTCTTGCATGATACTAGAATCAAATTCAACAATGCGTACTAAACGTGTGATTTTTTTTCGTATGATTCTGGAAAAGCTTCCTGGTTGCGTAGTTACGTATCGGATAGTGGAATACAAAAACAATGGCAGCCAGGCTTTTTTTATTTATTTTTATTTTATTTCAGATACTTATATAGTGCTGTCAATTTACATATACATTACACATTCACATCAGTCCCTGCCCTCAAGGAGCTTACAATCTAAGGTCCCTAACCTAACATACATACATAGTAGGGCCAATTTTATACAGGATCCAATTAACCTACCAGCATGTCTTTGGAGTGTGGGAGGAAACCGGAGTTCCCAGAGGAAACCCACGCAGGCACAGGGAGAACATGCAAACTCCAGGCAGGTAGTGTCGTGGTTGGGATTCAAACCAGCGACCGTCTTCCTGCTAGGAGAAAGTGATAACCACTACACCACTGTGCCTTTTCTGGGTTATTTTCGTGTTTCTGATCATGCGCGGTCTTTGTCTATCGATTTTTAGCGGACGAATACTGTACTGATTAAACGATTGTCGTTTGCTAGGCTATCGTACGACAGATGTTTTCAGGTTTGTCCAAAGTTGTATAAAGTACTCGAAACCCATACTTGAGTTAGTGCCCGTTCACATACGAGCGACGCTACTTCGCACCGCGACCTCCGAGCGGCCGCCACGGACTTCATAACATTGAAGTCTATGGCGGTCGCCTCCTGGTCGCCCCAAAGAAGCTCCGGACCCTTTTTCTAAGTCGGAGCGACTTGTGTCGCTCCTATTAGAACGGGTCCGCAGCTTCCCTATGGGAGGCGACCTACAGCGACCTGTGAGGCAACCATGTCGCCTCACAGGTCGCCTCAGTGTGAACCGGGACTAAAAGTACAAGTGCTCGATCAAAAAGTGACTTGAGTAGAAGTGGAAGTGCTCAATCAAAAAGTGACTTGAGTAGAAGTACTAAAGTATTCAACATTTTTTGTACTTAAGTATTGCAAGTAGTTTTTTTTTTAAATTTTGCTATTCAAGTACTGAAAGTAAAAGTACCATTAGTTTTGAAAAAAAAAATTGCTACTCAAGTACTAAAAGTATAAGTAGAAGTACAAGTACTGTGTTATGTAGTTATTAAAGAAAGAAGTCAAAAGTTTGAACATCATATTGTTTTTTATTATTTCAAATGCAGCTTTTATTTATACATACAGTAGCATTTATTTTCGTATGCGCTGATAATACACATGTTTTGAGCTTCATGAAACCTGCCATCTACTGTTCTGGCAGTGGTAATTTTTATAATAGTAACGAGTAACTATGCAGCACAAAAAAAAAAAAAATTGGAGCAGAAGTATTGAAATCATCGAAAAAATGTAGTGAAGTAAAAGTGGAAGTAGGAGAAAAAAATTATACTCTAGGAAAGTACAGATACCGACTTTCGGTACTTAAGTACAGTAGTGAAGTAGTTCTACTTAGTTACTATACATCTCTGGGTTTGTCCTTTCGGATTTTGTTAGACAAAATGTCGTGATCGGCTGTCGAAAGCTGTGTACTAAAGATCAGATTATCATGTGATCAATTAGACAGCGATTTCTTTAGCACGATTATCTGATCGTGTGTACGAGGCATAAGGCTCCATTCACACCTGAGTGTATAATTTTTAGGCGTTTCTTTGGGTTTTTTTCAAGCGTTTTTTTTCAGGCGTTTTTTGCAGGTGTTTGGAGGCAGGCATTGACATCTAACAAAGACGCTTGTAATCTACCAAAAAAGAAGCTCATTTACTTTTTTGAGCTTCAGGCATTTTGCTTCAGGCGACAAAACACTCATATGTGAACAGGGGCCATTGAAATTAATGGAATTTTGCTTGTTGGGCATTTTGAGACTTCAGAGATGAGCGTTTACGAGCTGAAAAACGTTCAGGTGTGAACAGTGCCTTAAGCCTCGTACAAACGCAACGAATTTCCGCTGACCGGTCGTCCGTCTTTTGTCTAGAGTGGTGTCTGTTGGTTGGAATGTGCTCTAGACTGCACACAAATTTTCCTGTATGACAGAATTCTACTTCAGAAGTGATGTCATGTGTTGGATTGCTTTCTATATGTTCTTTCATCTCTGAGCATGCCTAGTCTTGCTCATAAGATTTTTCCCCATCGAAATCTTTACTAATGAGAATAAAATAGGACGTGTTTTGACGGTCGACAAAAATTATATAGCCTGCACACCAGGATTTTTTCGGGCGAAAAGTCGGAGTCGGTTGTCGGAATCACCATACTAACAAGCCGAAAATCAGCAGATCAGTCGTCGGACGAAATTTCCCGGCCAAATTTCTACTCGTGTCTACGGGGCTTAAAGCGGAGTTCCACCCATTTTTAATAGGTTGGAATACATAGATCTTTGTAATCCCCTTTAAAATGGCTTTTACCAATGGAAACTTTTTTTTTTTTTTTTTGCTTGTAAATACCTTAATTTTGGCTTTATTCCTCCTCTCCTCACTTCCTGGTCCGATCGGCGATGACATCATTCGGCGATCCGCAGTGTCTGCTGGGATGTATTCTACTTGCAGTAGCTGTATCTGTACTGAGCCGTGCCTGCCCCGCCTCCGCCCAGCCTCCTCTCATTGAATTGCATTGTATGAATGTATTAAGGCTGTTCTCTGCCCAGCCTCCGCCCGCCTCCTCTCATTGAATTGCATTGTATGAATGTATTAAGGCTGTTCTCTGCCCAGCCTCCGCCCCGCCTCCTCTCAATACAACTCAATGAGAGGAGGCGGGGCGGAGGCTGGGCAGAGAACAGCCTTAATACATTCATACAATGCAATTCAATGAGAGGAGGCTGGGCGGAGGCGGGGCAGGCACGGCTCAGTACAGATACAGCTACTGCAAGTAGAATACATCCCAGCAGACACTGCGGATCGCCGAATGACGTCATCGCCGATCGGACCAGGAAGTGAGGAGAGGGGGAATAAAGCCAAAATTAAGGTATTTACTAGCAAAAAAAAAAAAAAAAAAGTTTCCATTGGTAAAAGCCATTTTAAAGGGGATTACAAAGATCTAAAGTTCCAAAAATGGGTGGAACTCCACTTTAAGTCTATGGTATATGTATATTGACCTGCGTTGCTAGCTTCTAACATTATTTACTCTTGCGCTGACTTTTACTCTGCATATGGTTATTACTCATGTGCACACAGGCCAGCTTCTTTCCAGTCACCGTCACAGAATGTCAGCAGTATACCAATTGGCATCTGCTGGCTGTTTATCGAGAGCCACTGGGTGCGGTACACCGCATGTCACTTTAAACACAACTTTTCCCTCCTCACACCAGGATTTTTTCGGCCGAAAAGTCGGAGTCGGTTGTCGGAAGCACCATACTAACAAGCCGAAAATCGGCAGATCGGTCGTCAGCCAAATTTCCCGGCCAAATTTCTACTCTCTGGCTTTGAAGCCGTGTCAAAGTTGTATCAAAGTTGTGCAGAAACCTTCTCTGAAGTCACTTCAGTAGTGTCAATTGTAACTGCTCTTATAGAGATACATGGCATTTCACATGTCCTGCGACTTTGGGTCTCAAAGTCGGATCCTAAGTCACAGGAGTGTGAACCGAGCCTTATCCCAAAAGGAAAAAACGATTTGCTGTAACTGACTATAAAGTGTGAGCTGGGGTTTGGCTCCAATCTTTTTAGTGTATTTAAACAATTTAAGACCGGAAGGATTTGCCCCCTTAATGACCAGGCCAATTTTTTTCAACTTGGCACTGAGTGACTTTAACTGGCAATTGCGCGGTCATGTACCCATTACGTTTTTTTTTCCCCCACAAATAGAGCTTTCTTTTGGTGGTATTTGATCACCTGTGCGATTTTTATTTTTTGCGCTAAACACAAAAAAAAAGCAACAATTCTGAAAAATAAACTATATTTTTCCATTTTCTGCTGTATGACATTCTCAAAAAAAAAATTTAAAAATCAAAACTTTTTAATATTTTAGGCCAATTTGTTTTCTGCTACATATTTTTGGTAAAAAAATCGCAATAAGCGTATTTTGATTGGTTTGCACAAAAGTTATCGCGTCTACCAACTACGGGAAAGATTTATGTCATTTTTATTGTTTTTTCTTTTTTTACTAGTAATGGTGGCAATCTGCGATTTTTTGCGGGACTGCGACATTGCGGCAGTCAGATTGGACCCCTGTCATTTTTTACACTTTTGGGGGTACCAGAGACATTACTACAGTAATCAGTGCTAAAAATATGCATTGTTACTGTAATAATGACACTGGCAGGGAAGGGGTTAACACTGTGGGTGATGAAGGGGTTAAATGTGAGCCTAGGGGAGTGATTCTAACTGTGAGGGGGCGTGGCTTGTGAAATGACCATAGAGACCTGTGATCCTATATAGAAGGATCACAGGGGCTCTATGATCATTCCAGGGAGAAGAGCGGTCCGCTGTGTTTACAACAACTGACCGTCCTTCTCTCTCAGCGGGGAGCGATCGCGGGTGTCAGTCGGCAATCAGAGCCGCCTGACCCGTGCATCGGCTTCCCCGCTGACGAGCCTCCTGCTCGCGACGGCCGTACAGTTACGACGGTTTGCGCAGGAGCGGCTGCCTCCCATAGAACATCTGCAGGGGGCGGTCGTAAAGAGGTTAAATCTGCTAATACATTTTACACTCCCCTCCCCCCAGACTGACAATGCAGTTGTTGTGCTCATTCCTGCAGAGTCGTGTCTAATAGGAGGTTTGTTTCTGGCCAGATCATCAGGTAAATACAGAAGGGAAAAAAGTCAAAGAAAATAAAACGAATGCAGCCACCACATCTAATGTTTAATACTGCTTGCATTGCATACATTATGTGACACTTACCTGCAAACGAAGCCCACGTTGATCCCCACTGGCGGCTGCATCCATCTTCGCCCGTCTTCCTTTCAGGGTCTGCGAGCATGGAGCCGCGGTTCACGGCACAGTGCCCCCACTCGGCAGCTGGGACTCTGATGCACGGGGCCAGTGGCAGCGATTGCCGCCAAACATCTGCGATCGTTCCCCGCTGAAAGAGAAGGACGGTCAGCTGTTGTAAACACAGCTGACCATTCTTCTCCCTGGAATGATCACAGAGCCGCTGTGATCCTTTTATATAGGATCACAGGTCTCTATGATCATTTCATAAGCCCCGCCCCCATACAGTTGGTAAACACTCCCCTAGGCTTACATTTAACCTCTTGATCACCCACTAGGTTAACCCCTTCCCTGCCAATGTCATTATTACAGTAACAGTGATTATTTTTAGCACTGATTACTGTAGTAATGTCACTGGTCCCCCCAAAGTCAAAAAGGTCAGTTAGAGATCCGATTTGTCCGCCGCAATGTTGCAGTCCCGCTAAAAATCACAGATCGCCGCCATTACTAGTAAATAAATAAATAAATAAATAAAAATTACATAAATCTTTCCCCTAGTTTGTAGACGTTATAACTTTTGCGCAAACCAATCAAAATACGCTTATTGGGATCATTTTTACGAAAGATATGTAGCAGAATACAAATTGGCCTAAAATGGTGAAAAAAAATTAGATTTTTTTTTTTTTTTTTTTTTATTGGGAATGTTATATAGCAGAATATGAAAAATATTGTGTTTATTTTCAGAATTGTCGATCTTTTTTTGTTTATAGCGCAAAAAATAAAAATCGCAACAGGTGATCAAATACCACCAAAAGAAAGCTCTATTTGTGGGGAAAAAAGAACATCAATTGTATTTGGGTACAGCGTTGCACGACTGCAAAATTGTCAGTTAAAGTAACGCAGGGCCAAATCACAAAAAATGGCCTGGTCATTAAGGGGGTAAAATATTCCGGTCCAGAACTGGTTAAAGCGATGTTCCAGCCTTTTATGTGTTTATTAAAAGTCAGCAGCTACAAAAAGTGTACCAGCTGACTTTTAATAAACACACACTCACCTGTCCCCCGGTCCAGCGATGCGGCCGCCCGAAGCCTCGATCCTCTCCCTCTGGTCTTGGCGGTGCCGGCATCACTGGTGTGGGCACCCGGCTGTGACAACTTGCGGCTTCACAGCCGGGTACACACTGCTCATGCGCGAGTTGCGCCCCGCTTCTTGATTCGCCGTCAATCTTCTGGGACCTCTGACATGTCCCAGAAGATTGCAGGGAGGGAGGGGAGAGGAGAACTTCTGCTCAGGTCGCCGCGGCGCTCCAAGCGGAAGTGGGAGCGGGTACCTGTCAAAACTAGGTACCCGCCCCCTCCAAAAAAAATGACATGCCAAATGTGGCATGTCAGGGGGTTAGGACTACCTAAAGCGGAAGTTCCACTTTTGGGTGGAACTCCGCTTTGAGGTGCTACATGAGGTTTGATCAATCAGGGCTACATAATCTACTGTATGTAATAATCTCATATCATGGTTTTTAATGGAGGAATATAAATACACATATACATGTTTCACGCATTATTCTTATCTCCATTTTGCTATGGTTACTTTTATGTTATCTAGACTGGAGATATTATAAATCAATAGTCTTAGGGATGAGGGAAATATACAATATACTCTATAAAAGATTTACAGTATATAGCATTGTGATTAATGTATCTGGGAGTTGTGTCAGATATGATTTTTTTTCTGATTTTACTATTTTATTTGTTACCTTTGAGTTTAAACAAATTAAAAGTTTTTTTTTTCAAAACCTTGTAGAAAAGATTTTCTTCTTTCATCATCTTCATCTCCACTGTGACAAAAACGTTTTTAACCTGCTGCCATCCACGCTACAGCCTATTTACCGCTGCAGCGCGGACTTGAATTTTCGGGAGGCCGTTTTTAAACGGCCTCCCAGTAACACGCCCTCCGCGCGCTCCCGCGAGCGCGCATCGGGCAAAAGCTGTGTTGGCCGTGTCCCTTGGACACAGCCAATCACAGATCGAGGCATCCAATGAGAGATGATCTCATATGTAAACATATGAGATCATCTGTCATTGCCTCGGTAGTAACAGACTCCCTGCGCGCTCCCGCGAGCGCGCACCCGCGAGCGCGCACCGGGGATAATCTGTGTTGGCCATGTCCCTTGGACACAGCCAATCCCAGATCGTGGCGAATGGCCAATCACAGCGGCCATTCGTCACTCGATCGAGGCATCCAATGAGGGATGATCTCAAATGTAAACATATGAGATCATCTCTCATTGCCAGCTCTCCCTCCTCACACACAGACTGCAGTGTGAGGAGAGGAGAGATCGTGAGTGTAAAACAGTGCCCACCAGTGATCACCAGTGCCCACCAGTGTGCCCACCAGTGTGCCCATCAGTGTGCCCAGTGCTCATCAGTGTGCCCAGTGCCCACCAGTGCCCACCAGTGTGCCCACCAGTGTGCCCACCAGTGTGCCCAGTGCATATCAGTGTGCCCAGTGCTCATCAGTGTGCCCAGTGCTCATCAGTGTGCCCAGTGCCCACCAGTGTGCCCATCAGTGCCCGCCAAGTGCTCATCAGTGTGCCCAGTGCTCAGTGTGCCCACAGCGCTCATCAGTGTGCTCATCAGTGCTCATAAGTGTGCTCATCAGTGTGCCCACAGAGCCCATCAGTGTGCCCATCACAGTGCCCATCAGTGAGCCAGTCTCACCGTGCCCATCAGTGTCACCGTGCCTATCAGTGTCACCGTGCCCATCACCAACGATGGCAAAAAAAATTTTCTCAGCCGCGGAGGCCTTCAATATCATCAGTGGGGACATGGACAGGGAGCTTTCTGCTTCGGAATCTTCTTCGGAGTCAGAGTCTGACTCCGAAGTAAATTACGAGCCGGTCATTAGCAGCGGGACGCAGACCGACTCCGATGAGGAAGAATACTGCCCGCCTGCCAAACGAAGGCGTTCTGGTGAGGAGGAGGCAGTGCCATCCACCAGCTCCGCAGTGCCATCCACCAGCACCACAGTGCCTCGGCAAGAAAGGCCAAGCTCAAGTGGGGTGTCACCTCGCCCCCAAAGGGTTAGGACCAACGCCAGCCTTCCCTATGCACTTCAGAACCCCCTGTGGCTTCCTCCCAACTCAGTGAAAGGGGGTTTCACTGCCCAGCCAGGGGTCCAGGTCAACACGGAGAACTTTGCCCCAATAGACTACTTCCGTTTAATTTTTAAGGAGGACCTGCTGACGTCCATTGTGGCCCAGTGCAACCTGTATGCACAACAATTTATCCAGAGTAACCCCACGTCTTTTTATTCCCGTCCCTTTGAGTGGAGAGACCTAACGGTGGAGGAGTTCAAGATCTTTTTAGGCCTCACCTTCAACATGGGACTCTATTAAAAAAACGAATTGCAAGCATATTGGTCAACCAAACCCATCTACCATATGCCCATCTACTCTGCAGTAATGCCCAGGGCCAGGTATTTGATGATCATGAGGTTCCTCCATTTTAACGACAATACCCAGTGCCCTCCCCGAAATTCCCCAGCATTTGACAAGCTATTCAAAATTCGGCCACTTCTAAATTATTTTTCGGAAATATTCCCTCAATTATTTACCCCAGACCAACATGTATGTGTGGATGAGTCCCTGGTTAAATTTACCGGCAGGCTGGGCATCAAACAATTCATTCCCAGCAAACGGGCCCGCTATGGGGTGAAGCTTTACAAACTATGTGACCGAGCCACAGGGTACACATATGCCTTCAGGGTGTACGAAGGGAAGGACACCCAGCTGCATCCCCCTGAATGTCCGGACTACTTGGGATCAAGCGGGAAAAGTTGTTTGGGACCTCATTTACCTTCTCCTTGAAAAAGGCTACCACCTGTACGTAGACAATTTCTACACCAGTTTGCCCCTGTTCCGAAACCTTCACAGAAAGAAGACTCCTGCATGTGGCACGGTCCGAAAAAAACAGAAAGGCTTTCCTCAAAGGCTAGTAAACACCAAGCTGAGAAGAGGGGAGACGGCAAGTCTGAGAAATGAGGAAGTTTTGGCTGTGAAGTGGAGGGACAGAAGAGACGTGTACATGTTGTCTTCGATCCACAATGACAACTATGTGGAATCCCGAAGAAGGAATGGCCCAATCCGAAAGCCAACATGTGTACATGAGTACAACTTATTCATGGGGGGAGTGGATTTCAACGACCAAATGATGGAACCCTATCTACCCACAAGACGTACATACCATTGGTACAAAAAAGTAGCAATTTATATTTTTCATTTGGCCACATACAATTCCTACATATTATACCGCAAGTCCACCGAAAGCCCCCAACCCTTCCTTTATTACCTGGAGGAAATCTTCACAACCCTCATATTTCCAAATGGCCCACCAGAACACATTCGATCTGACGTAATAAGCAGACTGTCTGAACGCCATTTTCCCAATAAAATCCCTCCCACACAAAGAGACCAAAAACGGCAGAAAAAATGTAGGGTGTGTACCAAGGCAGGAATTCGAAAAGACACCCGCTATTATTGTCCCCAGTGTCCTTCCCAACCAGGCCTCTGTGTAGATGACTGTTTCCGCCGTTACCATACTTGTCTAAATTATTAGTATGGTAAACGTAGTCCTCCGCCTTCACCCCTTATGCCACTGTATGCTCCTGAAATGACCCTGGACTGTTATTCAACGACGCCTTTGCCTGCTGATTTTGTACCTATGTCTGCCTGCTCCGGAACTGACCCTGGCCTGTTTTTTGACCATGCTTCTGCCTGCTGATTTTGTACCTACCTCTGCCTGCTCTGGAACTGATCCTGGACTGTTTGACCACGATTTTTGCCTGCCTCTTGAAGTAGTGGGATTCATACCACAGGGGTCTCGCATATGTGAGGGGACCAGAATTGTTTTTCTGGATGAAGAAAACAATTTTTTTTGTTTTTCTTCTTCTCAGATTAGGGTCTGGATCCCGGAGGCTTCAAAGCGATTTGGGTGGGAGAAGCCTCTACCCCTGTCCCCATTCTATCCCGACAGAGGCCCTACTTCTGCCTGCAGGACTACCATCATGCCTCTGCCTGCCGCATGCACTGACACTGGACTGGTATATTATACGTTGGGGTGTTTGCTTTCCAAAATGGGGTCATTTAGCGGGCTTTTTCATTGTGCTGGTGCTCCAGGGCCTTCAAAAGTGTAATAGGTGGTTGAGAAATGAAAAGTGTATTTTATGCTCAGAGAACGCCTGGAGGTGCTACTTCAATGTTGGACCTCTGTATGTGGCCTGGCTGTAAAAAAGTCTCACACATGTGGTATCGCCATACTCAGGTGGAGTAGCAGAATGTGTTTTGGGGTGTAGTTGTAAGTATGCATATGCCATGTGAGAGAAATAACCTGTTGAATATGACAATTTTGTAAAAAAAAAAAAAAAATAATAATTTTGCAAAGAATTGTGGGAAAAAAATGACAACTTCAAAAAACTCAACATGCCTCTTATTAAATACCTTGGAATGTCTACTTTCCAAAAAGGGGTCATTTGGGGGTCATTTGTACTTTCCTGGCTTGTTAGGGTCTCAAGAAATGAGATAGGCTGTCAGTACATTAGGCGTGATCAATTTTCAATGATTAGCACCATAACTTGTAGACTCTCTAACTTTCACGCAGACCAAATAATATACACTTATTTGGGTTATTTTTACCAAAGATATGTAGAAGTATACATTTTGGCCAAAATTTATGAAGAAAAATTACTAATTTGCAAAATTTTATAACAGAAACTAAAAAAAAAAACGTTTTTTTTTTTTAAATTTGCGGTCTTTTTTCATTTATAGCGCACAAAATAAAAAGCCCAGCGGTGAATAAATACCATCAAAAGAAAGCTCTATTTCTATGAAAAAAAGGACGAAAAATTTATATGGGTTGAGTGTTGCATGACTGCGCAATTGTCATTCAAAGTGTGAGAGCACTGAAAGCTAAAAATTGGTCTGGATGGGAAGGGGGTTTAAGTGCACAGTAGGCAAGTGGTTAATATTGCTCGATCTTTACTTTATAATGATAACTTTTACATTTTCATTCAGGATTATGCCTGGTACACACCGATAGTTTTTCTTTTTTTTTGTTCAACCCAGCAGGTTGAACAAAAAAAACCTGACAGCTCCGGTTGGAGCCACTGGACTAACAATGCGATGTTAGTACAGCAATCTCCCCCGCTGAGCCCTTGTGTTCTAACAGAGGGACGGCCACAGCAGAACACTCCAGTAAGCGTTCTCAGCCATTCACTCAAACACAGGAATCAGTCCTTGGCTTGTTATTTTTTTTTTTTTTGTTTCTTTTACAGTATGACAACTTGGATGAGGTAGGGAACTATGGATGCCCAAATTGAAATCGTCCAAAATACTGAACCAGAGTGGGCCTGGCAGGGGACTGAGAATCCCATAAATAGACATTGGAGAACATTCTAGAAAATAATGGGTGGAAGCTAGGAGGGGTTGCCGTAAATATTTATGAGCCCTCAACCAATCCCCAAGAGTGGGTCTGGCAGGGGACTAAGAATCCCATAAATAGACATTGGCCAAGCCAGTAGGGGAGTCGGTTGAAGATGGAGAAGCAGTGCTGAGGGAGGCTGTCGCTGGCCTTTGAGGGGGTGATACCATGGGCTGGAGCTCAGGAAAGCTGGCCTGGAAGGATCCCATTACGGAGGCAATTGGAGGGATCTTTTTACCTACTTACAAAAAGTCCTCTTCTTCCTTCAACCTGCACAAATTTGGTTTCCTCATGTACAGCACCAGCTGATCACTGCTGGTGGAACTAACAGTTACTTTATTCATTTAGCAGCAGCCCATTACAGGCCGGGAACATCCCATCCCTTTGTGGATAAGTTAGCACATTGTGAAGTGAACAGCACATCCTTCTGCCTCCCTGTAGACACTAAGCTCAGTTCTACCACTGCAGAAGACTACCATCCCACCTGGCTGCTTGCTTTCTCAGTCCTTGGCGCACACACATGGAGACTCCCCAGGGCAAGGTTAGATGAAGACTTGACACACCGCGGTTTTCAACAGAGACCTGCTACAGCTAACAGTCCTTGTCTTGTCCCTGCACCGTGCTGATTTACTCACTGTCCCTCCTTGCCCTCTCCCGCATTAATCCCTCCAACTGCCTCCTGTGATGGGATCCTTCCAGGCCAGCTTTCCTGAGCAGCTCCTGAGCCACTGGCAGCCTCCCTCAGCACTGGTTCTCCATCTTCCACTGACTCCCCTACTGGCTTGGCTTATGTTTACTTATGGGATTCTTGGTCCCCTGTCAGGCCCACTCTTTGGGATTGGCTGAGGGCTAATAAATAAATAAGCAACCCCTCCTAGCTTCCACCCACTATTTTCTAAAACATTCTCCAACAATATAGGGGGAGAGGGAGGCACCAGAGAGCTGCCAGGATGAGTATATCCAGCCCTGAACTCCAATAACTCTGACACAGATTCAAAGACTCCCTGGGCCAAAAAAATGCTTTTACCTACACTCACTTCTAGTAGCACACACTAGAGAGTTATTAACCTTCTATTGAAGAGTTAAGCTGCCTGTGGATGGTGATAAGTCAGCTAAAGAAGCTGAGGGTAAAGGTGATGGACTGGCCATTCATGTCTCCAGACCTAAACCCTATTGAGCATCTGTGGGGCATCCTCAAATGGAAGGTGGAGGAGCGTAAAGTCTCTAACATCCACAAGCTCCGTAATGTCATCATGGAGGAGTGGAAGAGGACTCCAATGGCAACCTGTGAAGCCCGTGTGAACTCCATGCCCAAGAGGGTTAAGGCAGTGCTGGAAAATAATGCTGGAAAATAATGCTGGCCACACAATATATTGACACTTTGAGCCCAATGTGGACATTCTCACTTGGGTTTAGACATGAATGGCTGTGTGTTGAGTTATTTTGAGGGGACAGCAAATTTACACTGTTATACAAGCTGTACACTCACTACTTTACATTGTAGCAAAGTGTAATTTCTTCAGTGTTGTCACATGAAAACATATCATAAAATATTTACAAAAATGTGAGGGGTGTACTTACTTTTGAGAGATACTGTATATGCACTCAGCCAATGGAAAGGGGCTAATTGTGATGACTGGGATGTTGATCACACATGAAAGAAATATTTTGATTGACAATACCTATATGTCATTTATAGCTACTTTATTCATTGAATAATGTCTGCTCTTGACATATACAGTATCTCACAAAAGTGAGTACACCCCTGACATTTTTGTAAATAATTTATTATATCTTTTCATGTGACAACACTGAAGAAATGACAAGGCAAATATTGTTTTTCCCACTTTGGATAGAGTAAGCGAGGGTGATCATCCCTGTAAGGTTTATTTTTGCCATCTGTGTCCCATTGTGATTTCCCTTTACTTCCTGTCCCATATCCAAACAGGAGAAGTGGGAGGAAATCCCTGTAAATTAAAAGAATCTCTTGGTGACCCCCTGGTCACCAGAACTAGTGTCTCCTTGTTGGAAGATTTCCTCTCTATTACTTTTCTGGGGACAAGCCAAAATTTGGGATTTTCTTTTACCTTCACTTTCATTGATAATGGTAAACAGGAAAAATAGAGAGAGTGAATCTCCTTAACAGGGACACAGACAGCAATAAAACCTGACAGGCGTTCTAATCCCTCTCAATTTTATCCAAAACTAAAAAAAAAAAAATAAAAAAGTATTTAGTTATCCGGTTGCCGACCGCCGCACGACTATATACTGCGGCGGTCAGCCCCGGCCAGGCAGAGGAACGTATGGGTATGTCACTCGCCTGTCACTGACTTGAGAGCCAATTGCGGGCGCGCGCGCCTCGTTCACTGACAAGTCAGTGCGTATGACCGGCAGACCCGATGTCCGCCGGTCACACTACGATCGCTCCGGTGAAGGGAGAAAGGCGGAGTGGCTTATGTAAACAAGCCGCCCGTCATTCTCCCTGGTGTAAAAATGAAGATCAGACGGTTCTACTATGTAGGACCGTTGATCTTTGTTTTTACACCAATAGCCATGTCCCTATACAGTTAGAAGCACGCCCCTAGGACACACTTAACCCCTCCCTCTCCAATACAGTTAACCCCTTCCCTGCCAGTGTCATTTTTGTAGTAACAGTGCATATGTATAGCACTGATTACTGCAGTAATGTCACTGGTAACCCCAAAAGTGTCAAAAATGTTAGTCAAGGGTCCGATCTGTCTGCCACAATGTCGCAGTACCGAAAAAAAAATCGCAGATCGCCGCCATTGGGCATTAAAAAAAAAAACACCAAAAATGACAAAAATCTCTACCTTTGTTAGTAAACGTGATAACTTTTGGGCAAACCAATCAAAATACGCTTTTTGCGATTTTTTTTTTACCAAACATATGTAGTATAAAACAAATTGGCCGAAAATGTTAAAAAATTTTGATTTTTACATTTTTTTTTGGGGAATTTCATATAAAAAATGTGAAAAATATTGTTATTTTTGCAAAATTGACGCTCTTTTTTTGTTTATAGCGCATGATCAAAAAATCGCACAGGTGATCAAATACCACCAAAAGAAAGCTCTGTGGGAAAAAAAGGACGTCAAATTCGTTTAGGTACAGCGTTGCACGACCGCACAATTGTCCGTTAAAGTCACGCAGTAAAAAATCGCAAAAAAAACCCTGGTCAGGAAGGGGGTAAAATCTTCCGGGGCTTAAGTGGTTAATAAAAAAGCTGTCAGATTAAAAATAAGAAACCTTGAGAAGGTGTATAATGTAAAATCTGTGTCTTGAGCAAAGAAAGGGTCACGTGAACAGGGTGGATCTCATTTTATGACTCAGCATACTTCCTGATCACAAAACTCTTTCACTTTCATCTCCGTCTTTTAGGAATCTTTCCATAGGACAGATCAGCCAGTCCCAACAAGACAATCATATCGGAATTGTATTTTTTTCTCCAGAATGGAGACTTCCAGCCTGAGAGAGGAGCTGAGCTGCTCCATCTGCCTGAACCTTTATAAGGATCCCGTATCACTGAAATGTGGACACAACTTCTGCCGGGACTGTATAGTGACTGTGCAGGATACGCAGGAGGGGTCTGGTGTTTATTCCTGTCCAGAGTGCAGAGAGCAGTATACAGAGCGCCCTCTGCTGAAGAAGAACAGGAAGTTGTGTAACATTGTGGATAATTTCAGATCTGCTCACCCGGAGGACACAGAGGTCTTCTGTACTTACTGTGATCATCCCGTACCAGCTACTAAATCATGTTTGCTCTGTGAGGCCTCGTTCTGCAATAAACACCTCAGAAATCACAGCAAGTCAGCGGATCACATAATAACTGATCCCACCACATCATTTGAAGACAGAAAATGTTCCATACACAAAGAGATCCTGAAATATTACTGCGCAGAGGACAGTGCCTGTATCTGTATGTCCTGCTGGGTGGCTGGAGACCACAAAGGACACCAGGTGGACCTTCTGAATGAGGCCTCTGAGAAGAAGAAAGAGAAATTGAAAGAATCTACAAATACATTGGACTCTGAGAGACAGGAGATCCAGAGGAGAATCCAGAATCTGGGAAATCACAGGAAAGAAAAGAAAGAAAAAGCAGCTGATGTCACCGGGAGAGTCACTGAGCTGTTTAGAGACATCAGGAGACATCTGGATGATGAAGAGAAGAGAATCCTGACTGAGGTTTCCAGACAGGAGGAGAAGATCTCCCAGTCAGTCTGTGATATGATCCAGAAGCTGGAGACACAGAAGAATGAGCTGTCCAGGAAGATTAATGAAACTGAAGAACTATGTAACATCCAAGATCCATTAACTGTCTTAAACAAGGCACCTAACAGAGATGACATTTTTCCTGGGATAAATGATGCAATCAACCATGTTGGAGATGCCGGATGTCTGGATGAAGAAATGATCTCACAGATGCTCCACAGAGGACTTCTCCACTTTACTGACAGTCTGAAAGATATGAAAATCAAGAGACAATTCTCAGTGATGGAGAAATCAGACATATTACTGGATATAATCACTGCCCATAATAATATTATTATATCAGAGGATCTGAGGACCGCCTCTCGCAGTGACATCTGTCAGAACAGGCCAGAGGGTCCAGAAAGGTTTAAATCCAGACAGGTACTAAGTATAAAAAGCTTCACATCGGGAAAACATTACTGGGAGGTGGATGTGAGCGGAGGGAAGGAATGGCTGATAGGGGTGGCCGGTCACAGCATACAGAGGAAGATAAATGGAAATGAATCCTATATTGGTTATAATGACAAATCTTGGGGTCTTGAAGTCATAAAAACATTCGGAGCTCAGCATAATAGGATATTTAAGACAATACAGTCGAATTCCCCTATAAAATTAGTGGGAATATATTTGGATTATGAAGCCGGTTGTCTGTTCTTCTACCAGCTGTGTGACCCCATCAGACACCTCCACACCTTCACCGCCACCTTCACTGAGCCCCTCTATGCTGCTTTCTATCTGTTTCCAAACAGCTGTATCAGAATTATAAAGTAAATACCATAATAGAGTTCAGGGTGAAATTACATTTTTTTTAATTGCATTTCTAAAACTCAAAATTTTATTTTTAAGTTTTGAATAGAGTGGGGAAGGATTATAACCCTTTTTGGGTTTTTTTTTTTTCGCTGTGTGTCTCCAATGGGGGGATTTCCCCCCCCCCCTTTTTTTTTGTCTTGGTGGCTGTTGAAAAGTTCGAGAAATCTCAAAATTGTAATTGTCACTAGAACAAAAATAGCAGCAAAAATGAAGAATCACGAATCCTCCACTAGGGACACTTGTTCAGGTGGCAGCCATCTAAGAGAGGGTTGCTCTTCAATTTGGGGGGGATTGCCTCTCACTTTCTGTTGTCTTTTGCCCAAAAATAACAGAGATGGAAAAAAAAAACTAATAGAGGTTTTATGCCTTCTCTACTCTATCACAAAAAAAGTTTTGCTTGTACATATACTGTATTTTAATTTTTCAGTCAGTACTGCATTCTTCCCTGTGCTGAAACACCTTTTTTTCTGAGTTATAAAGCAAATCTTTAGAACAGCATTTAAAAAAAAAATAATTATTGGATTTGCATGATTCTTCAATGTAACAATCATTGTTATAAAAATAAATACATAAAATATTAAAAATTAGACACATACCAAATGATTACGGTGTATATATATGACTGATGTGAATGTGCAATGTATATGTAAAGTGCTGCGTAAATTGACAGTGCTATATAAGTACCTGAAATAAATAAATACATATATATATATATATATATATATATATATATATATATATATATATATATATATATTGTGGGAGATTAGCTCATGGTAGGCGTGGATGACCCCTTTGGGGGGGTTCGTTACACAGGGAGATAGCCGAGAAGTGGTTGCAAACAACAGTTTGGTTTAATCTCTTCACACAGCACATGTTCATTTAACCTGTCCCTTTGTTTGTCTCTTCACATAGCAAACAGTTCATTTATTTCTTCCACATAGAAATAGTCCAAGACCTCACCTTGAGTAGTCTTCAGTCTTAATTAATTTCCCCTTCACACAGGAAATGTCCATTGGTTTCTTTTCACATAGACACGATCCAAGACCTCACCTTGAGTAGTCTTCACACTTGTTATCCTCCTCAGCTTCACATCGCTTCAGGAGGTCTTCCCCATGCTCACACAGCTTTCAGGGGGCATTCCTTCTCCCCTGCCCACATGACATCGGGAGGTACACATCTGACTGTCCTCCTCTCCCAGCCCACACGGCGACAGGAGGCAGCAATCCTTAGACTTCCTTTGGACAAATTATAGAGGCCTTCATTTCCTCATTCTGAACAGCTGAATGGTTTTCAACTTCCTGCTGGCTATCTCTGCAGCCAACACCCTATAGTAATTGGTGAACTTTCCAAACCAGGTGGAAATGTATCTCCTGTCTGTGACTACATCCACAGATTTACCTGACTTCCTGTCACAATATATACTGTGTATATATATATATATATATATATATATATATATATATACATACACACTGTATACAGTATTCCTTCTCTTCATTATTTTTTTAATAAGAATTATTAAGAAAACTATAACAGCATTTAAAAAAAAACAATTCTTGTATTTGCGTATATATCTCTCGAAATTGAATTTCTTTGTTTTTAACAGTTATTATTCTAAAAATTAGATACTAATTCGATATAATTTATCATGACTTCTATAAGACCATTTCCACTATGTTACCTAAAGTATTGGGACACCTGCCTTTACACACACATGAACGTTAATGGCACTCCAGTCTTAGTCCGTAGGGTTCAATATTGAGTTGGCCCACCCTTTGCAGCTATAACAGCTTACACTCTTCTGGGAAGGCTGTCCACAAGGTTTAGGAGTGTGTCTATGGGAATGTTTGACCATTCTTCGAGAAGCACATTTGTGAGGTCAGGTGCTGATGTTGGACGAGAAGGCCTGGCTCACAGTCTCTGCTCTAACTCATCCCAAAGGTGATCTATCGGGTTGAGGTCAGGACTCGGTGCAGGCCAGTCAAGTTCCTTAACCCCAAACTCCCTCATCCATGTCTTTATGGAACTTGTGCTGTGCAGAGGAAAAGGGAGAAGGGTTAGGGTGGACTTTTCCCTTCACTGAAACTAAGGGGGCCAAGCCCAACCCCTGAAAAACAACCCCACACTATAATCCCCCCTCCACCATATGATTTGGAACAGTGCACAAAGCAAGGTCCATAAAGACATGGATAAGCAAGTTTTGGGTGGAGGAACTTGACTGGCCTGCACAGAGTCCTGACCTCAACCCGATAAAACACCTTTGGGATGAATTAGAGTGGAGACTGCGAGCCAGGCCTTCTCATCCACATCAGTGCCTGACCTCACAAATGCCCTTCTGGAAGAATGGTCAAACATTCCCATAGACACACTCCTAAACCTTGTGGACAGCCTTCCCAGAAGAGGTGAAGCTGTTATAGCTGCAAAGGGTGGGCCAACTCAATATTGAACCCTACGGCCTAAGACTGAGTTGCCATTAAAGTTCATGTGCGTGTAAAGGCAGGCGTCCTAATACTTTTGGTAATATAGTGTATATGTTTCCTTCATTTCCTATTTCTCCAGTATGGTTGGTGCTTTTTATAAATGATCTGTATGCTTCCTTTGTGTATCATAATCGTTTGCAAATGCGGATTATCAGTAAATGGTTCTTTTTTCTGAATGAGATGTTGCCTCATTGTCTGTATAATGGGACCACTGCACACCCCCCAAGGCTCCATTCACATCTATGCATGTTGCTTTTGAGCATTTCTGTAGTGCTTTTTGCTGTGCTTTCCGCGATTTTACCACGATTTGCATTTTTTATGTTGTTTTTTTTAATTTGTTGTTGGGCAGATTTAAAAACGGAAATCGCGGTAAAAACACTATACTTGCGTTTTTTTGGATGCGGATCCATTGAAGTATATTACACTCAGTTTACATTGGTGCGATGGTGCAACTGGTGCGATGGAAGACATTGCATGTGATTCACACAGCAGTGCTGCTGTGCGAATCACATGCTATGTATGTGCAATGCATTTGCATCGCATTCATACCAAACAGGACCCTTTTTTTGGTCCGCACCAGAATCGGATTGCGTGGGTGTTCACACCTATGGGATCCGATTCCTGTCCGAATTGACAGTTCGCACTGCAATATGCGAACGGATCTGGGTGTGTCATTAACTTTGTATTCACACTCCCAGTGGTTCGCATATAGCAGTGTGAACTGTCTGCGAGTCAGGTGCGATGTGGGAACCTGCGGTGGATTCGCAGCGTTCCCGCATCGCACCAATGTGAACCAAGCCTTACATGCAAAATGCTGCAATTTGCAGGAAAAAAAGCCCCCCACCCTTTCCAAAAATGCATTGATGTGAACGTGTTCCATAGGAACCCATGTTAAATAAATGAAATGCATTCATGCAAAAACCATGAAAAAAACACATTCGTGTAAATGGAACCTAACACTCAATTTCAACGTGGGCTGAATCAGCATTATGGCTGCCCTCAAAGGGCCGGTTGTATCTGTAAGGCTAGATATGCGGGAAATTCAGCGAATCCTGTGTGTTTCTCGCAGACACCCGGCGATTTTTTTTTTTTTTTTTTGCAGGACTGCGACATTTCGGCGGACAGATCGGACCCTTGACTGACATTTTTGACACTTTTGGGGGTACCAGTGACATTACTGCAGTAATCAGTGCTATATATATGCACTGTTACTGTAAAAATGACACTGGCAGGGAAGGGGTTAATTTTATTGGAGAGGGAGGGGTTAATGTATACCTGGTGCTTACTGACGTGTGAGGGGGGAGGTGACTGAGTGACACAGGGACAGATCGCATGTTCAGCTATGCTGAACACTCCGATCTGTCACTCCCTGTCACTTAGGAGATCCGCCCGCTCTGTTTATACAGGCGGGCGGATCTCCAAACTAGATTCCCCAACGATTGGGGAAGAGCGGCGGCGATCGCCGCCGCTCCTCCCCTGGCCCGACTCCCGCTGTGAATGAAAACAGCGGGAGCGCGCCTACAGGGGGAGGAGTCCAGCGACGTAGGTCTACGTCGCTGGACGATAACGAGCCACTTTGCCACAGTAGCAGCACAGTGGCCAGAGGTAAAGTGGTTAAGGCTGGCCATACATGTTCAACTTTTGTTGTACAATTTTCTATTAAGGCCCATACACACGCACAAATTGTTGGCCGTAAATTGTCGGCCAACGTCCGATCGGCCGATTGTAGGCTTGTTAGTATGATGCTTCCGACAACCAACTGTGAATTTTCAACCGAAAAAAATCTGGTGTGCATGCTACAAAATTTTTGTTGGCCAACAACAGAACGGCCGATTGTTCCTCAGTCAGTACAGATTTTGGCAGACAAAAATCAGATGAGCAAGACTGGGCATGCTCAGAGAAGAAAAAACACACGGAAAGTCAACCATCACATGACATCACTTCTGAAGTTGTTTTTTGTTGGCCAACAAAAGTCCAGTGCAAGTCTAGAGCACATTTCAACCAACAAACAACACTGGACAAAAGACGGCCGATCGGTCGGCCAACAATCTGTGCGGGCTTTAGATCTACCACAAACCACATAATGTGAGGTCAAAGCTAAACAACACTTTCACCTGTATCGAATTAGGCAGGCCTTCGTACTACATACTTGAAGGTAAATTTCAAGAAAATTGTACAAAAAATTGTATGAAAATTGTATCATGTATGGCCAGCCTTATCGTTCCGATAATCGTACGACAAAACTCGCTTTGGACCTGATCTCACAATAATCTGATCGTTAGTACACAGCTTTCGACAGCCGATCACGACAGTTGGTCCAACTAAATCCGAAGGGACAGGAAAACTTCTGAACGATAATCGTTTCGTCAGTACAGTATTCGTACGCTAAAAGTCGATCGACAAATACCACGCATGATCGGAAACAGTAAAATAATCCGCAGGGGTCAGACGTATATACATCACTTCCGATACGTAGCTACAAAAAATACACTTGGTCAGTGAATCGTACGAAGAAAATCGGATGGTTTGTACGCAGAGTTGGTTTCGACTTTAGTAACATGCAACAATTTACGAAACATTAGTCGTACGATTATCGGAACGTGTGTACGGGGCATTAGAGGGGAACTAGTCAGGAGTAAATCATGAGCTTTTGTTCCCTCATTCCCAAGGCACTGAAGCCTTGTAAAAAAGATCTTATGCAAGGAAATAGTAACTCCCTGCTGTGAAGAACAGGTTCAGTGTGAAAGGAAAAGTTGGCGAAGGCGATGTAATGTAAATCCTGTGTGCTCGAGTTGATGTGTTTTAGGCAGAGAAAGGGTTACGTAAACTGGGTGGATCTCATTTCACGTGACCTAACTTACTTCCTGTTCACAGAATCCTTTTCAGTTGGTCTTAGTCTCTTTGTCTCTGCCTGAAAGACGGATGAGCCGATCCTAGCAGCTCCTCCGTAGACAGTCGTATCAGAATTTTAATTTATTCCCTACAATGGCGACTTCTAGACTGAGAGAGGAGCTGAACTGCTCCATCTGCCTGAGCCTTTATACGGAGCCCGTATCACTGAAATGTGGACACATCTACTGCCGGGATTGTATCGTGGCTGTGCTGGATACACAGGAGACGTCCGGTGTTTATATCTGTCCGGAGTGCAGAGAGGAGTATACAAAGCGCCCTACACTGAAGAAGAACCGGAAGTTGTGTAACATTGTGGATAATTTCAGATCTGCTCACCTAGAGGACACGGAGGTCTCCTGTACATACTGTGATCATACTGTTCCAGCAACCAAATCATGTCTGCACTGTGAGGCCTCATTTTGCAGTAGGCACCTCAAAAACCACAGCAAGTCAGCGGAACACATTTTAACCGAACCCACCAAATCATTTGAAGACAGAAAATGTTCCATACACAAAGAGATCCTGAAATATTACTGCACAGAGGACAATGCCTGTATCTGTATGTCCTGCTGGGTGGCTGGAGACCACAAAGGACACCAGGTGGACCTTCTGAATGAGGCCTCTGTAAAGACAAAGGAGAAACTGGAAGAATCTACGAGTACATTGGAATCTGAGAAACAGGAGATCCAGAGGAAAATACAGAATCTGGAAAATCACAGGACAGAAGAGAAGGAAAAAGCAGTTGTTGTCACCAAGAGAGTCACTGAGCTGTTTCGAGACATCAGGAAACATCTGGATGATTTAGAGAAGAGAATCCTCAGCGAGGTCTCCAGACAGGAGGGGCAGATCTCCCAATCTGTCTCTAAACTGATCCCGCAGCTAGAGCAACAAAAAGACGAGCTGTCCAGGAAGATTATTGAGATGAAAGAACTATGTAACATCCAAGATCCATTAACGATCTTAAAAAAGGCACCTAACAGAGATAACATTATTCCTGGGATTGATGATACAATCAAGAATGTTGGACGCCTGGATGAAGGAATTATCTCACAGATGCTACACAAAGGTCTTCTCCATTTTACTGATAGTTTGGTAGAGCTGAAGATCAAGAGACAATTCTCAGGGATGGAAAAATCTGATATTTTGTTGGATATAAACACTGCTCATAAAAATTTTATTATATCAGAGGATCTGAGGACAGCCTCTTGCACTAACGCCTGTCAGAACAGGCCGAACAGTCCAGAAAGGTTTGAATCCAAACAGGTACTAAGTACAAACAGCTTCACATCGGGAAAACATTACTGGGAGGTGGATGTGAGCGGAGCAGAGAAATGGCTGGTTGGGGTGGTCGCTCACAGCATAGAGAGGAAGATAGAAGGAAATGAATCCTATATTGGTTATAATGACAAATCATGGGGCCTTGCTGTTGTCACGCGCTTCGTAGCTACACACAATAATAAACAGATTGCACTAAGCGCAGATTCTCCTGTGAAATTGCTGGGAATATATCTGGATTACGATGAGGGACGTCTGTCCTTCTACCAGTTGTGTGGCCCTGTAAGACATCTCCACACCTTCACCGCCAACTTCACCGAACCCCTCCATGCTGCTTTCTATGTGTTTGACAAATGTTCCATTAGATTTAAAAATAAATAGCAATGGCAGAGCTATACATTCAAATTGATTTTGTTCCTATCTAAAGCCAAAATTGTTTTTCAGTTTTGAAAAGATGAAAGAAGAGTTATAACCTGTAATGTTTTTATTGTGGTCTGTGTTCACACAGGAGAGAGTCTGTTTGTCTTGGTGACCATTGGAAAGAAATCTAAAAGTTTTAAATTGTCACCAGGACACAACAAAAAAATGAGTAGACGTGATTTAAAACTGAGAGTAATGGGCCATACACACTATACAATTGTCTTTAGATTTTTTTCCTTAAGAGCCGGTTCACATAGGGGCGACCCGACTTGCCGGGGCGACCTGTGAAGTCGCGGTGCACAGCGCGCACCGCGACCTCGGAGCAACATGCACGGACTTCATATCATTGAAGTCAATGCAGGTCGCTCCAGGTCGCCCCAAAGTAGTACAGGACCCTTTTTCTAAGTCGGAGCGACTTGTGTCGTTCCTATTAGAACGGGTCCTGTGCTTATCTATGGCAGGCGACCCGCGGCGACTTGTCAGGTGACCAGGTCACCTGACAATTCACCCCAGTGTGAACCGGCTCTTAGATTTACCAAAACCATATAATATGAGGTCAAATCTAAACACTTTTTCAATTTGTATGCAATCATGCCGGCCCTTGCACTACATAGAAAAGGTAAATCTAAAGGAAATCTAACAACAAAAGTTGTATAGTGTGTATCCAGCTTAAATCCCTTTAGAGTCGGTTCACACTAGGGCGGCACGACTCTGTACTACTTCGGGGGTGACTTGTGCATTCCCATGCACCACGACTTCGGAGCGACTTGCATGGACTTCACATAATGGAAGTCTATGCAAGTCGCTCCGAAGTAGTACAGGACCCTTTTTCTAAGTCGGAGCGACTTGTGTTGCTCCTATTAGAACGGGTCCTGTAGCAGTCAATGGACCGCGAGGGAGCGCGACTTGTCAGGCTGACAAGTCGCGGTAGTGTGAACCGAGTCTTAAGCTGGCCATAGATGGGTAGAATTTCAAACAAAAATTCCTAGGAAAAAAATTGTTCTAAGAAAGTTTTGTTTTTTCTTATCATTAGTGGGGCCAATCGATGGCCGTTTTTGACCGCAGTGATGAGAAAAATTGAAGAAACCGAATGGAAAATTTTTCACAAACAAATTTCTAACAGTGTATGTGGTTTTTGCTCGGTGAAGTCCATTCATTCAAAAATCAAATGTTAAAAAGCAAATGACATTGGAGTGTTCTGAAAATTTTTATATTCATTTTTCCTAGTACTTTTCCTAAGAATTTTTATTTGAAATTCTATCCATCTATGGCCTGCTGCAGACATGTGACTGGTACTGGTGCCCCAATTAAAAGATAATCCTTCACCCCCCTGTTCAGGGGTGTATCATGAAATCAGTGGGCCCCTGTGCAAGATCAAATTTAGGCCCTAGGGGTTGAGGGGGAAAAATCATGCAAAAAAATCATGTCATGCAAAGCGCGCTGCAGTGAAAAGCGAGTGTGTTTAAAATTGAGCTAAATATTGGGCGCAGCTTAAAGGGGAACTGGAGGTGGGTAGTGTCACATGAGGTGGGTAGTGTCACAGGAGGTGGGCAGCAGGACAGTAGGTGGGCAGTGTCACAGGAGGGGGGCAGCAGGACTGGAGGTAGGCAGTGTCACAGGAGGGGGGGCAGCGGGATGGAAGGTGGGAAAAACAATAATAGATAGGGGAACCAATAGTCAAATGGTATCCTTACCAAAAGGTTGGGAACCTCCAAATACCTTCCCACTCACTCATAGATCTGAGTCAATGGCTGATAAATCACATAACAAAAAGGAAAGGCTGCAATAAGAACACTTCCCAAAGGACCATATAAATGAACCGCTGGGGATTGGGATCAGAAAATCAAAAATATATGAAAATTGGAGGTGAGCAGCAGGACAGGAGATGGGCAGTGTCACAAGAGGTGAGCAGCAGGACGGGAGGTGGACAGCATCACAGGAAAGGGGCATGGTCACAGGAGGGGGGCAGTGTCACAGGAGGTGGACAGCAGGACAGTAGGTGGGCAGTGTCACAGGAGGTGCGCAGCAGGGCAGGAGGCGGCAGCATCACAGGAAAGGGGCATGGTCACAGGAGGGGGCAGTGTTACAGGAGGTGGGCAGCATCACAGGAAAGGGGCATGGTCACAGGAGGAGGCAGTGTCACAGGAGGTGGGCAGTGTCACTGGAGGTGCGCAGCAGGGCAGGAGGCAGCAGCATCACAGGAAAAGGGCATAGTCACAGGAGGAGGCAGTGTCACAGGAGGTGGGCAGTGTCACTGGAGGTGCGCAGCAGGGCAGGAGGCAGCAGCATCACAGGAAAGGGGCATTATCACAGGAGGGGGGCAGTGTCACAGGAGGTTGGCAGCAGCACAGTAGGTGGGCAGTGTCACAGGAGGGGGGTCAGCGGGACAGGAGGTGGGCAGTGATACAGGAGGGGGGCAGCAGGACAAGAAGGGGGCAGTGGGACAGGAGGGTCACAGAATACGCTGATTAGTGCTTGCAGCCATTGGCTGCACATGCTGATCAATGCTGGTTTTCCAGCAAGACCATTCGACAGAAGCTGCTGTTAGATCACCTTCTGCTGAACAGACCGTGGTACACATTTACTGAAAGTCAGCTAGTTCCTGCTGAATCGGCTGGCTTGGACTTTCAGTACGTTTACCGGGCATACATCCAGGAAGAAGGATTATCCACGGCCTAGGAAGACGTAAAAAGACCCATGAGAACAGTGGACTGATCTGCCTGCTAGAAAAAGTTAAACATACTAGTGGGGGTCTCAGGGTGACAAAATGTTGGAGTTGGGCTTTAAGTTAAGTTGCTACTAAAAAACATTTGAGCTATGGCTTTCAGAAAGCTTAAAGCAGAGTTCCACTAAAGTGTATCTGCTGACATTTAATAAACACATATTCACCTGTACCACGGTCCAGCGATGCGGCCGGGGGGAGCCTCGGTTCTCTCCGGCTTCTTCCCATGGCCCCATCATCATTACTGTGGGCACCCGGCTGTGACAGCATTGCGTCCCGAATGGACGGGCAATCTTCTGGGACCTGTGACGTGTCCCAGAAGATTGCAGGAAGGGAGGGGAAGAGGAAAAGTTCCGCCCGAGCCGCCTAGGCGGCCTGAGTGGAAGTGGGAGCAGGTACCTGTCAAAACTAGATACCCGCCCCACCCCCCAAAAAAAATGACATGCCAAAATGTGGCATGTCAGGGGGGTCAGGACCACTTAAAACGGAAGTTCCACTATTGAGTGGAACTCCGCTTTAAACTGGCAGCTCACTATAGAAGAATGGTGGCACTATACCTTTATGGCCAAGGGTGGCATTGAGAAAATGTTATGAAACAGGTTAGGTTTCATTTGACTTCCTCTGATTTATTGTGTTCTGGAAACTTTCATATGCTTGGATATCTCAAATCCAGGGTGGTCCATGTGCATGTAGGGAATTCAACCTTATACTATAGCTTTTACACTACAGTGATAAAGATTGCAAAAGGACATAAAAAAGGGATCCCATTTTGCTCATTACTTACAGCATAAGCCCTGCTTGGCTGATAATTGGTTTATTTTTAACCACCTCAATACTGGACACTTTCACCCCCTTCCTGGCTAGGCCAATTTTCATCTTTCAGCGCTGTCACACTTTGAATGACAATTACTCAGTCATGCAATGCTATTCCCAAATTACATTTTTACTGTATCTTTTCTTTGAGACAGAGTTTTCTTTAGTGTTACTTAATATTTTTTGCTAAATAAATTAAAAGACTGAACATTTAAAAAAAATGCATTTTTTTCTTTGTTTCTGTTTCTTAAAATTTTGCAAATAAATAATATTTCTTCATAAATGTAGGCCAAAAATATTCTGCTACATTTCTTTGGTAAAAAATAACCCAAAGTGTATATTATTTAGTCTGTAGAAAGGTTCTAGCATCCACAAATTATGATATATACAGTATATTTAAAAATTGATCTATACTGCTGTACTGACTGCTGTACTGACTGCCTATCTCTTTTCTTGAAGCCCTAAAATGCCAGGACTACTTAGTAGAAATACCCTCCAAATGATTCCTTTTTGGAAAGTAGATAGTTCCAGGTATTTAGTAAGAGGCATAGTAAGTTTTGTGAAATTGTAATTTATTGTCACAATTTTTTGGGAAAATTAAGATATTGATTTTTTTTTCACAATTTTTTTCATTTTTTTTCACATACTGTAACCAGTGCAGTACATTACTATCATATACCTAGTGTGGGGTGGATCAGGTACAATGACTGGTGACAGTATGTAGAAAAAAAATGTTGTTTTTTTTTTTTTTGTTTTTTACAATTTCTTTTTTTTTTTTCTTTTTTTTACATACTGTGACCAGAGTAGTACAGTGTTACCATGTACAGTTACTACTGTACTACTCTAAAGAGATAATCAGGAATTTTTTTTTTTTACATTCTGATTGCTTATAACAGTGATAATAACTGTTATAAACAATCCTTTTTTAAGAATGGGATTCATTCATCCAGTGTGTACTATTGTGAAGCTGTGATTGGTCATAGCTATCATATAGTACAAAAGCATGGTGTTAGGCCCTGTCTGTGCCATCTGATCACTACCATGTGATCACTGTGACCAATCACAGAGGTTAACACAATTGTGCACAATGAATGGCTATGAATGAAAGCCATTACGTAATTCTGTATTAATGTCATGTGATCTGCTGTGATTGGTCACAGCGATCATATGGTACCAGCAACTACCCAGTACATTGATTTTAGTGATGGGAAGTTCGACTCTTTGAAGTGAATCGGTTCATTTCGAGTCACTCACTGAAATGAACCGATTCATGAATCGAATCTTCAGTTCATTTGCTGAGTCTACTGACAAGCAAGTGAACCGAAAGCTCTGACTCAACCCGAAGTAAGGATGAGTCAGAGCTTCGGTTCACTTGCTTATCTGCAGACTCAGCAAGTGAACTGAACAATCAATACAACAACCATGCAGTGTATGCAATAAACATAGAATGAACCCACAGAGCTGACATTCTTATAATATTGCAGACATTAACCACTTGCCGTCTGCTCACGTTGAGCCTACTGCGGCAAAGTGCTTCGTTATCGTCTGACGACGTAGACACGCGCGCCGCCGGAGGCTCGCTCCCGCTGTATTCAGTCACAGCGGGAGTCGGGCCAGGGGAGGAGCGGCGGCGATTGCCGCTGCTCTTCCCCGATCGTCGGGGAATCGAGTGTGGAGATCCGCCTGCTTGTGTAAACACAAGCGGGCAGATCTCCTACGTGACAGGCAGGGTCAGATCGCAGGGTTCAGCATAGTTGAACCCTCGATCTGTCCTTGTGTCACTCAGTCACCTCCCCCCCACACACGTTAGTAAGCACCAGGCATACATTAACCCCTCCCTCTCCAATAAAATTAACCCCTTCCCTGCCAGTGTCATTTTTACAGTAACAGTGCATATTTATAGCACTGATTACTGCAGAAATGTCACTGGTACCCCCAAAAGTGTCAAAAATGTCAGTCAAGGGTCCGATCTGTCCGCCGCAATGTTGCAGTCCCGCAAAAAAAAAAAAACGCAGATCGCCGCCATTACGCGTTAAAAAAAACACCAAAAATGACAGAAATCTTTCCCTTTGTTAGTAAACGCAATAACTTTTGCGCAAACCAATCAAAATACGCTTATTGTGATTTTTTTTTTACCAAACATAGGTAGCATAAAACAAATTGGCCAAAAATTAAAAAAAAATGTGATTTTTACATTTTTTTGAAGGGGGGATTTCATATAAAAAAATGTTAAAAATATTATTTTTCCAAAATAAACGCTTTTTTTTTGTTTATAACGCAAAAAGTAAAAATCGCACAGGTGATCAAATACCACCAAAAGAAAGCTCTGTTTGTGGGAAAAAAAAGGACGTAAATTTAGTTTGGGTATGGTGTCGCATGACCACGCAATTGTCAGTTAAAGTCGCACAGCGCCGAATCGCAAAAAGTGGCCCAGACGTAAGACAGCAAAATCCTCTAGTGGTAAAGTGGTTAAAAATATTTGATATTGTTTTATTAACCACTTTAATACCGGGCACTTCCCTCCCTTCCTGCCCAGGCCAATTTTCCCCTTTTAGCGCTGTTGCATTTTGAATGACAATTGTGCGGTCATGCAACACTGTACCTACACCAAATTTATGTCATTTTCCCCCCACAAATAGAGCTTTCTTTCGGTGGTATTTGATCACCTGTGCGATTTTTACTTTTTGCTAAACAAATAAAAAAAGACCGAAAAGTTTAAAAAGAAAAAAAAATGTTTTTGTTTATGTTATACAATTTTGTAAATAAATAATTTTTTTCCTGCACTGATGAGACTGCACTGATGAGGAGGCACTGATGAGGAGGCACTGATGGGGTGGCACGGATAGGCGGCACTGATAGGCACTGATATGTGGCACTGATAGGTAGCACAGATATGCAGCATTGGTGGGCACTGATAGGCGGCACTGCTGGGCACTGATAGGCGGCATTGATGGACACTGATAGGTGGCACTGACGGGCATTGATAGGTGGCACTGACAGGCACTAATGGGCACTGATAGGCGGCACTGGTGGGCACTGATGGGCGGCACTGATCGGCACTGACGGGCGGCACTAATGGGCACTGATAGGCGGCACTGGTGGGCAATAATGGGCACTGGTGGGTGACACTAAAGGATGGCAATGATGGGCACTTGTGGGCAGCACTGATAGGGAGGACACTGGTGGGCATCACTGATGGGGAGGGCAATGGGGGGCTCCCTGAGCCCTGATTGCCATCCCTGGTGGCCATAGTGGGCATCCCTGGGGTCATAGTGGGCAACCCTGGGGTCATAGTGGGCATCCCTGGTGGATCTAGTGGCATCCCCCCCCCGAGGGTCTGCACTGGTAATCAATGATCTGATTACTATTGCCGACCCCCCCCCCCTGTCAGGGGAGCCGCGATCGGCGCTCCTTTACTCGTGCCTGTCAGGCACGAACTAAGGAAAGCCGATCAACGGCTGTTCCTATTTACTATGTGACCAGCCGTGATTGGACACGGCTGATCACATGGTAAAGAGCCTCCGTCAGAGACTCTTTACCGAGATCGGAGATGCAGGGTGTCAGACTGACACCTCGCACCACCGATCGCCGCTCTGCGCGCCCCCGGGGGGCGCGCAGAGCGGTGTTATCCTGCCGCCGTCATATGACGTCCGGTCAGGATAACACAACCACATTCCCGCTGTCAATTTTTAATAGGGCGGGCGGGAAGTGGTTAAAAAATTTTTTATTTTTTTTTAAATCCTGTTTAGTCTTTAGAAACATTTACAAAGGGTTAAAAAAATAACCCTTTGTCTGCCCCCGCTGTCTTATTTAGCACTGCTGCTGCATGATTGCTTTGGTGTATTCGTATTGTACTCGGTCAAACGATTCGGTTCTTCTAACCGAGTCTTTTGACTCAGTAAGTAACTGGTTGGGTAGGAGTACTCTGAACTGTGATTGGCTGCTTTCCACTTTGCAGCATGTAAATGTGCTAGGAGATTCTGATTGGTTGCAGGGCGGGGCTAAACACTCACTCTAGGATCAGATTACTGAGCCTGTGTCTTCTATTCAGTGACTCACAAATGAGCTGTTTTCCTACCGGAGTCGTTCAGTAAAAGGAACCGAGTCATCCAGTTCACTGAGAAGAATCGATTCAAAAGAACGATTCGTTCATGAACTGGACATCACTAATTGATTTGGCATCCACTGTGTCTGCTGTGTGTGTGGACACAGCAGGTGACAGATCATGCCACAGCGTGGCCCATGGGGCACACAGGAGGCATGAGCCTGGGGGGACGTCATACGTCATATGATCCAGGATGGCAGCGCTCTCGCTCGGCTGTCATTAAACTATACTAGAAAAATGAGTAAGGAAACTGGCATACACACCACAAAGGGATGCCTATTTATCTCACCCACTCGGCGCTAAGGTGCTTGGTGCTATAGATACAATAAATAGCATACAATAAATATCAGATTCAAATTGATATGAAACCAACCATTAATCTAAAATCAAATCGGACCTCGGCTGCTGTTATAAACAAAAGGAACAATAAAAGGTGTGTACATCTAATGATAATCACATGTATACACTAACAGCGCTATAAGATAATCTGAACATCACATAGTCCAAAATATGTCATACTCATAATATAATGGTGAGTGAAAAGTCCAGCCAACTGCAGCATCACTGGCAGAAGCGTCCCAAAAACGTGTGTTCAAATGGTTTGTAAATATTGTCATGCACCTCCACCACACCGGCGTGCCCCCCAAGAAGTGCCCACGTACCTCAATGAGGGGAATAAAATGCCAGACAAGATATACCCAGTGGCAAGGCTTCACATCCCAGAGCGGCTCAGGAACTCCACAGAAATGGTAGCTGGATCACTCCCACAGTTAACATGTGACATGCAAATGAAATAATGCGCTCATAGTGTAATTCTATAAACACACTGACGTTTATTAAAATAAAAGCCCAACAATAAGGCACTCACAAAGATAAAAGATTAAAAGCTCATCAAATAAATCCCAATCCGGGCTACTTGCCAGCCATCACCGTCCCGCTCTGTAGCCGAAGCCGCAGCTGGTATACCGCCGATGGACTTCTGGGTGTCGGCGTGACGTCAGGCGTCCAGATCGCCACGTTGCTATGGTCACCGCGTGTCCATGCCCTAACGCGTTTCGTCATTGGCTGACTTCTATGGTGGGCGTGAGCACGCGGTTTCCATAGTTACCGACAACGTCTGACGTCATACCCGGAAAACATCCGTCCAACGTACCTGGCAGTTTGTGCGTATAGACGGGATTTGACGATCGACCATCCGGTAACTTCTATTACAAGATTGTTTATTTGTATATACGTGTGAGTGCAATTCCTAAGGGATGAATGTCTGATTTTATTTGAAATAAATGGTAAAAACAGGATTACACTATGTGTTTTGACATTTAATGCACATCCTGGTGAGCGGTAAACAGTCCATGCTATTGTTGGAGAAGACTTTGCATCAGTTCCAGCATTTTGGGCACTTTTGAGGATTCTTCTGTGATTAATACTACAGGCTTATCTTTAAGCAGCCTCTGGTAAGTGCATTACCATTAGGCGTGCATAGCGGTGAGGTGGAGGTCTTGTTTCCTGCTGTTTGTATGCATGTGCTTTTATGCACTTTAATGGACTAGCATTGGGACTGTTTTTTTTCCACTTGGATCCGGAACTGTATTTAGAGGCATCTATCTAAGTAGTTTACTCAACCGGAATTGTATTACTCATATGAGACATGAATATAGGTGTATGTGGATAATACACCGTGAGCGCCGCTAGTGGACTCGTGGGGAGTTTTATTTGAAACTTTTATAAAGAGTGCACCTTCTTTTTAAGTTGTACACACTGACTGAAGGTCGGCTGGTTCCCGTTGAACCGGCCAATTTTCAGCCAGTGTGTACCCAGTTTAAGGCTCCATTCACATATAGGCATTTTGGATTGCGGACAGAATTGCAGCGATTCTGCCCGCAATCCCGAACCATTGCAAGACGCGGGACACCCATGCGATTCCCGTGACTTGCAATGACACCCCAAATGAGGCGCGATTGTCGCCCAACGAATCACAGTACCAAAGGACACCTGTCGCCCAAAAGAAGTAAGTTTTTTGGGCGACAAGCGTCTTGTGATTTTGTTAGCACGATTTTACCACAATTCATTGGGCGACAATCGCTGCAAAATCATGCCGCTTTTGGGGTGCAATTGCAAGTCACGGGAATCACACGGGTGTCCCACGACTTGCAATGGTTCGGGATCGTGGGCAGAATCATGGCAATTCTGCCCATGATCTGAAAGTCCTATATGTGAATGAGCCTAATGGGCCATACACACTATAAGATTTTCTGAAGACTTTTTCCTTTAGATTTACCAAAACCATATAATATGAGGTCAAACCTAAACACTTTCAATGTGTATGTAATCTGGCAGGCCCTTGCACTACATAGAAAAGGTAAATCTGAAGGAAATCTAACCACAAAAGTTGGATAGTGTGTATCCAGCTTAAGACTACAGGAATATACCTAAATCAATGTGTATCAAAATTTTTGGGTATTAATTATTTTTAGGATAATAATTGAAATGTCTCTCCCTTTTGGTTGGGCATGGCACTGATACAGATAACATAGTACACTTATTTTACCGTGCCAATAAATAAACCCACATCATTAAAAACGATCAATAAACGGTGTATTACATGCTGTTCACACTCACTCAGTCACTAGAGGATTTGTTTTCTGTATTCTGCAAAAAAATTGGTTGATCCTGCTGCTCCCTATCCCCACCTTCTGTTCATGTCCCCACTGCTGTTGGGGATTTTGCAGAGCAGTGTTGGCAGCTGGATTTCCTCCCTATCACAACCGAGCAGCTCATGTGACTATAGAGTCATACATGTGGGCGTATACACAGTGGTAAATGACAGCCTACTTCCTCCCTCCTCCTCCATTCCCACTAACTAGCTAAACAAAATGGGAGTAGGCTATTACATCTTGATTGATGGAGGTTTCACCTCCATGTTATTCTAAGACACAGGCTGGAGGGGCATGGCAGCCTGTGACTGGTAGAATTCCACCCACACCATGTTATTGCCAAAAAATAATAATAAAATTATATAAATGTTATATTCGTATGACCATTTAAATTATTATTGATTTTTAATTTTAAACATGTGACCAGTAGCAGAAGACTAGAAGCTCCTCCTGATACTGTTTCCTTGCAGATGAGCTGGGAAAGAGCTGGATCATGTGACATTTTACTAAAATAATTACAGTGCCAGCATCCACATAGAAATAAAAGGGATAATGTAAATTCAACTGTTTGTGTTTAGTATCACTCTACTTTTAGAACCACCAACCTCATATTTTAGAGTAGCCCCCCCCCCCCCCTTTTGCCACCAAAACAGCCAAGACCCATGGAGGCATGAACAGCACTAGATATCTGAAGGTATGCTGTGGTATCTTGCACTAAGCCATCAGTAGCAGATCCTTTAAGGCTACGTTCACATCTAGGCGTTGCTATTTTATAGGCTTTTTCCAGGTGTTTTTATAGGCGTTTTATACAGGCGTTTTTGTGTAGTCATACGAGTTTAGGTGACCAATAAAAAGCAGCGTGTTTTTTTTACAACATTTGCATAAAAAGGGGACCTCCAAATCAGGATTTTGTGGTGGTGTTTGGTGTCTGTGTGAGGTTGTGTTACTGTGTGCTCTCCTGCTTTTTGTCTTTAAAATGGCCGACAAATACAGATTTCTGTTCTGTGCATCAGTTGCACTTCTGATGCTGGAGGAAGAGGAGGAAGCGAGGGATCGACAATACTGGGTCCATCCTGTGATCGCTAATCTGCGACAGCGTGGTCAGTTCTGGGCAATGTATGATGACCTTTGTGTGCATGAGGACAAATTTTTCCAATACACACAATTCTTGTAATGCACATTCTTTGAAACGTACACACATGGATATGTCCTCACTAGTGCAATGAAGCCTTCAGCTTCCAAAAGTAAAGTGCTGTCCTCCATTTTGCAGAACATGTGCTAAAGCAGAGGCGTGACAAGGGGTGGAAAGATGCTGTTTGAGCAGATCAGCAGCCACAAAATGCCTGTAAACCGCTCTATATCACCTTTCCAGCGTTTGCATTGAAGTCTATGGAGCAAAAACGCCTGTAATCTGCCCAAAAAGAAGCTCATGTACTTTTTGGAGCGTCAGGTGTTTTGCTCAAGGCGTTGGAACGCTCAGATGTGAACAGGGGCCATTGAAATTAATAGGATTTGTCTTGTTGGGCATTTTTTGAGCTGATGCTTAGAGCTGAAAAACGCCCCAAAATGCCTACATTTGAACGTAGCCAATAAGTTGCGAGGTGGGGTCTCCATGGATTGGATTTTTATAGCACATCCCACAGATGCTCATTGTGATGTTACTCAAACCATTCTTGAACCATTTTGGCAGTGTGGCAGGGTGCATTTTCTGCCGAAAGAGGCCACTGCCATCAGGGAATACCGTTTCCATGAAGGGGTTTACTTGGTTGGCAACAATGTTCAGGTAAGTGGTACATGTCGAGTAACATTCATCCATCCATGAATGGCAGGACCCAAGGTTTCCCAGCAGAACATTGCCCAAAGCATCACACTACCTTCTCCAGCATGCCTTCTTCCCATACTGCATCCTGGTGCCATCTCTTCCCCAGGTAAGTGACGCACATACCAAACAAAAAGATAGTGACCGCACTCCGATGTATATCAAAGCATTGAAGTGTTTATTTATCACCACGAACATCAAACAAGACTAGCACATCACAGGACAGATACATTGGTTGACGCCTTTAATGACACTAATGATCGCTTACTCATAACCGTATGTTTATGAGTAAGCGATCATCAGTGTTGTGAAACGCGTTGGTATTAAAAAGTAAGCTATGGTTGTTTGCTTGATTAGAAATAAAAACAAAAAATAGGAATTTGGTTATATATGAAATTTGTACCAATAATATGGTTATTTGAGTCAATTAAAAAATAAAATAAAAGTAATTATTTGTATTGCAAAATATAACAAAAACTTTTTATAGCAAGGTTGTCATGTGAGGGGTCACATTGTATTGTTTAGATCACCAGGAGGATCTCATTAGCATTTAACCTGAGACAAAGATCTCGTCTAATCACCACCCACATGGAGAATTAGGTGGGGTCATTCAGAACCCATGTGATAAATTCAATACAAGACAATACAACCCCATCAGTGCTAAACAGGTTTTCCCTACAGGTATGGTGATATTCCAGTGGTATGCTGATAATACAGAGCTACAGAAAATAGTATCATTTTCACCTGACATTTTATCAAATGTACAGCACTTTCTAAATACTAACATAAGGGTATAAGGGCTCTTTCACACGGGCGATCCGATCAGATCCGCCTGTCAGTTTTTTAGGCGGATCTGATCGGATCCTCCATGCAGCTCTATGGGGCAGCGGGTGTCAGCGGAGACACCTCCGCTGACACCCGCTGCCATCCGCATCCGATCCTGTGCGTGAAATCTGGACGGATGGAAACCCTATTTTTCCATCCGTTCAGTAATCGGATCGGGTCGGATGAGAGCGGACAGGCGGTCCGCTCTCATCCGATCCCCCATAGAGGGCAGCGGGGGCTGAGACACCTCCCTCTCCACTCTGCAAGCGGAGACGGAGCTGTCATCCGCCGGCTCAGCGGGGATCGCGGATCGATTCCCACTGAGCAACACGGATCCGCCTACGGAGGCGGACCGTGTGAAAGAGCCCTTAGTGTATGTAGCTTAGTAACACTTTGGATGTTCCCTTTGCAAATACAAAGTGATTTATTTCATATTTAACAAGATAAGAATCAACAGTTACATCATTTCTTAACTCCTAAATCATCCTATCTACCTTCCTCTTGATGATCTGGAAATGTATTCTGTAAGGATTTGCATACATTTTGTTTAGAATAATTTAAATATTTGAATAAAACCCAGTTTTGAATGATTTATTTTATTTTGTCTTTGATTTACATGATCAGATGTTTTGAATTTTTATTATCAGAAAAAAATTTAAATTTGACATTCTCTGAAATTTCAGTATATATATTGAGATTTTTGCAAAATTTTGACAATTTGGTCAGGTGGAGTCAATAGGGAAATTGAAGTTTCAGGTGGGTTTTAAGGGTGCAGAAGGATTTTAACGCCTTCTAAAGCCCCGTACACACGTACCGATCGTCGGCCGAACGATCGGCCGTCTTTTGTCCCCGGGCTGTCGTGTCCGCTGAAAAGTGCAAAAGACTGCACACAAATTTTGTCCGCCAACAACAGCCGACTGCAGAAGTGATGTCATGTGATGGTTAACTTTCCCTGTGTTTTTTCTTTTCTGAGCATGCCCAGTCTTGCAAATCTGCTGTCTGTCGGCCGAAATCTGTACTGACTGGCGAACAATCGGCCGTTCTGGTGTCGGCATACAAAAATTTTAATGCTTGCACGACAGATTCTGTTCGGCCGAAAGTGCGCTGTCGGAAGCATCATACTAACAAGCCAAAAATCGGCCGATCGGTCGTCGGCCGAATCTTTTCGGCCGACAATCTGCACGTGTGTACGGGCCTTAAGGCCCCTTTCACACAGGATGTCCGTTTTTCATCCATCCGTTGACGGATGAAAAACGGACATCAATGCATCTCTATGTAAAAACGGATGACAAAGGATGATCATCCGTTAATATCCATTTTCATCCGCTTTCGTCAATGTCCATTTTTTTGAACGGATGAATGCCCTATTTTTCATCCGTCAAAAAAAAACGGATCGGACGGAAAACGGATGACTACAGATGAAAAACGGATGACAACGGATGAAAAACGGATGGAAAACTGATACATTTTGACGTGACTGAACTGATGAACTGAACGGACCGTATGTGTGAAAGGGGCCAAAGGGCTCTTTCACACGGGCGTTCCGTATGTCCGTTTTTCATCCCATCCGTTTGCGGATGAAAAACTGACATAATGTATCTCTATGTAAATACGGATGTCAGCAGATGATCATCCGCTGACATCCATTTTTCGTCAGTTCAGTTTTTTTTGAATGGAAGAGAACCCTATTTTTTCTTCCGTTCAAAAAACGTAACGGACGCAAAAACGGATGTCAGTGGTGTCTTCCACTGACATCCGTATTTACATAGAGATACATTATGTCTGTTTTTCATCCGCAAACGGATGGGATGAAAAACGGACATACGGACCGGATGACACAAGTGTCATCCGTGTCCGTTTCAGAAAAAAAAAAAAGGAACTGATCGGGCATAAAAAACTGAACGCCCGTGTGAAAGAGCCCTAAGGCTGTCCATACATGGGTTGAATATTGAAAGAATTTTCTTTTGAAAATCTGAATATTTGTGCGTTTTGTGATTCGATGGCGCCACCATTGATCTTGAAATTCGAATTAGCGAGCCCTCAATTTCACCTTATGTTGCTACAGAAAATAATATTTCGTGGCTGGGAATCTTCCTTTGTTTCCGGGAAATTTTCTTTTCTTGCACTCCTATGCATTTCTCGCATAATTCTCAGACCATTGATTAGAAAATCATTAGTTTTTCAAAAAATTTCCAACATGCTCGATCACGCAAATTCAATGACCGCACGAAAATAAGCCGTTGCTGCAGCCCACTTATAATGCGAAACTCAAACAAAAATTCTTATGTAAAATTTTCAAAATTCAACCCATGTATGGCCAGCCTGAGAGTTGCAGAAGTTCCTTTAGGCTCCTTGCACACTGGGCTAAAAGAGCTTGACAGAAAAAAAATGGTCATGTAGAGCGTTTCTGTACACTGTTTAGTGTGGCGTGTGTGTGTGTTTTTTTTCTCTATTTCTGCCAGAAAGCTCCAATCAGAAACGTAAACCATAAGGTGTTCGTGTGTTTTTTTTTTTTTCCTGCCTTTAAACACTGAGCTCCAACTATGCTCCAACTATGCCTCAAAACATGCTAATATGTATGGACACATAGGATATCGTTAGGGCTCCTTTCACACTTTTTGGTGACTTTGCCTGGACTTGAAGCAATACCTGATGTATTCTTGAGGTCTATGGACTTCAAAACACAATAAAGTCAGACCAAGGTAGTGAAGGGACTACTTTGCAGTCTCTGCGACTACATCACTGAGAAATCACTGAGAGTGAGCCTGCTTAAATTGTGCTGTGCGAGCCCGCACAAATTACAGAGAGCCAGAGCAGTCAAATCGCGATGGAGTCAGGACCCCGCCCATGCAGTTTACGGAGGCTGGTCTGCATTTCCCATGTGGAGGATACGTGCATCAGTGAGTATGTATGTTGGCTGTTATGTAGGATATGTTCATGGGGTACAGAGCCAGCTCCTCGGTCCTGCTGACGGCAGTGGTGGTGGCTAGACTGGCGGCGGGATTCTCTCAGCTATAGCGGGCAGAGACGGCAGCCTCGGTGTCATAGGAGGACCAGGTGGCCCAGCGGGGTCAGGAGTTCATGGCAGCTTCTGTGACCCCAGTAGAGGATCTGAAGGAGAAGAGCCAGGACACCAAGACCAGCAGAGAGCTCCTCATCATGGAGACTCTGGGTGAGATGTGCTGGGCCCTGGAGAGTAAGGAGGGTGAGTGCCATATAGCCTTATATTTATTTATATATTAATCAAGTGTATTCAATAATAAATTGAAAAGTAGTAAATTGATATTTTTAATTTGACATCCCCCTCCCTTTAAAATATGCATTATTATTATTATTTGCATTTCTATAGCGCCAACAAATTCTGTAGCACTTTACAATATTCAATTACAAGCAAGTGGGTCCCGAAAAATAACTGTTTTTAGAAGTGGGTCTCGGCCCAAAAAAGTTTGGGAAGCCTTGCACTATACAATACACTGATTCATTTATGTCCATTGAACGATTTATTGTTCAAAATTCGGTCATTACATGATGGCACGTTCTTCTGCTCTCACGGCCGAGTGTTCGTTTTTCTAAAAGGAGTTTGAACAATTTTTCGGCTAATGTATGACCAGCATAAGTGTCATGTTGGATGCTAATGAGATCACCTCCTGACTGGCGTCTAAACAATACATCAGGACCCCTCACATGCTACATAAAGCCCTAAAAAAGTATTTTTTACGTCAGAATAATTTTATAATACAAAATAATTACTTTATTTTTTTCTTTACATTTACCAAAACCATATAATATGAGTTCAAACCTAAACACTTTCAACAATCAGGCCGGCCCTTACACTACATAGTTGAAGGTAAATCTAAAGGAAATTGAACAGCAAAAGTTGTATAATGTGTATCCAGTTTTACTCTTTAAGCTACATGCCCGAAGGTGTGAATTGTTAACTTACTGGGGAACGATAGGACACCATTGTTGGTTGTTTGATTACATTAAAAACAATAGGTAACTAATTGTATTGTAAAACTTTTCTAAGGCAAAGAAGATTGTTTTAGAACAGATTGGCATGGGAGGGGTCGCAATGTACTGTTTAGACTCCAGGTAGGAGGAGCACTGATTAGCATCCAACCTGAGACAAAGATCTCGTTTAATCCCCTCCCAGCTAGAGAATGACAGGTGTGGTCCTACAGAAATAATGCAATTTAAACAATACAGAACAATACAGGCCATGCTAAAATGGAGTTTACCCTATGCTAGTGATACAAAGATATAGCAAATGTTTTCACCCTTTGTGAATATGGAATCGTAGCAACTGTACAGAAGTCTCTTGAAAGTTTTTTTTTTAAGTGCCAAGAAAGGGTTTTTTTTTTTTTGTCTAAGTAATTTAGTAATACTTGAGTTGTTAAATTTGTGAAAACATTTTAGCAAACCTTTTTATAAGTTAATTTCTTTTATTTTTAACAGATATGAATTTCTTTCTAAAATCATAAATCATACTATATCTACATTTTTGATGATCTGGAATTTATCAATGTAAGGATATGCATAATTGACATAGAGTAGGTTAAATCTTTGAACATAAATAATCCATGTTTCCTTAACAGATTATTTATCTTGTCCTTGATTTGTACGCTCTGATATTTTGAATTTTAATAGCATTGAAGAAAAAAACTTAGGCCATACATGTTCAATTTTCTTGTAGAATTTCCTGTTAGATTTACCAAAAACCATATAATATGAGGTCAAAACTAAACAATACTTTCAACTGTATCCAATTAGGCAGGCCTTTGTACTACATAGTTGAAGGTAAATTTAAAGAAATTTGTACTGAAAATTGTGTAATGTATGGCCAGCTTATCACATTTAAATTTGTAATCGCTTATATTTTAACATTTCATAGTTTTCTGTAATTGCTTTTGAAATATATAAAATTTGAACATTCCTCTTTCTGCTTTTGCAACCACCCTGAACACGTTCAGTTTGAAATGAAAAGATGGTGAAGGTTTTGTAATGTGCAATCTGTTAATTATTTCCTAAACTGTATGTCTTCATCCAATGTAGAAAACTTGGAGTTTAACCACTTGCTGACCAGGCCTTTTCTGGCCCTTTGTTGAAAAGTTGAAATCAATATTTATTTGCTAGAAAATTACTTATGAACCGCAATCATTAGGGACCCTAGGGAATAAAACTTTGGTCGTTGGTATTTGTGCATCAGTTTTTTTAAACAATATTATATATTTTTTTTCCCTTTTTTAAATACATTTTAATGAAAAAAATTAAGAAAAAAAAACCCCAATACATATCCTTTGGGAAAATATAAAAGATGTTATGCCAAGTAAACAGAAATCTAACATGTCACACTTTAACCACTTACCCACTGGGCACTTAAACCCCCTTCCTAACCAGACCAATTTTCAGCTTTCAGTGCTCTCACATTTTGAATGTCAATTACTCAGTCATGCAACACTGTCCCCATATGAGATTTTCGTCCTTTTTTTCACACAAACAGATCTTTCTTTTGGTGGTATTTAATCATAATTGGGTTTTTTATTTTTTGCGCTATAAATGAAAAAATATCGAAAATTTTGTAAAAAAAATGCAATTTTCTTCGTTTTGGTTTTAAATTTTGCAAATTTTGTCATTTTTATTCATAAGTTTTGGCCAAAATTTATACTGCTACATATCTTTAGTAAAAATAACCCAAATAAGTATACATTTTTTGGTCTTTGTGAAGGCTATAGAGTCTACAAGCTATGGTACCAATCATTGAAAATTGATCACACCTGATGTACTGATGGCCTATCTCATTTCTTGAGACCCTAACAAGTCAGGACAGTACAAATAGCCCCCAAATGACCTCTTTTTGGAAAGTAGACATTCCAGGGTATTTAGTAAGAGGCATGGTGAGTTTTTTGAAGTTGTAATTTTTTCCCACAATTCTTTGCAAAATGAAGTTTTTTTTTAAAACATTTTTTTTTTTTACAAAATAGTCACATTACTAAGTTATTTCTCACACACTGTACAGGCATACTTGCAACTACACCCCAAAATACATTCTGCTACTCCTCCTGAGTATGGCGATACCACATGTGTGACATTTTTCCACAGCCTGACCACATACAGAGGCCCAACATCCAGGCGTTCTAGAAGCAAAAATTACACATATCATTTTCTGACGACCTATCACACTTTTGAAGGCCCTGGAGCACCAGGACAATGGAAATGCCCACAAAATGACCCCATTTTGGAAAGAAAACACCCCAACACATAATCTAGGAGGCATAATGAGTCTTTTGAACATGTCGTTTTTTTCCACAAGTTTTTCGAAAATGTGGAAAGAAAACCAAAATGCATTTTTTTTTTACACAAAGTTGTCCATTTATAAGACATTTCTTACACATAGCATGTACATAGCAAAAAATGACACCCCAAAATACATTCTGCCACTCCTCCTGAGTATGGCGATACCACATATGTGAGACTTTTCCACAGCCTGACCAAATACATAGGCCCAACATGCAAGGAGCACCGTCATTTCCTGACTTCCTATTACAATTTTGTGAGGCACTGTATGGCACTGATAAGCATTGTAGTGGCACTGACGTGGCATGTATGTAGCACTGACATGGCATGGATGTGGCACTGATGTGGCACAGATGTGGCACTGATGAGCACTGATGTGGCATGGATTAGCCCTGACGTGGCATGGATGTGGCACGGATGAGCACTGACATGGCACGGATGTGGAATTGATGTGGCATGGATGTGGCACAGATGAGCACTGATGTGGCATGGATGTGGCACGGATGAGCACTGACGTGGCATTGATGTGGCACTGACGTGGCATGGATGTGGCACGGATGAGCACTGACGTGGCATGGATGTGGCACTGATGAGCACTGACATGGCATGGATGTGGCACTGATGAGCACTGATGTGGCATGGATTAGCCCTAACGTGACATGGATGTGGCACTGATGTGGCATGGATGTGGCACAGATGAGCACTGACGTGGCATTGATTTGGCATGGATGAGCACTGATGTGGCATGGATGAGCACTGACCTGGCATGGATGTGGCGTGGATGAGCACTGACGTGGCATTGATGTGGCACTGATGACCACTGACGTGGCACAGATGAGCACTGAAGTCGCATGGGTGTGGCACGGACGAGCACTGACGTGGCATGGATGTGGCACGGATGAGCACTGACATGGCATGGATGTGGCACGGATGTGGCACTGACGTGGCATGGATGTGGCACGGATGAGCACTGACGTGGCATGGATGTGGCACGGATGAGCACTGACGTGGCATTGATGTGGCATGGATGAGCTCTGACGTGGCATGGATGTGGCTTGGATGAGCACTGACGTGGCATTGATGTGGCACTGATGACCACTGACGTGGCACAGATGAGCACTGAAGTGGCATGGTGTGGCACGGATGAGCACTGACATGGCATGGATGTGGCATGGATGAGCGCTGACATGGCACGGGTGAGCATGGATGTGGCATGGATGAGCACTGAGGTGGCATGGGTGGGCACAGATGTGGCATGGATGTGGCACAGATGAGGCATGAATGAGCACTGAGGTGGCATGGGTGGCACGGATGATGCATGTATGGGGCACAGATTAGGCATGGATGGGGCACAGATTAGGCATGGATGAGGCACTGATGGGGCACAGATGAGGCACTAATGGGGCACAGATGAGGCAGAGGAGGCGTGCAGCTGCAGTTTCTCTCCTCTCCTCGCACGCTGTACTGATTGCTATGTACAGCGTGCGAGGAAAGGAGAGAAATGAACTGGACATGCACCAGTTTGTTGTGAAGTTATCGCTCCATCATTGGACGGAGCGATCACGTGGTAAAGGACCGCTCTCATTGGCCCTTTACCGCGATCCGTGATGCGTCGGGTCCCCGGGACCCGGTGAGCACGGACACTCCCGTGTGCGTGCCCCAGGGGGCGCGCGGGTGTGCAATTCTGGGAGGACATCCATGTACGCCCTCCCAGAACTAGATGACCGCACTGTAGCCGTATTTCGGCTATGGCCCGGTTGGAAAGTAGTTAAAATTGTACATGCTCATGGAATGGCAACAAACTACGGTACTTAATTTCCATAGGGGATGCTTTGAAAAATTTTACGGGTATGTAAACATTCCTTGTAATAGAAATAAGGATAGCAGGTCCTCTTTATGGTGATATATGGGGTCAAAAAGACCTCCAAATCTTTTACTTTTTTTTTAAAGCAAAAGATCAAAAAAAAAGGGAAAGGGGGTTATTTTCACCCTAGACCAGAAGGGACAGGCGTTGCTCTGGTCCTCTAAGGCCATAGGGGCGATCAGAGATCTGTCCTCTGTCCACCACTGTTACCCCGCCAGTTGCACCTTTGGATAGTGAAAACTGTAAGCCCGAGAAACACCGGTGTTATAAAAGCGATCTTGCGGCTAATGAGCCATACAGACCGCTTTTCATGAGAAAGCCAGCCACTGGCTGAAAAAAAAAATACGGAAGTTATGGCTGATAACCTTGGTACACCACTTGCAAATCACAATGTATTTATATGTATTGCGATTGGCAAGTGGATAAATGATGCATTTAATTGGTTCAATAAAATTCCTAAAGATTCAAGCTTTTGGGACCTTTTTGGTCCCTCAGATGTATTCTACAATCCCTAAAATAACAGAACCATTTTCAGAATTAAATAATGCTCGAAGAGGAGACCTAATGAGTCCCAAAAGCTTTCATCCTTAAGTTAGCTAACCAAGGGTAAACTTTTTGCAATAATCAATAGCTAACGTGGAGGGTGGATCTCACTTTACAAGGAGGGAAGGCTTCACTTTACATAACAAAGCATCCAAAGCCACTTTTATCACCAGCATATAAGACCGAAGTCCCAAGTTGCATCACCTGATATTTTGACCTTGTACCACCACCGGCTTTTTGCCCTTCTCCAAAATGGCATCTGCTGACCTGAGAGACGACTTGAAGTGCCCCATCTGCCTGAACACTTATAAGGATCCCACATCACTGATGTGTGGACACAACTTCTGCCAGGATTGTATTGTGACTGTGCTGAATACACAGGAGTGGTCTGGAATGTATTCCTGTCCAGAGTGCAGAGAGCAATATACAGAGCGCCCTCTGCTGTTGAAGAACAGGAACCTGTGCAAAATCGTGGCATGGTTCAGAATTGCTTACAAGGAGGAAGTCTTGTGTACGTACTGCGATTCTCCTGCACCAGCTTCTAAAACGTGCCTGTTATGCGAGGCTTCATTTTGTGGAAAGCACCTAAGTTGCCACAGCAAGTCAGCTGATCACATTTTAACCGAACCCACCACATCATTTGGAGAGAGAAAATGCTCCGCACATAAAGAGACTCTGAATTATTACTGCTCAGAGGACAGTGCCTGTATCTGTATGTCCTGCTGGGTGGCTGGAAACCACAAGGGACACCAGGTAGAGCTTCTAAACGAGGCCTCTCAGAAAAAAAAAGAGAAACTCAGAAAATGTACAAATACATTGGACTCTGAGAGACAGGAGATCCAGAGGAGGATCCAGAACCTGGATAATCACTGGAGAGAAGAGGACAAAAAAACATTTGCTGCAACCAGGAGCTACGCTGACCTGTTCATAGAAATTACGGAACAGCTGAGTGGTGTAGAGAAGGGAGTCCTGCAAGAGATCCGCAGACGGGAAAAGCAAATCTCCCATTCAGTCTCTGATCTGAATGGGCAGCTGAAACAAAAGCAGAGCAAGCTGTCCAGGAAGATTAATCATATGAAAAAATTGTGTGACATCCAAGACCCATTAACTGTCTTGAAAATGCCACCTAATGGAGATGACCTCATTCCTGGAATAGGTGATACAATAGGAAATCCCAAATGTCTAAATGAAGACATGATCTCCGAGAGACTACAGAGTGGGCTCTGCAGCCTGACCCAGAGACTGAAGGATGTGATGAAAAAGAGGCAATTTCCAGCGATGGAAATATCCAATATTTTCCTGGATATAAATACAGCTCACAATACGCTGATAATATCAAAGGATCAGCAGAGAGCCACTCATGCTGATATTTGTGTGAACAGGCCAGATAGTCCACAGAGGTTCAACTGCAGCCAGGTATTAAGTGTACAAAGATTCACATCCGGGACACATTACTGGGAGGTGGATGTGAGTGAAGCAGAGGAATGGCTGATAGGGGTGGCTACTGAAAGCATGGAGAGGAAGATTGCAGGAAGCGTGTCCTTATTGGGCTGCAATAACAAATCCTGGACTTTGAGTCAAACCGCTTCAAGGCTTCAGGTCCGGCATGGGGACAATGAAATTAATATAGACTCCAAATATTTACTAAAGACTATTGGGATTTATCTGGAGTATGATTCCGGCCGTCTGTCCTTCTACCAGATGTGTGGCCTCATCAGACACCTCCACACCTTCACCACCACCTTCACTGAACCCCTCCATGCTGCTTTCTATTTGTTTCCACAAAGCTCTATCAGAATTAAAACATAAATACTCTCAGATAGGTAAAAAGTTAAATTACATTTTTTCTTTGTATTTTTTTTTTTTTTTTTTTTTTGTATTTGCATAAAGTATTAAATTATTTATAGAAAAAAAACATTTTGGAAGCTTTTCCTAGAATAGAGAAGGTGTGTGTGTGTTTGTGTATGTGTGTATATGTACAGTATGTGTGTGTGTGTGTATATATATATATATATATATATATATAAAAATAATATTTTTTTTTGCTATTGAAAGTCATGTCCTCTTTAAAATGTATTTATAGCCAAACCTTTTTTTTTTTTCTGTTTTTGGGTAGCATAGGAAAGGATTAGAACCCCTGCCAAATGTCATTGCTGCATGTGTCTTAGCCAGTTAGATTCATCCCCTCTATTCTTGGCCACCAAGACTGAAATCCAAATGTTAAAGTTGTCACCAGAACAAGATGCAAGGGTAAATCTTCCAATGGGGGCAACCTGTTCCGGTGACAACTGCATTAAATTCCCCTCTTTTTTTGGAGAGATCTCCTCTTACGTCCTGTTGCATCTGCAGGACAAAGTGAAGGACAGTCTCTCCAATGGAATATCAGCAGCAAAAAAAAAAAAAAATTATATATATATATATATATATATATATATATATATATATATATATATATATATATATGTGTGTGTGTGTGTGTGTGTATGTATGTATATATATATATATATATATATATATATATATATACACACACACATACATACACACACCTTCTCTATTCTAGAAAAAGCTTCCAAAAATGTTTTTTCTATAAAATACTTTATGCATTATAATTAATCACTTCTACACTCTATAAAAAAAACCTAGCAAAAAAAAGATTTAGCTATTCAGACACTTTTTATTATCACCGTTATGAAAATTAAGTGCTTGCAAACTAATTAGGACTTCTAAGAAACCATGTTATCTTTATTTTATATATTTATTTATTTTTACACAATGATTTTTTTTAAATAAAATTTTATAAAGTGTTGCTAACGATTATGAATGCTCTGTGTGCTTCCTTTCTCTATCAATATTTTTTGCTGATCCTTCTGCCAATAAACCTTTCTGCTTTCTGAAAGAGGTGTTTGTCCCATTATCTGTTCAATATTACTTTTGTATATTCTCTGTTCAATATTACTTTTGTATATTCTCTGTTCAATGTTACTTTTGTATATTCTCTAAGGCAGGCCATAGCTGGTGAGATTTTTCTCTTCCGCAACCACGGGTTGCAGGAAAGAAAATCGTTTGATTTCCCCATCAACACAGCCAGTGTTAGGGGAATCTTTTCCATTGAGCTAATGTGTTCTCTTTAGGGTGGGGGCATGGGAGTCTGTTTCTGCCAGGAGAACACAGGGATTGCTAGCGTCCATAGCCACTGGTAATAATTGTATAGAAAAATCTGAAAACTGGTTGTATATTGCCACTGGCAATAATTGTATAGAAAAATCTGACAAACTGGTTTTACCCAAGTCAATCGATCGATCAACTTGGGTACAACCAGCCTGCCACATACTTGGATCAAATCTCAGCAGGTCCCTGCTGAACTGGCTGAGATTCCAACCATCTATGGCCATATTAACACAATGCAGCAGGTCTCCTCCTATAAGCTGAAAGCAATAAGCAATATGTTCTCCCTGTGCCTGCGTGGGTTTCCTTTGGGCACTCCGGTTTCCTCCCACATTCCAAAGACATGCTGGTAGGCTAACTGGTTCCTGTCTAAATTGGCCCTACTATGTGTATGCATGACTGGGAGTTAGGGACATTAGATTGTAAGCTCCTTGAGGGTAGGGACTGATATGAATGTACAATGTTATATGTAAAGCGCTGCGTAAATTGATGCTGCTATATAAGTACTATAAATAAAAATATTGGAAGGTAGACCCATATTTAAGTTGAAGTGTATCCCTGGCTAAAGTATTATTTTTTGGGATATTGAAAAGAATAGTTAGAGCATATGTCAGGTTATTTTATTTAGGTTTGTGATATAGGCAGAAGTAAAGGCCCCACACCAAGCATTTATAAATGGTTTTATTAGATAATCAATAGCGGGTGTTTTGTAAGTTCAGTCTCTGCCCTCCCATCAGAGTGACAACAAAAATTAAGAGATCATAAATTTTCTATTTTAAAAACAAAAAAGGGAAGTAGGTTTGTAAAAATCCCAAATAAGTAACTCTCATATTATTTTAACACATAACAAAGGTATTGCTAAGTGACTCAACATTACATGCAAAAAATGATAAAAAAAAAAATAAAACCTCCATAATTTGTTTCATTGGTAGAACCATGAAAATCAGAACGCACATATAATATATAGAGGGGTTGATTCACTAAAACTGGAGTGTGCAAAGTCTGGTGCAGCTGTGCATGGTAGCCAATCGGCTTCTAACTTCAGCTTCAACTCAATTAGGCCCCTTTCACACTGTCCGTCCGTCAGATGGACTCCTTTTATCTCAGCAGGGGATCGATCCGCTGATCCCCCGCTGAGCAGGAGGATGAAAGCTGTTCTCCGCGCTGTGTGCGGAGACACAGCTGTCAGCTCCCCATACATCTCTATGGGGGAATCGGATGGGAACGGACCGTTGGTCCGTTCTCATCCGATCCGCTGGACGGATGGAAAATAGGGTTCCATCCGTCCAGATTTGACGGATCGGATGTCAGCGGACATGTCTCCGCTGACATCCGATGCCCCATAAGGATGCATGGGGGGGACCGTTCAGATCCACCAAAAAAACGGACAGGCGGATCTGAATGGTCCGCCTGTGTGAAAGAGCCCTAAAGCCCCGTACACATGAGTAGAAATTCAGCCAGGAAATTTCGTCCGACGACCGATCTGCCGATTTTCGGCTTGTTAGTATGGTGCGTCCGACAACCGACTCCGACTTTTTGGCTGAAAAAATCCTGGTGTGCAGGCTATATAATTTTTGTCGACCGTCAAAACACGTCTGATTTTCATCTCATTAGTACAGATTTCGATGGGGAAAAATCTTATGAGCAAGACTAGGCATGCTCAGAGATGAAAGAACACATACAAAGCAATCCAACACATGACATCACTTCTGAAGTAGAATTCTGTCATGCGGGAAAATTCGTGTGCAGTCTAGAGCACATTCCAACCAACAGACACCACTCTGGACAAAAGACGGACGACCGGTCGGCGGAAATTTGTTGCGTTTGTACGAGGCTTTAAGCTTTGACAATAAAACCTTGAAGCGGATAGGTTACTATGCACAGCTGCACCAGATAGTGCACTCCAGTTTTAGTAGATCAGCCGCTTAGCGTGCCATTACCATAATAACATGGTTTGAAACAAATCTGTGTAAAACAATATAACCAATTTGTGTCATACACACAATAAAAACAAAGTTTGAAATGATAGGACTAAGGTTATGAATATTTTCTAAGGAATCTTGCTAAAGGTCAGTTTGACTTAAAGATGAATTAAAAAAAAATAAAATAAAGTAGTACTGTATTATATAACCTCAGATATGACTGAACGTAATTGGATTGCAATGAAAATAATCTGGAGAGGGTTCTAATACAGTATACACTTAAAGCTGCCTATGCACCGTTTAAAGCGGTAGTATCCCGCTTTTTGACACTTTTACCTACAGGTAAGCCTATAATAAGGCTTACCTGTAGGTACAAATAATATCTCCTAAACCGGCATGGTTTAGGAGATATTTACAGTGCATGCAGCCGCTCGCGCGAGCGGCGCATGCGCTCTGAAGGTCCGGGGGGACCTTCAATTAATTTGCCGGGAGCTTGCCGGAAAAATCACTCCTGCGCGCATGCGCGGGAGTGACGTCATCGCGGCTCCGGCCAATCATCGCGCCGGAGCCGTCTCTTCCGGCCAATCACCGCGCCGGAGCCGCCGAATCCGGAAGAGACGGCGAGGGATCATGGCAGCGCCCGCAGCGATGTCCGGGGGTCCGTGTCGAGGCTTCGTTCTAAGGTAAGTTACACATAATGGGCTAGTATGCGATGCATACTAGCCCATTATGCCTTTGTCTTGCAGGTTTTTTTTTTTTTTTTTTTTTTTTAGGGTTTACAACCGCTTTAATTTATTAAAGGGATTTTTATAATGGTGACAATTGACACAGCAGTTTACATACATTGTACATCAGTCCCTACCCTCAAGGAGCTTTCAATTTAGGGTCCCTACCTCAATTTTATACATACACATAAAAGGGTCAATTTTGACAAGAGCTAATTAACCTACCATAATATCTTAAGGCTCAATGCATACATGATGCAATGCATGCATGATGTAGCAGGATTCCCAGCCGTTTTGCTGGATATGGGTTCCCCTGGGCCATCGGGTGCAACAAAAATACCCCTGTGCATGTTCCTCCAAGTGTGAGCACTGAGACAATGACCAGTCCGGTATCTTTGTTTTTTTTTTTATATTTATTGAGAACTTGGATGGGAGAAGGGAATGAGTGGGATACTCCTTTGGCTCAACTATGCACAATTTGCTAGGGACAACTAAAACAGACCTAACTAGAAATCCTGCTCCCTGATAAGCAGGAAAGCAACCCAATGCTTTTACCTAGCACCTGACTAGGAGGTTTCTACATTTAGTTTCACATGTGGATCCTTTTAATTCAGCTGTGCAGGTTACTTTCACTACTCCTAATTATACCATTTGGTTGCTTTTGGCTATTCAATCATTATTTTATTTTTTTCTTACAGATTTTTTTACCTTTCCATTTTATTTATTTTAATTGTGCACATCACCACCCATTTACATTCTTCTTTTTTTTTTTTTTTTTTTCTAGCCACCATCCTGGCAGGTTATGTTGGACGTTTCTGTTTGCCCGTTTTTCCATCTGTCCTGTTTTCTGCTCTGCCGGCCCACTTTGGATCCTTAACCCACAGCTCCCAGGTCAGACGTCTCCGGTCTCCAGACAGTATCCTCGCCACTGAAGTATGGGAGCTGTCGGCCAAGGGACTGCTGTGACTCAGACCACTGGATCTAGATTATCCTGCCCGTCAGTTGATTGTAGATCTCCAGAGAGAAAAAAACAAAAAATATGTAAGGAAGGAGAAAAAATTTCTAGGACCAGAGATCCCGGCTGGGAGCCTAGGTCCTTATACTCCTGACAGATTAAAACGGATTACATAGAGCAGAAAGAGGGGTTATATACCAAGCGGAGGACAGCCCAGGTGTTCTGCCTAGTCCTACGGTCAGTGACATCACAAGGGGCTCGTGCCACCGGGTGCTGTTGCCAGATAGCCTCGCCCCTTACCTATTTAGGAAATGTCACACGGTGGAGTAAGCAGACCGTGGGAGTGTTCGTCACGAGTGGGGCTTTTTGAGATTTATATATATATATATATATATATATATATATATATATATATATATATATAAAATATAGGAATTGTCACACTTTGTACTGGCTATTCACTTTCATACTTTTTTGTGAATGGGTAATGGTACTCAGTACCCCATGCTCAATAACATGGGGGCCGGGATCTGGGGGCCCTCTTGTTAAATTCTGATTCTTCCAGATTCTGATATGCCCCTGCCCTCAGATCCCCACAAACAAAGCCCAGGGTTGTGGGGAAAAGGCTCTTGTTCCCATCAACAAGGGGACAAGGTGCCCCCCATGTTGAGGGCATGTAGCCTGGTATGCCCCCCTTTCCTAGCCGGCCAGGCTGCATGCTTGGCTAAAGGCCTGTATGCATTTTGGGGGGGACCAAAAGTATAACCGTCTGATCTTTATTTTTACACAGGGGAGAATGACAGGCAGCTTGTTTACATAAGCCTCTCTGTCTTTCTCCCGCTGTACCGGCGATCGTAGTGTGACTGGCGGACATCGGGTCCGCCGGTCACACGCCCGCACTCCTCTGTGAACAAGCCGAGGCGGGCGCACACTCGCCCGCTATTGGCTCTAAAAGGAGTGACAGGCGAGCGACGTGGACCTACGTCACTCTGCCTGACCGGGGCTGACTGCCGCAGTAAATATACTGTGAGCAGTTGGCAACCGGTTAAAAAAAAAAAAAATGTTATATATATATATATATATATATAAATAAAAGGAAAAAAAATTGTAGAAACCCAGATGTAATGGAACCAAACATTCTCCAAACTAGACTTGTTTTGCATAGCTCCCGACTCACCCTCAATTGAAGGGACAGTCCCTCTTTTTAAACCAAATCCCTTTGTCCTTCATTTTTGACTTGATATACAAACCTCTTTAGAAAATGTTCAGTTTAATTGTAAATTCCTTCTGTATTGAAATGTATTATAACTATACTGTCTGTAAAGCGCTGCGCAATCTGTTGGCACTATATCAGCAGACGACGACTTATTAAATTTTATATTTTATCAATTATGAAGGAACAGGAGTGGAAATAAGCACTAATGGGTACAGTCACATTTTTTAAACCCATTTGTGGTACATGAAGCTTAGGGCATGGCCTTTCCATGCATACTAAAAGATGTCTTCCTTTCCCAAAGTTGGGAGGCTTTGTAATGTTGATTGACCAAGAAAGGTGTATAATGTTGTGAACACCATGTTCTAAAGGACATAATCCAATCCCAGCCAAGAAGCCTGGGTTGGGTGTTACTCTTGGAGCTACATGCCCACAAAGGTGTGAATTGTTAAATTACTGGGGAAAGATTAAGACACAATTGTTGGTGGTTTGATTAAATTAAAAACATACAAAATCTTTTAAATAGGCTATTGCTTAGAAAATAATGAAGTCTTTAAGAAAAATATAGATACAAACATTTCAATAAGAAAGCTGTTGGTAAAATAAAAACTGAGTTTTGCTATATTTGATTATTTACCAACAAGTAAAATATGGTTGTTTTGATTACATAAAAAAAAAAGAAAAAAATTATTTGTATTACAAAATTATTCTGAGGTATAGCTATTTTTCTTTACATATTTATTCCTCATGGGCAATGCAACTTGGGTTATGCCCTTTGCTTACATATTAAAAGATGTCGTCCTTTTCCCATCTCAAAAAGTTGGAAGGTTTTGAATGTTTATCAACCAAGAAAGGTTTGAAACCTCCTGTTCTAAACTACATAATCCAACCAAGGTCAGCACACCTGGGTCAGGTGCTACTTATTGAGCTACATGCACCAAGGTGTAAATTGTTAAATTACTGGGGAAAGATAATAAGACAACATTGTTGATTGATTAAATAAGAAACGCAAACAATAGGTAACACTTTGTATTGAAAAACTTTCTTAGGCTCCTTTCATATAGGCTTTCCGATCCGGTCCGCCTGTCAGTTTTTCAGGCGGACCAGATCGGATTCTCCATGTACCTCTATGGAGCAGAGGATGTCAGCGGTGACATCTCGGCTGACACCTGCTGCTATCCAATCTGATCCTGTCCATGAAATCCAGACAGATGGAAACCCTATTTTCCAGCCGTCTGGAGGATCGGATGGGATGAGAACGGACAGACGGTCAGTTCTCATCCGATCTCCCCATAGAGAACAGTGGGGATCGGACATCTCCGTCTCTGGAGATCGGAGATGGAGTGGTCATTTGCCTGCTCAGTGGGGATCGGCGGATCGATCCCCCGCTGAGCAGAACGGACTCCGTCAGGCGCACCGCCCCTGTGAAAGGAGCCTTTGTATTGTAAAATTTTCTAAGGCTAAGATTGTTTTAAGCTGGGCCATACATTAGACATTTTTTTTTTTTTTTTTATTCAATTTTCTTTAGATTTACCTTTAACTATAAGGGTCTGCCCTATTGCATACAAATTAAAAAAGTGTTTAAGTTTGACCTCGTATTACATGGTTTTAGTAAATCTAAAGGACAATTGTACAATAATGCTTTTCCTATGCTATTACAGAGCTACAGCAACATTTTCACCATTTGTACATATGAAATTCTATCAACTGTACAGCTCTTGAAAGTTTTAAATGCCAAGAAAGGGGCAATATTAATTTCTATCAACTGTACAGCTCTTGAAAGTTTTAAGTGCCAAGAAAGGGGCAATATTAGTTTTAAAGTCTATGTAGTATAGTAATACTTTAGTTGTTACCTTTGCAAAAGCATTTAGCAAACATTTTTGAGTGATTTCCTTAATATTTAACAGATAGGAATACAAAGTTACATTACAATTTCTAAATTCCGAAATCACACTATTTACCTTCCACTTGATGATCTGGAATTGTATTAATGTAAGAATTTGCATCATTTATAGAATAGCTGAAATCCTTGAACGTAACCCATTCTTCTTTATCAGATTCATAAGCCATTCCTCTTTATCATATTTATTTAGTCTTTGATTTGTACACTCAGATGTTTTGAATTTTCCTATTATTGAAGAGAATAATTTCAAATTTCCATTCTCTGAAATACCCGCAGCATAAATAGTGAGATTTTACCAAAATTTGGACAATTTGTGTAAGGTGGTAGTCAATAGGAAAATGGAAATTTTTAAGTGATTTTTTTAAGGGTGCAGAAGGCTTTTAATGGATTTAGGCGTTGCAGAATCTCCTTTTGTAAATTGAGTTTATGGCATATAATCTTATTTGGATTCACTTATATTTTCACATTTCATAATTTGCTTTGCAAGTATATAAATTTTGAAGTCTCTTCGTCCCATATTTCTACTGTTGCAACCATTCTGAACAGGTTCAGTTTGAAGTGAAAAGATGGTGAAGGTTTTCTGATTTAAAATCTGTAAATTATTTACTAAACTGTATGTCTTCATTAGATGTAAAAAAAAAAAATTGGAGTTTAAATCGATTTAACTGCATCAACTAATTTCCTAAAGGTACAAGCTTTTGGGACCACTATGGTCCCTCAGATATATTCTACAACCCCTAAAAAGTGGAACCATTCTCAGAATTTAATAAAGCTCAAAGAAAAGACCTATTGAGTTCCAATAGCTTGCATCTTTAATATCTTAAGTTAGCCAATCAAGGATAAACTTCCTGCAATAATCAATAGCTAACATGGTACAAAACCTATCTGTCTTTTAGCAGAGAAAGTTACTGGAGGAGGGTGGATCTCCTTTTACAAGGAGGGAAGACTTCACTTTACGTAACAAAGCATCCAAAGCAACTCTTTCATCACCAGTATATAAGACTGAAGTCCCAAAGTTTCATTCCCAAATATTTGACCCTGCACGGCCATCAGTTATTTGTCCTTCTCCAAAATGGCATCTATTGATCTGAGAGACGGGCTGAAGTGCTCCATCTGCCTGAACCTTTATAAGGATCCCACCACACTGATGTGTGGACACAACTTCTGCCAGGATTGTATTGTGACTGCGCTGGATACACAGGAGTGGTCTGAATTTTATTCTTGTCCAGAGTGCAGAGAGCAGTATACAGAGCGCCCTATGCTGTTGAAGAATGGGAAGCTGTATAAAATCTTGGCATTGTTCAGAACTGCTTACAAGCAGGAAGTCTTGTGTACGTACTGCGATGCTCCGGTACCAGCTTCTAAAACGTGCCTGTTATGTGAGGCTTCATTTTGCGGAAACCACCTAAGTTACCACAGCAAGTCAGCGGATCACATTTTAACCGAACCCACCGCATCATTTGGAGAGAGAAAATGCTCCACACATGAAGAGACTCTGAAATATTACTGCTTAGACAATCATACCTGTATCTGTATGTCCTGCTGGGTGTCTGGAGACCACAAAGGACATCAGGTGGAGCTTCTAAACGAGGCCGCTGAGAAAAAGAAAGAGAAACTGAGAAAATTTACCAATACATTGATCTTTGAGAGACAGGAGATCCAGAGGAGAATGCAGAACCTGGACAATCTCTGGAGAGAGGAGGACAAAAAAACCTTTGCTGTTACCCGGGGCTACACTGACCTGTTTATAGACCTTATTCAACAGCTGGGTGGTATAGAGAAGGGAGTCCTATTAGAGATACGCAGACAGAATAAGCAGATCTCCCAGTCAGTGTCTGATCTAAATGGGCAGCTGAAGCAAATGGAGGTCAACCTGTCCAGGAGGATTAATCAGATGAAAGAACTGTGTGACATCCAAGACCCATTAAGTGTCTTGAAAATGCCACCCACTGGAGATCACATCATTCCTGGGACCGAGGACACAGCCAATGTAAGAAATCCTGTATGTCTAAATGAAGGAATAATCTTGCAGATACTACAGAGTGGGCTCTGCAACTTGACTCGGAGTCTGAAGGATCTGATGACAAAGAGACAATTTTCAGTGACGGAGAAATCCAACATTTTCCTGGATATAAATACAGCTCACAATAAGCTCATTATATCAAAGGATCAGAAGAGAGCCACTCATGCTGATATCTGTGTGAACAGGCCAGATAGTCCACAGCGATTCAACTGCAGCCAGGTATTCAGTGTACAAAGATTCACATCAGGGACACATTACTGGGAGGTGGATGTGAGTGAAGCAGAGGAATGGCTGATAGGGGTGGCCAGTGAAAACATGGAAAGGAAGATTGCAGGAAGTGTGTCCCTATTAGGTTATAATAACAAATCTTGGAGTCTAAGTCAAACAACTTCAAGGCTTCATATCAGGCATGGGGACAATGCTACTAATATAGACTCCACATCTTTACTAAAGACTGTTGGGATTCATCTGGAGTATGAAGCCGGCCACCTGTCCTTCTACCAGCTGTGTGACCCTGTTGGACACCTCCACACCATCACCACCACCTTCACTGAGCCCCTCCATGCTGCTTTCCATTTGTTTCCACAAAGCTCTATCAGAATCAAAACTTAAATACTCTAACAAAGGTAAAAAGTAAAATTACATTTTTATATTTGCATATATTACTGTAGAAAGTCATTTCCTTTACTTTAAAATCTATTTATAACCAAACCTTTTCTTTCAGTTTTTGGATAGCGTAAGAAAGGATTAGAACCCCTGCCAAATGTCATTGCTGCATGTGTCTTAGCCAGTTAGATTCACCTGAAATCCAAAATGTTAAAGTTGTCACCAGAACTAAATGCAAGACTAGCAAAAAAAAATAAAAGTTTTGGCTATAGATGCTTATTATCACCGTTATAATGTATGTGCTAGGAAAATAATTAGGACTTCTAAGAAACTACGTTATCTTTATTTTGTATTTTATAACTTTTTTATATATTAAATATTTTTTTATAATTTTATAAAGTGTTGCTAAGGAATCTTGTGCTTCTTTTCTATATCTTGTTTGCTGATCGTTCTGCCAATAAATCTTTCTGCTTTCTGAAAGAGTTGTTTGTTCCATTTAATTGTACAATATTACCTTTTGTATATTCTCTAAGGCAGGCCATAGATGGTGCGATTTTTTTTTTTTTTTTTTTTCCTGCAACCAGGGGTTGCAGGAAAGAAGATCAATTAATTCCCCCCATCAACCCAGCCAGTATTGATGGGGGAATCTTTTCCATTGAGCTAATGTGTTCTCTTGGCAGGAGAACACAGTGATTATTGCTGGCGTCCATAGCCACTGGACATAATCATATGTATAAATCTGACATGCTGGTTGTACCAAAGTCGATCGACTTGGGTACAATCAACCTGCCCATACATGGATCGGATCTCGACCGGTCTATGCTGAACTGGCTGAGATTCAAACCATCTATGGCCAGATTAACACAATGTAGCAAGTCTCCTATAAGCAATAGAAAGTTTATCTCTGGCTAATTTTTTTTTTCTTTTTTCTTTTTTTTTAAAGGAATGGTTACAGCATATTTTACGGTATTTTTAATTTATTTTTGCTATATAGGCAAAAGTAAAGGCCCCACTCCAAAGAGTCTATAATGTTTTATGAGATAATCAATGGAAAAATAACACCAATGTGTTTTGTGGGTTCAGACGCTGCCCTCCCATCAGATTGACAACAAAAATAAGAAATCATAACTGTTCTTGTGTTCCATTTCAAAAACTGAAAAGGGATGTTTTTAAAATCCCAAAGAAGTAATTTTCATACCATTATCACAGATAACAAACGTATTGCTAAGTGATTCAACATTATTTGCAAAAAAGCTAAAAAAGAAAACCCTCTATATTTATAGGTTTCAGTATTGGCAGAGTCATTTAAACCAGAAAATCAGGACTCACATAGAGGGAGAGAGTGCAAAATCCGGTGCAGCTGTGCATGGTAGCCAATCAGCTTCTAACTTCAGCTTGTTCAATTAAGCTTTGACACCCTGCTTCGATTCACATTGGGCCGATTTGCCATATCAAATCAGAGCATATTTCCGGTAACTGTCTGAATCGGTGCACGCTAACTTTGCGGCGCTGCACCGATTCCCAAAAGTAGTTCCTGCACGTCTTTTGGCAACTTCAGGGGTGAAAATATGGAGTGACAAATGGATTTTACAACAGATATCCTCTTCCTTAATACATGACATTACATGGTCAGATCATGGAGGAAAAGAATACCTATTCTCTGCTGTATATTTGGTGGTGTGATAATTTTTTTTTTCTTTTCTTTTTTCAGAACCCAAGTAACTGGAGATGTGCAGCTTGCCCAAAAGCTTATTGAATATTTTCACACCAATGAATCCTTTGACATGGGGATATTTTTATGGAATGCCTATAAGACCTGCATGCGAGATGTCATTATTCAGCTCCGTGTGAAAGCTAAAAAAAACAAATTACTTCAAAGCTCATTGCTCTTTTAAAATCCATTCATGATTTAGGACTACAAACTAAATCCTCACCATCAGCGTCCATCACTGCCTCCCTTAATAAACTGCAATGCATGATCTCAGGGACAAAAATTGAAGACACAAAGAAATTTGTGTCTAAATACCCCTTAAGGACTTAATGACCCTCATGAGACATGAGTAAAAATATACAAATGTTTATTGAAACATACACATAGGATACTTTTAGGATCTCATGTTTTTATATACTCTCTATTAGGGAATCGCATAGCAGCATAACCACAGAGGTATACATAGGATAACAAAAAAGGCAAGCAGCAACATGAACAATTGGCTTAGTAGGGCCAATGTGCTTGAAATGTGCTTCATTTTAGAAGCTTACACCCCCGAGGAAAGAAAGCAATTTCTGAAAACATGTCAGAAGTTCTTTATGGTCACTTAACCATGACGGCAGGCCGTTAAAGTCCCATTAGGTTCTTTCCTGTTTGTTATCTCCTTCAGAATAAACTGACTTTTCAAAAAAAACCCTCCTTTGTGCCAATGGAAACCAGATTTGCATCAAACATTTTCTCCTGACAGGTCCGCATTATGAAAATGTCCTGTGCATCTTTGGCTCAGTTTCAGGTCTTAAGCCCCGTACACACGCACAGATCGTCGTCATACAAACGTCGGCGGACGAAAGATCTGCCGATTGTACGCGTGTTAGTATGGTGCCTCCGACAGCTGTCTGCACACAATCCGCGGACAAGAGTCCTTCTTGCAAACATGAAAGTTTTTGTCTGCGGACACCAGAACGGACGATTGTTCGCCTGTCAGTACAGAAATCAGCCGACAGACCGCAGATTTGCAAGACTGGGCATGCTCAGAAAATAAAAAACACAGGGAAAGTTAACCATTACATGACATCACTTCTGCAGTCAGCTGAAGTCTGCGGACAAAATTCTTGTGCTGTCCTTGTGCTGTCTTTGCACTTTTCAACAGACACCGACATCCCGGGGAGAAAAGACGAACATTTGTATGACGACGATCTGTGCGTGTGTACGGGGCTTTAATTCAGGCAAAAATTCAAACCTGATTCGCACCTGAAATGGAAAACAGGGGTGCACTGGTCCCCCTGCTGAGAGCTGTGGCTGCAGCTTGTGTGAACCCAGCTTTAATCGAATTTGTGCTGGTGTTGCTTTGGTCAGACAGGAAATATATTCAATATTTCTGGTCATGCAAAAATCTAACAAGCTTCTGGCGTAGGGTCTTCCAGCTCATATATGATGTCACTGGCATTTTGATATCTCCAGACCCTGCCCTTCTGATACTAAACTTAGGAATTGAACATTTTCCATCTCAGTTCTATACAGTTATAACCCTAATAATCATGCATTATTGGCAGCAAAATCAAGCACAACAAGATTCTGGAGAAAAGAGCTGGCACCTAATCCATCAGAAGTTTTTGCTTTAGTGAAAATTCATTATGAGTATGAAAAATCGCTTGGTATTGGATCTGAAACAAAGTGTTTGATCCCCTGGGAGTGTGACTTTTTAGGCAACTCAAATGTATAAAACTTTTGTCGGTTTTAGTAAAATTGAAATATACAAAAAAAAGAGGAAAATACAAAAAGTATAGGATAATACAGTAAATGTACAATAAAAATTGGCAAAACTGATGATTGTAAAAATGCAGATACACTCAACCATCTACTCCAGGTTTATCCAACGTTTCGGGGTAAAAACCAAAGGGTATTGGATCTGACTCACTTTCTGCATTTGAGAATTCCTGGAATATATGGGTAGAAAGATGCAAAAAATTACTTATTGGTAATTTTTATTTATTTTTTTAAAGTCTGAAGTGGTGCAAAAAACAGTGAACAAAAACCGTGAAGGTGAAACACATACTAAAAAGTGCATTTAAGGGTCTGCTTAAGTCCACCCCCTGAAGGAGTAGGACTTGTACCCTGACCCCGGAGGTGCAAGGCTCATACAGGGACATGGGTTTACATGGTCTGCCTAGCGTGAAGGCCTGGCAGCCACCGTTCTTCTAGGCAAGCCAAAAAGCCATCCCCCAAATACTAGGTCTAGGGAGCTCTCCTGAAGAAGAGAGACCACCCCCCCCCCCCCAGAGGCAGGGAGGAAGGAACCTGAGGGACTCACATCCTCCCCCTAGACGTCAGGGTTAGCCCGATCACTCACACCCTTCATCCAGTGAGAAAACACACACACAAAAGTGAAAGGTGACAAATGTGGGAGAAAATAAATAGAGAATAATAAAGTGGCCGTGCATGTCCTGACCGTGTGATCCATTCACACTGTGGGGTCCCACACCCAAGTGTTACAAAGAGCACCCCTAGGGTCACCACTCCCAGGGGGGACAGACACCGCAGACCTTCTGTCTTCCCAGCTCATGACCAGACAAGGTAGACCGCTCAAATCAGGAGGCAATGGGCTCTTCCAGCTTTCCCGTGGAAATTAGTCCTGTGCCCCAACTGGCTAACCGGCGCCCCGGTTTCTATTCCAGCCGGTACTAACCTTCCAAGCCCCTATCACTCCAGCAGGTTTGCATAGCCACCGCCCACCCTTGGTCAGATCAGATGATAGCACAGCGCCCCGACTGGATCACTGATAAGAACTGATACTACACTTGATCTTTGCCAAAAGCCTAAGAAGAAATGGCTTATTTGTATAGAGCAACTAATATTAAGATAGAGTTGCCTCTTAACCACTGACTGGTTCATAGCTGGTTATAAAGCCCTGCATGACTCATTTAAGTCTATCTAATGGAAGCGCCATCCTACTTTTATACTTTTGTAATTTTGCTCCATTGTACTATCTGTGCTCTTTGTACATGTTGTCTTATGTTTCACTCCAAGTTTAGGTTTGTTGGAAACCAATACAAATGTATTGATGGGAAAAAAAAAAAAAATCAACTAGGTATGTGAAATCATCAACGTGTTATTTCAACAATATCCATATAATCATTTATGGTTTGTAGATATTATGGAACATACTATGCACACATTCATTATCATTTAAACTCTGAGAACTGTGGATGCACGCTTCTGTACCAACAGTTATTCCCCAATGGATTTATAAATCAGCAGATAAATAGTCGATACCGTGTCGAATATCCATGACTTTTCTCTCTAGAATCACTAAGGAGATCATGCAATACACAGAAGTGAATGAACTCTTATAGGAACTGATTACATATTGACAGGTTACTGACTGTACAGCTGCCACACTCCCATTTTCCTGCAGATTGTATACCTGTGTTACAGTTCCTAAAACATCGATTGGAGGGACATCATGTGGCACGTACCATGAGGAGGTGTGTCTGCCATGTCCCATAGAATACTAGATAATTCTTAACCACTTGCCGACCGCTCAAGTTGAGCCTACTGCGGCAAAGTGGTTAGTTATCGTCCAGCGACGTAGACCTACATCGCTGGACTCCTCCCCTTGTGGGCTGCACGCGCGCGCTGCTGGAGGCTCGCTCCCGCTGTATTCAGTCACAGCGGGAGTCGGGCGAGGGGAGGAGCGGCGGTGATCACCGCCGCTCTTCCCCGATCATCGGGGATCGAGTGTGGAGATCCCCTAAGTGACAGGCAGGGACAGATTACAGGATTCAGCATAGCTTAACCTGCGATCTGTGCCTGTGTCACACAGTCCCCTCCCCCCACACACACGTCAGTAAGCACCAGGCATACATTAACCCCTTGATCACCAATAAAAGTTAACCCCTTCCCTGCCAGTGTCATTTTTACAGTAACAGTGCATATTTATAGCACTGATTACTGTAGTGATGTCACTGGTACCCCCAAAAGTGTAAAAAATGTCAGTCAAGGGTCCGATCTGTCCGCCGCAATGTCGCAGATCGCCGCCATTACTAGTTAAAAAAATAAAAAAATAAAAATGACGTAACTTTCCCATAGTTAGTAGCTGCGATAACGTTTGCGCAAACCAATCAAAATACGCTTATTGCAATTTTTTTTTACCAAAAATATGTAGCAGAAAACAAATTGGCCTAAAATGTTAAAAAATTTTGATTTTTACATTTTTTTTGGGGGGGGGGGGGGAATTTCATATAAAAAAAAAATTTGAAAAATATTGTTATTTTTTCAAAACAGTTGCTCTTTTTTTGTTTATAGCGCAAAAAGTAAAAATCGCACAGGTGATCAAATACCACCAAAAGCTCTATTTGTGGGGAAAAAAAGGACATCAATTTAATTTGGGTACAGCATCGCACGACCGCGCAATTATCCGTTAAATTAACGCAGTGCCGAATCGCAAAATATAGCCTGGTCAGGAATGGGGTAAAATCTTCCGGTCCTAAAGCGGTTAAAAATACGCTCATTGAGAATTTTTTTGTCAAAGACATGTAGCTAAATACATTTAGCCTAAATATATGACAAAAATTGAATACATTGGATATTTTTTAACTGTCAAAGTAGAAAAATATTGTTATTTTTTCAAAATTGTCGCTTTTTTTTTATTAATATCGCAAAAAATGAAAATCGCACAAGTGATCAAATACCACCAAAAGAAAGCTCTGTTTGTGGGGAAAAAAAGGATGTAAATTTCGTTTGGGTATGGCGTTGCATGACCGCGCAATTGTCAGTTAAAGTCACACAGTGCCGAATCGCAAAAAGTGGCCTGGACGTAAAGCAGGAAAATCCTCTGGTGGTAAAGTGGTTAAAGTTGCACATGGATGCTCTTTTTTGGCAGATACTTACCGTTAGGAGCTCTTTCCACCACTTTATGTAAATAAATGAATTGGGGATTCATTTTTCTGACTGATTGTCATTATAATTGTTGTTACAGGTGTGCACATCCGCAGTTTTCATGGCTTAAATGATAAAGTATATTAAATAATATCCACAAACTATACTGTGAATTATAAGGATGTTGTTGAAATAAACATTTCACATATGCAGTTTATGTTTAACTGTGGTTTGTAACAAAAGATTGAATTTTTTTTGTGCTAATAAATTTGTTTTGACAACTATTATTGTGGTTCAGAGTGGATATAAAGTTGTATAGTTCTTGATTAGTAATATAGTATAATAGAGGGCGGTAGAATGAGTGATGACAGATTGTGATGTTCTGGTTTGTCAGTGTCTATTCATATACCATTTGGCAATCTTAACCCAGGTATAATGGAACCAAACTAGTCATTGTCCACCGAGCAATATCTACTATCTATGTATCTATGACATACTTCTTCTACATACCTTTTCCCACAATCACTTGTATATTGGGATCGAGAATGAGGTCAACCGCTTTCATCAGAGATTGAGAAAAGTCTTATTTTTTTATATTTATATATATATATATAAAAATCAAGCCTCTCAGTTCAGATACAAGAAATGAATTACAAAATCGTATCTAGGTGGTATTGGCACCCCGACAGAATGCAAAAGATGTTATCTAATTCATCTAGTTGCTGGTACTGTGGCAAAGAACTTGGCACAATATTTCATCTGTGGTGGTCATACCCATACTTAAAATCATTATGGAAGGCTGTATACTTACAGCACATATTACAGGCAATAGGCTACCTAAACTACCAGAATTGGCCTTCCTTTCTATCTTTCCATGATCACCACAGATGGCCAAGAAGGGTCTAACATGCTTTATCTTTGCCACAGCCAAGGCTGTTGTACCCAGACATTGGAATTCTAGTATCATTCCCAGTATTATAGAAAGGGTGTCTGAACTAAATTATACTATGCATATAGAGGAATTGCCAGTAAACTTACAGAAGAAATACCCAAAATTCATAGCTAAAGGGGGGGGGGGGGTTGCACAGCCCACAACTGACCCCCAATTGAAAGGACAGCCCTTCTTTTTAAACAAAATCCCTTTGTCCCTCACGTTTCGGCTTGGTATATAAACCTCATTAGGAAATGTACAGTTTAATTGTAAAAAGTGTTATGCTTCACCCAGCCTCCACATTTTTGCATTTGATACTTTGAAAATCCATTATGAAGGAAGAGAAGTAGAAAAAATAAGCACTAATGGACACAGCCACATTTTTTTAACATTAATTCCATGGTACATGAAGCTTAGGGCAAGTCCTTTGATTACATGCTAAAAGATGTCCTCTTTTCCCATCTCAAAAAGTTGAGAGGTTTTGTAATGTTGATCAACCAAGAAAGGTGTTCTAAAGGACATAATCCAATCCCAGCCAGAAAGCCTGGATTCGGTGTTATTCTTGGAGCTACATGTCTGAAGGTGTGAATTGTTAAGTTACTGGGAAATTATGAAAATACACCATTGTTGGTTTTATGACTAATGCCTCGTACACACGCACCGATTGTTGGCCGACCGATCGGGCGTCTTTTGTCCAGTGTTGTTGTGTTGGTTGAAATGTGCTCTAGACTCCACACGAATTTTGTCGGCCAACAACAACCAACTGCAGAAGTGATGTCATGTTCTGGTTTACTTTCCGTGTGTTTTTTCTTCTCTGAGCATGCCCAGTCTTGCTCATCTGACTTTTGTCTGCCGAAATCTGTACTGACTGACGAACAATTGGCCGTTCTGGTTACGGCCAACAAAAATTTTATAGCATGCACACCAGATTTTTTTTGGCCGAAAAGTCGCAGTCGGTTGTCGGAAGCATCATACTAACAAGCTGACAATCGGCCGATCGGACAACAATCGGTGCATGTGTACGAGGCTTAACTTAAAAAAACATAGAATGGGTAACCATTTGTAATATATAAATTTTCTATGGCAAAGAGGATTGTCTTAGAGCAGACTGGCATGCGAGGGCTCCCATTGTATTGTTTAGACTCCAGGCATTAGGTGGACTGATTACCAACCTGAGACAAAGACCTCGTCTAACCACCACCAACCTGGAGAACATCAGACGGAGTCCTTCAGAATCCATATGCAGTAAACAAAACAGGACAATAAAGACCCATCAGTCTTAAAACAGGTTCTGCCTACAGGTATGGTAATATAAAAAAAATGGTAATAACACAATTACAAAAATTAGTTTCACCATTTCTGCACATGAAGTGATTCTATCCATGAAATAATTGTATCCAATGTACAGCAGTCTCTTAAATGTTTTTGAATGCTAACAAAAGGGCATTTTTAGTTTTAAACTGTGCAAAGTTTGGTAATACTTTAGTTGCAAAAGTAAACAATTTTTATGAGTAATTTTTTTTCTATTAAACAGATAGTAATTGACAGTTGGACTATTTCTAAACTCATAAATCATACTAATTTACCTTATTCTTGATGATCTGAAATTGTATTAACATGGATTTGCATAATTTTCATAACGAATAGTTGAAATCTATGAAAATAACTGGTTCATCCCAATCAGATTATTTATTGAATCTTTGATTTGTATGCTCAGATTTCCTGAAAATTCTGAATAAATATTGAGATTTTTGTGAATTTTAACAATTTAATCAGGGGGAGTCAATAGAGAAAGTGAAATCTCAGATGGTTTTAAAGGGTGCCGATTTTTTTTTTTCATAAATCGATTTTTAATTTTGGTTTCAACAATTCCAATGGGTATAAAGTTAAGTAAATGCCCTCAATGCACCAAAGGAATCTGCATTTGACAGGTACATTCGGTAAGAAGATACAAATGCAAAAGTGCAAGTCATCAACAGCACCATACACATATCCAAAGTCAGGTGCACCATATAACATACTTAGGCAAGTATAAAGCGCATTGTCAAAACAGTGATCCAAAAACAGTGACCAAAAAATACACAAAAAAACATGAAAGAAAAAAATAACAATAAAAGGGAGCTGGACACCAACTGCCAGGAGGCCAAAAACTATCTACAAGCTGATCAGAGCCATGGACACTGTGGAAGCTGTTGCAGGCCTACCTTCAGCCACTTGCAAATGGTCTGGAGGAATGTTTCTTCAAAGGGACTCACAGGCACAAAGATCTGGCATGAATGGCGATCCAGGGGGGATTGCTGCCTAGGACATTTATGCATGCCAGAAACCTGTGCAGATACAGGCACTGTCCACTCTGCATCATCCAGGAGGAAACTGATTTGCACATTTTCTCGGAGTGTTCCTTTGCATAGAACCTGTTGAGGGCCCTGGAACCTGAACCCAAAGGTGTAGATGAGGAAGAAGTTCTTATCTCCTCATTCAAAATCTTTCATCTCCAAGGTGTGAAAAATGGACCTTATTCTTATTAACCAAAATTATTTGGGTAATATCCTTTCTACCTCAGAATCTATAACCATATTAGGTGATGTTAATTCTCTCTCTCTCCCCCCTGAATGCCCTTCATGGGAAACAGTTCTGGAGGTTACATTTTAATCTTCTAGATGGCCCATCTGTTCTTGAAGCAATTTCCCAATCTTTGCAATTTTTATTTAGAAACCAACACATCTGAGAGGGATCTGTACGGGCTGTATGGGAGGGTCATAAAGCAGTGATTAGAGGTGACTTAATTACTCACTGTTTCAGACTTAAAAAAAAGGAAAGAAAAGAAAAAGACAGACCTCTTAGATAAGATCTGCAATCATGAAAAAACATTTCAGCTTAGCAGATGCCTTAACCCCAAAATCTCTATGTAGATCTCTAGCATAGTGTCTTGAATGTAAAGCTAAACATAACTCAGGATTTATGCACACCACCTCTATGAGCATGATAACAATGGTGGCCATTTACTCGCTATAATTTTGAAAAAACAACAAGCCTCGCTAAAATATTGGTGTGAGATAATCTTGTTTTGGAGACCTCTTCCCTTGCTCGAATGTTTCAGAAATGTTATGCCTAATTACTTCGTCCTCCACACCCACTAATCCTCGTTCTCCACACCCAATGCTAAAAACGAACAAAAACTTTATACAGGCATGTTTGCAAGAGACTACATTCCCGCGGCTTCCAGATCATCTAGTTAAGGGGTCTCCAAACTTTCTTAACAGAGGACCAGTTTCCTGTCCTTCAGACTTTGAGGCGGTCGAACTGTGGCCAGTGAGAGTAAAAAATGCCCAGTGTCAACGGAGGAATATTGCCCCATCGTTGGGATCAGTAGGAAAAATTGTGCCTTTTCATTGCTCTTAGTGGGAGGAATAGCACCCCATTCTTGGTGTCAGGGGAGGATTATTGCCCCATCGTTGGTATCAGTGGGAAAAATTGCGCCTTTTCATTGCTGTTAGTGGGAGGAATAGCACCCCATTCTTGGTGTCAGTGGGAGGAATATTGCCCCATAACTGGTATCAGAAGAAGGGACAGGGCCCCATCATTAGCGTCAGTGGTAAGAATAGTGACCCATTATTGGTGTCAGTGCGAAGAATAGTGCCCTGCCATTGATGTCAGTGGGAAGGAATAGTGCCCCATTGTTGGTGTCAGTGGGAGGAACAGTGCCCCCAAGGGCCAGATAAAGGCAAGCCAAAAGGCCAGGCTGCAGGTTGGAGTCCACTGATCTACTCCATTAGCTAGAGCACGCATTTACCCCTACAGAATTGTGTACTATAATCTCTGATCTTCCTTCAGGTAAGAGTCTGGCCCTGATAGCTAGTGATGTTGCGAACATAAAATTCGATGTTCGCGAACGGCGAACGCGAACATCAGGGAATGTTCGCGAACCGGCGAACATTGCGAACCGCCATAGACTTTAATAGGCAGGCGAATTTTAAAACCCACAGGGACTCTTTCTGGCCACAATAGTAATGGAAAAGTTGTTTCAAGGGGACAAACACCTGGACTGTGGCATGCCGGAGAGGGATCACACAAAAAAAAGTTCTTAAAAATTGTAATTTTTTGATAGAGAGCCAATTATTGGAAAAATTAAAAAAAAATAAAAATAAAAAAAATTCTTTGGATTTAGCATCTGGGGGGTCTAAAAAGTGTACCTGTGAAGTTTCAGCTCTGTAGCATGTCCGGAACCAGAAAAAATTACGAATTAGGGTTAGGGTTAGGGCTAGGGTTAGGGCTAGGGTTAGGGTTAGGGTTAGGGTTAGGGTTAGGTTTAGGGTTAGGGTTAGGGTTAGGGCTAGGCTTAGAGGGTTAGGGTTAAGGTTAGAGGGTTAGGGTTATGGTTAGAGGGTTAGGTTTAGTGTTAGGGGCTAGGGTTAGGGTTACGGTGAGATACTTAGGGTTAGAGTTAGTAGCCCTACCCCTCTAACTCTAGCCCTAAGCACTAAAAATAACCCTAACCTTAGCCCTGACCCTAACCCTAGCCCTAACCCTAACCCTAACCCTGATTCTATTTTTTTTTCTGGTTCTGGACATGCTACAGAGCTGAAACTTCACAGGTACACCTTTTAGACCCCCCAAACAATAAATCCAAAGAAATTTTTTTTTTGTTAAGTTTTTTTTTTTTATGTTTTCCAATAATTGGCTCTCTATCAAAAATGACAATTTTTAAGAACTTTTTTTGTGTGATTTAGTGTCTAGGGGGGTCTAAAAAGTGTACTTGTGAAGTTTCAGCTCTGTAGCATGTCCAGAACCAGAAAAAAAGATAATTTTTCAGTAGAGCAGGGATGGTGGGAACCCCTTTTACACCTATATGATCTTTTTTTCCTGGTTCTGGACATGCTACAGAGATGAAACTTCACAGGTACACTTTTTAGACCCCCCAAACAATAAATCCAAAGAAATCTTTTTTTTGTTAAGTTTTTTTTTTTTTTTCCAATAATTGGCTCTCTATCAAAAATGACATTTTTTAAGAACTTTTTTGTGTGATGGGGGGCCGGATTTAAAGAAACTGCAGCTTCAAACATCTATGACGTGTTTCAGTTTCGCCGCGTTCAAATCAATTAACTGGCGCTGCGGCGAATTGGCGAGTAAAACAGCAATAATGAATTCCGCCGTCAGCGGGATTCACTTACGATCGCGGCTTCGCCAATTCGCAAACTTATGTCTTCCTGCTTATAGCAGTTTCACATAGCGATGTGGGCTAGTGGATTAGTGCTCACATCACATGTCTGTAATTCATCTCCCTCTGCTGTAGGTTCGAGGCTTACCATCTCCACCTACTTTTTTTATTTTCTTTTTTTGTTTATATTGCTAAAATGGAACGGATTACATCATATATATTGCTAAATAATGTTACACTCAGAAGCGCTTGCAAGCTTACACCATTTTAAGTGTTTTTTTGATCTTGTCTGTGTGTCGAATCGATCTTATGAAGGAAAGTACCAAAGGCAAGTGACCAAACCCCTACCCTACTTCAGGGCAAGATGAAACCTCACAATTTTACCATGGTCTTCTTCCCACATTCCATACAATGTTTAGTTCTTTAGCTATATGTGCTTTTTAGCCTTAACACACTCCATTTTTTCCACCATACAGCTTTATTCTGCACAATAGCTAAGTGCTTTGCAACTTCACTGCAGTTCACAACGTCATGGGTTCAAATCACATCACTACACTTGGGATCTCTTTTCACTCTCATTTTTTTAAACAGTTTTTTTAAACTATCTTGAATTTGGGGGGGGAGGGGGGTGTCCTACCCAAATTTCAAGCACATCAATGGAAACAACACAATTTTGATTTTATGAGTGTGGTCCTAGTTTTATCGAGATGCAATTCTTTACATATTTACCATGGTTCTTACAATTTCTTGACCAATAAACATAGGTGTCTGATATTGGACTCTCTCCATATTTCAACAACACAGGCCCTCATAGTCCAACACTACATTTGCCTCACACCTCAACACAACACTGATACATCCCTACTCTACATTACAACCCCTCACATCACCAGTACAAGCAGCATGCAAAGTGCAAAACTCCGGCCTTGGCAGCTTAATGGGCCATACACTAACAATTTGTCTAGACTTTTTCCTGTAGACTTAACCAAACCATATAATAGAAGCTCAAACCTCAACACTTTCAATTTGGATGCAATCAGGCAGGCCCTTGCACTACATAGAAAATGTCAATCGGAAGGATAAAGTCTTCTCTAAATCTTACAGTGTGGATGGCCCTTTTGTCTGTAGGCACCCACACAAAACAAAAAAACACATGTTCAATTCTAATGTATTTATTTATTTGAGAATGACAGCAGAAGGAGGGATGCAGCAAAAGAATATTGTCACTCTCCAGTCCGTGTGCCTTTACAGCGCCAGACCACGATCTTTGCTCCATGGCTACGGGATTCTGATGTCTTCCACAACTTCCGGCAGAGTTCAGAATCCATTCTGCACCTCTACCAGCTCATAGGGGACAGGCATGGCAAGGTTGCTGGGCAGCTTCCAAGCCACTTTCGAAGTTCCAGGGTGTTCATGTTGGTCATTGGCCATGTGCCTTACCAAATATCCACTGACCACAAAAGAAAATGAGTGGAGTCCATCAAGGTGGGTTTCTACCACCTACACCCGCAAGCAGTACCACTCCTGGAAAAATAAAACAAAGGATAAGACATTTCATTATGAAAATCACATCTTAATGCCTGTTTGCTTCATTCTGAACTTCATTTAATTTCGACATCACGAGTGAAATAACACATTTTATGCCAACTTACACAATCCAGAAATCATTAATGTAAACATTTGAATACACACCTGTGACGCCAGACAGCCCATCACCACAGGCTTCCCATGGTACGTGCCATGATTCCAAGATGTTGATGTTCTGGAAAATTACAACACCATAAGATACCAAGCAGCCGTTCATGTTATCAATAACTACACAGGTGGCATAGACACAAATAAACACCTGCCAGCTCTTCTCAGCCCTTTACACTATTCACAATACCAACATGTTTATGGTTAGAGGTGCATGTTTTTGCTCAAGTAACACAATTTTACCAATGTTGACTACACTTTATCTACAATGGCAAGTGTCATTGGCAGATGATAATCACCCTCTGTCTCCCTGTGAGTGGCACCTCTGCTAACTAGCTAATTAATACACATGCCCTATCTTGACCGGTTACAGTACTTACATGTAAAGTGGCTAGCAACCAGGGTATTCCGGGTGGCCATACCGGCAGCGGTGCTCCGCCGCCTGGGGGCCGCCGGCTGACGGACCTCTGGCTCCCTCTCCTCCGTCAGCTCCCAAGAATCATCCCGGGCAACGCACATGTTGTGCAACACGCAGCACGCCAGGATGATCTTGGAAGCCTTGGTAGGAGAGTACAGGAGTTCACCCCCAGGCCGGGCCAAGCAGAGAAACCGGGACTTGAGAAGACCTATGGTCAACTCAATGATACTCCGGCTTCTCCGCAAGGCCCTGTTGTAATTCCTCTCTGCTGGGCCCTGGGGGTACCTGATTGGAGCCATCAGCCACGTCAGCTGCGGGTAACCAGCATCCCCTGAAAAATAAGAAAAATATAAATTAGTTATTCATATCATGTGACTTTAGATGACTCCTCAAAATGGGAGACAATTAGGCATTTTACTAAACAACCTGCTCGTCTGTTTGCAAAAAATCATATGAAACATCTCAACTCTGTCTAACTGCCTAAATCACTAATACAAATGGGAAAAAGGACACACAAAGTGGTGGGTTTCTCTTGCAAGTTACAACTTGGCCCCTATTCTGTTCCTATTACATTAGCCTAGGTCTTACTTCTGGAATATATCTGCAACTAGAGTGAGGAAACCAATATTGACTCACTTATGCAAAGTACTTTGGGGATATGGCAATACCATTGGAATCATTTGTAGGTTTTCTTTGGGTGGCTAGAGGACACCATTTACACATTGGTTAACCACCTTCATTGGACTCAAAGACAACTTTGCAAATCTTTCTTTTGTGAGCTGCTAAGCTGCTGATCTGGTTGTGTGTGAACAGCCTGACAACTAATAACACATCCATTTTAGGTAGGCTTTGCTTAAATCAGGGTGTACACCGATGTAGCTTATTCCTATGTCTATGTAATCTTACAGTTTATGTTGTTAAGACAAAATACTTTACCAATAAGCCACCCTTCGGGCATTTGTCCACTTTCAAACACCTCGTACAGAGTACTTGTTCTTAACATACTGGAATCATGGCACGACCCTGGGTGACCAGTGTTGACACTCATGATGCGCTGTTTGGCGTCACACACTAATTGGACGTTCACAGAGTGGTACTGCTTGCGGTTCCGGTATTCACTTTCGTGGCTCCTTGGGGGCCTAATGGCTATGTGGGTGCCATCGATTGCCCCTAGGATTTGCGGCATGTGTGCCCGCCGGTAGAAACCCAACTTGACTTCATTCCACTCATTTTCATTCTGTGGCCAGTGGATAAAATTGGGCACTATATCCACTATGGCATTAATGACCAACATGAACACCCTTGAAACTGTGGGCTGGCTAATGCCCATGATACTTCCCGAAGTGGCTTGGAAGCTGCCACGCCCTAAAATATACAAAGTGGCCAGCAATCTGGCCATGCCGGGCACCGCATGGCCGCGCTGTGTGTCCGGGTCAATTTTCTCTGCTATGAGCTGGTAGAGGTGTAGAATAGTTCCTCGCTCGAGCCGGAACTTCCTCCTGACATCAGAATCCCGCAGCTTGTCCAAATAGATCCTTGGAGCAAAAATGCGTGGCTGGCGAGGTAAGGGCACACGGACTGGAGGTGCTGCTGCTGAAGGTGCTGCTGCTGCTGCTGCTGCAGCTTCCCCACCTTCTGCTGCCTCCTGTGCCAGGGCCTCCTCAAACAAGGCACCAATAAATGCCAGCATTGCACCATCTAATGCGTCTGGGATATCGTCCTCCATTTTGAACGCGCAAATTCGCGAATGCGCAGATATATATAGAAACGGCCGCTAATTATCACACCTGTGAGCCAGCTATAAAAGGAGCACATGGCCAATATGGCTGCTGGATGTTATAGATCGATGTTTCTTATGTGCTAGCAAGACCCTGTGACCCACAACCTACATTATCTGGAGGTAAGACAATTGTATCTCTCTCTCCCAAAAAAAAGGAAGGAGACAATTTGTACTTATCTTGGGTGTGCTTAAGTTGTCTATGGTGAATCCCCTCCAACCCACAATAGCTTGGGAACCCCTCAAGTGTCTTTTAATCATTGGCAGTTGGCCCCATGTGCATGTGGTTTGGACATGTGTTTTCTCATGTTTGTTAAAGGTGTGCAGTCTAGATTTGGCATCTAAACCTGCCCCCTTACCTTCCCAGCTTCCAAAGACACCATTTTTGCTTTCCTGATAACTGTAATTTATTATGTGCACGTATGTAGGTCATGCGATTTCTCATGTATGTTTAATGTTTGCAGCCTCCTTTTGCCTATAAAGGATTACACCACCACCACCACCACCACCACTGTGTTTGTGACATTAGGTAAGTGTTTGGAGGGCCTCGTGTGATTTGTACCCCTATGCGTTTTCTTATGTGTTTTTTTTTTACATTTCTTTGCAGCCTCTTCTGCTCTTTAACACCACCACCACCACCACCACCACCACCACCACCACCACCACCACTGTGTTTGTGACATTAGGTAAGTGTTTGGAGGGCCTCGTGTGATTTGTACCCCTATGAGTTTTCTTATGTGTTTTTTTTTTACATTTCTTTGCAGCCTCTTCTGCTCTTTGCCACCACCACCACCACCACCACCACCACCACCACCACCACCACCACCACTGTGTTTGTGCCATTAGGTAAGTGTTTGGAGGGCCTCGTGTGATTTGTACCCCTATGAGTTTTCTTATGTGTTTTTTTTTTTACATTTCTTTGCAGCCTCTTCTGCTCTTTGCCACCACCACCACCACCACCACCACTGTGTTTGTGCCATTAGGTAAGTGTTTGGAGGGCCTCGTGTGATTTGTACCCCTATGAGTTTTCTTATGTGTTTTTTTTTTACATTTCTTTGCAGCCTCTTCTGCTCTTTGCCACCACCACCACCACCACCACCACCACCACCACCACCACCACTGTGTTTGTGCCATTAGGTAAGTGTTTGGAGGGCCTCGTGTGATTTGTACCCCTATGAGTTTTCTTATGTGTTTTTTTTTTTACATTTCTTTGCAGCCTCTTCTGCTCTTTGCCACCACCACCACCACCACCACCACCACCACCACCACCACCACCACTGTGTTTGTGCCATTAGGTAAGTGTTTGGAGGGCCTCGTGTGATTTGTACCCCTATGCGTTTTCTTATGTGTTTTTTTGGTACATTTCTTTGCAACCTCTTCTGCTTTTTTTGCCACCACCACCACCACCACCGTGTTTGTGCCATTAGGTAAGTGTTTGGAGGGCCTCGTGTGATTTGTACCCATATGCGTTTTCTTATGTGTTTTTTTTTTTTCCTTTTCTTTGCAGCCTCTTCTGCTCTTTGCCCACTACTACCACCACCACCACGACCAAGTCTGTTTGTGCCATTAGGTAAGTGTGTTCTGTAACTGTTCACTAATTATACTGTATATGAAGAGCAATCTGCAAATCCTGTTTTTTCTGTTTTCTCTTTTGTCATTTCAGATTTAGGAGTTTGGGGCTCTTTGCTGCTGCTGGACAGCCAGATTCTCTGCCCACCTCGTGCTCCCATGGCCCCACCCACTGGAAGGATGAGAAGGGCCAGGGGGGCCAGGGGGGCCAGGGGGGCCAGGGGGGCCAGGGGGGCCAGGGGGGGCAGGGGGGGCAGGGTGGGCAGATCGTCTGGCTCTGGTGTGAGGGAGGCTCCAGCTGTATCCATGAGGGAGTCCACCATCCCCATCCCGGAGGAGGAAGCCGGGGGAGGTGTTAACACACCAAGTGGACAAGCTGGCTCTTCTGACAGTAGTCCTGGAGAGGGTCCGTCCACCAGAGTCAGCTTGTCCACATTAACCCGGCTTCCCCGTTTCACCCACAATCAGTGCTGTGCCCTGGTCCACGCCTATATGGCCAGATATCAGGCGATACATGGGACCAGGGCCGCGTCTTACTCAGTAACAGAGAAGAACAGATTGTGGGATGAAATCCGGGATGCTGTAAATGCACTGGGTGAAGCACCTCGCCACCGTGACAGTGTGCGGAAGAAGGTCAACGACATCTGTGGGTCCGTTCGGAAGAAGCTAATTGCATGGGCTGCGGAGGGTCTTTATGACCGTCAAGGTCGGCTGGATGAACGTGCACGAAGTTCTCTCTGGGATTATCAATTACCTTTCTTGAACATCATAGGACCCGATACCATCTTTACCAGAGAGGACTTAGATTCGGATGCTTTGCACCGAGGTAGGATATTATCTTGGATGTCAATTGTGTGAGTTGTTTGGAAAAGATTAACTACTATCCTATGTGTGACATTAAGAGAATGTGATACTTGCCCTTCCAATTGTCCTTTTTTTGTTTTCCCCAACCTGCAATTTGTTCATCTGTAGCACGGATCTCAGCCCCTCCACAGCCCATGCAGCTTGGCGAACCAGACGGACTCACAGGTGTTGACATCAGTGCTGACCCTCCTCCTGGTAGGTCCAATATCATACTGTGCCAAACAATGTAGATGTTTTTTTTTGGCCAAGATAGCTCATATTGCTATGTCCTTTACAGAAGATCCGCAGCAGGGAACACACCCAGTGCAGCTAGGCCTGGAGGAAGGTGTTGGTATGTCTAGTCAAATAATGTTTTTTTGAATCTTATTAACCCCATTAACACACATGTTTTTTCTTAGGAAAGAGTGTTGCCTTTTAGATGTTTACCCTGCAAAACACAGTTGACAGCATTAATGGGTGCCGTCATTAGTAGGCAGACCAAGCCTTCTTAACCTTTGGGAGGGTTTAGCAAGTGTCCTATGAGCCCAGGAAAGCACTTTTGAATGTTTGGCCTCAATGCTTCATTCATGAAGCTAGGAGGGCAATCTGGCCATAATCATTACTGACTAAGGTTATGTACTAAACATGTTTTTTTTTTTATTTTTTAAAAGAACATCAGGCCCCTCTTGACGTTGCAGCTGGAGTTGGATCAGGAGCTGGCGACGATTCTGCATCCAGTGCTGTGGTATGTGATATAAGGGAACAAGGTGCACATGTAACATTTCAATGGTAGCATTGATTTTGGACTAGATGTGGCTTACATTGTGTGTGTTAAATTAGTGCTATGACATTCTGACGATGCACCAGCACAACAAGAGTTCTATCTTGAACATCAGGGAATTATGTTATAATTTGGTGTGCCACTAATGTTCCAAAAACATCCAGGATCTTTAAAGTCCGGCCCGTCTTTGATTTTCCAGGTCCAAATTCATGGGTATCGTTTGGTTGGGTTGTCCTCTAGCCGATTGATGGCAAGATTTTAGACAACATACGTAGATGTATAAAGTCATTGGTGTAGTAACAGATTTACCAAAAGCATAAACAACCTACCACACCAGGGTTAATTGGGAACACCTTCATGTTGAATCTTTTTTGCCTTTGTCATATTAGTCCTACCAATATAATATGTACCCATTATCAGAAGTGTTGCTAGCTTGGATAATCTTACAATGAACAAGTACTCATTAGAAGCACATCAAACTTTTCAACGTTCTGCTTGGGGTGTTAAGTTGTCAAACTAATCTGAAATATTTAGTCATGATGTTTGATAATGATTTGGTCTATTTCTTCTGCTTTCAGGTAGCCTTAGATGCAGAGGGATTGTCACCTACCCAACTTCGTCCATCTATGCTGGATGTAGCCGAGAGGCTGCTTGATGAGTATCAGGTCCAAAATGAGTTAAGGAGGCGTACTCAGCAATCTACTGAGGCAGTACGTCTGCTCGGGCTCATACAGGAATCTGTAGCAACAATGGTACAGGTTCACCAGGATATGTTACAGGTTCAACAGGATATGCGTAACAGCTTGGTAAGTTTAGCAGACCAGCATCAACGGGATCGGCAAAGTGTTGACACTCAGGTGCTGGCCACACGCCAATGCCTGTTTGGATCTGAAGATGCCCCATTGGCAGAGCCCTCCCAAACATCTCACTCACCTGCCACTGCAGGTTGTGGTAGTGGGAGGGTAATGCCAGTGTTGGCCACTTGTCAGGCAGCTGGGGATGGGACAATTCCTCCTGTAGCCACTCCTAGCACTTCACACTCCGTTCGGACTCCCACACCCCTCAATGAGCAATCCTCCTGCACAACCTCAATGCGCACTGGTTCCACAGTACCCCTTCCACCTGACTACATTCCCTCCACACCTTTATCACTTCACTCCTCCCCAGGCCGTTCTTCTTTTTTGTCACCAATGCGACATGTCGTTTGCCCCCGCACCGTGGACCACAACAACCAATCAACCACCACTCCCCACACATCTTCACAACCCTTGCACCACCAGCAGCATCAAATAGCCTTGGAGCAGCAACGATCCCATCTCATGGTAATGGCACACGTTACCCAAATTCTTAGGCTGAGCACAGAGCAGATGGGACTATTGGCACAAGATCTTCAGTCTGGGACATTTCCAGGGTTCAACACCCTGCATCAGCAGCAGCCTCAGACACGGGATCTGATTCTAATGGGCCACTTTACCAGAACTCTAAGGCTAACCCCAGAGCAGATGGGACTATTGGCCCACCATTTGATGGCAGGAACCTTTCCATTGCTCACCACACTGCTTCAGTCACCACCACCACCACCAACTTAATTTCTTTTTTTTTTTTTTTTTTGGTTTTGTTAATGATTGTTACATTGGCCAATTTGTGGGGCCATTTTTTTTTTAAATTTGAGGGTGGCACAATATGATTTCTTATAGTGCTTTTTTTGGGGATGAAATAAAATTTTATGCAAAATGATTAGTTTGTGTTTGCTCTTTGGTTTTTTAGGAGTGTTGGTGGCCAAGTAATGGCCCTGGTTAATGTAGGCATTTATACACACGTGCTTCTCGATCTCCAAACATATGATTTCATGTAAATTTAGATAACTCAATGTTCACATAACGACCCAAGAAAAGGTCTCCCTTCAAATGTAGCTTCAAAACAAGTCTCAAGGCTAACATAAACCAAAGCCAACATACTAACAATTACAGACCACACCACTCAAGTAAACAAATACAACACAAAAGACATTCGATGTGTACACCAAAAAGAAAACTTGGGTAATAAAATAAATGTTTTAATAACACATGTGGGTGTCTACCAACTGTAGCGTACAAAAAATATATTACAATATATAATAGAATGAACTAAATTGCCAATGTAACATTTGTGTTGCAAAGAGCAACATACTTAAATTTAATTTAGATAAACATTTTAAACATTTTTTATGTTTTGACATCATTTTTTGGAAGGTTTTCACAAAAACAATTCTTTTTTGTAAACATTTGTGGTTTTGTCGGTTGCCATAAAAACAACAAGGCTTTTTTGTAAACATTTTTGGTTTTGTCCGTTGCCATAAAAACAACAAGGCTTTTTTGTAAACATTTTTGGTTTAGTTTGTTACCAAAAACAACAAGGCTTTTTTGTAAACATTTTTGGTTTTGTCCGTTGCCATAAAAACAACAAGGCTTTTTTGTAAACATTTGTGGTTTTGTCGGTTGCCATAAAAACAACAAGGCTTTTTTGTAAACATTTTTGGTTTTGTCGGTTGCCATAAAAACAACAAGGCTTTTTTGTAAACATTTTTGGTTTAGTTTGTTACCAAAAACAACAAGGCTTTTTTGTAAACATTTTTGGTTTTGTCGGTTGCCATAAAAACAACAAGGCTTTTTTGTAAACATTTGTGGTTTTGTCGGTTGCCATAAAAACAACAAGGCTTTTTTGTAAACATTTTTGGTTTTGTCGGTTGCCATAAAAACAACAAGGCTTTTTTGTAAACATTTGTGGTTTTGTCGGTTGCCATAAAAACAACAAGGCTTTTTTGTAAACATTTTTGGTTTTGTCCGTTGCCATAAAAACAACAAGGCTTTTTTGTAAACATTTTTGGTTTAGTTTGTTACCAAAAACAACAAGGCTTTTTTGTAAACATTTTTGGTTTTGTCGGTTGCCATAAAAACAACAAGGCTTTTTTGTAAACATTTGTGGTTTTGTCGGTTGCCATAAAAACAACAAGGCTTTTTTGTAAACATTTTTGGTTTTGTCGGTTGCCATAAAAACAACAAGGCTTTTTTGTAAACATTTGTGGTTTTGTCGGTTGCCATAAAAACAACAAGGCTTTTTTGTAAACATTTTTGGTTTTGTCCGTTGCCATAAAAACAACAAGGCTTTTTTGTAAACATTTTTGGTTTAGTTTGTTACCAAAAACAACAAGGCTTTTTTGTAAACATTTTTGGTTTTGTCCGTTGCCATAAAAACAACAAGGCTTTTTTGTAAACATTTGTGGTTTTGTCGGTTGCCATAAAAACAACAAGGCTTTTTTGTAAACATTTTTGGTTTTGTCGGTTGCCATAAAAACAACAAGGCTTTTTTGTAAACATTTTTGGTTTAGTTTGTTACCAAAAACAACAAGGCTTTTTTGTAAACATTTTTGGTTTTGTCGGTTGCCATAAAAACAACAAGGCTTTTTTGTAAACATTTGTGGTTTTGTCGGTTGCCATAAAAACAACAAGGCTTTTTTGTAAACATTTGTGGTTTTGTCGGTTGCCATAAAAACAACAAGGCTTTTTTGTAAACATTTTTGGTTTTGTCCGTTGCCATAAAAACAACAAGGCTTTTTTGTAAACATTTTTGGTTTAGTTTGTTACCAAAAACAACAAGGCTTTTTTGTAAACATTTTTGGTTTTGTCCGTTGCCATAAAAACAACAAGGCTTTTTTGTAAACATTTGTGGTTTTGTCGGTTGCCATAAAAACAACAAGGCTTTTTTGTAAACATTTTTGGTTTTGTCGGTTGCCATAAAAACAACAAGGCTTTTTTGTAAACATTTTTGGTTTAGTTTGTTACCAAAAACAACAAGGCTTTTTTGTAAACATTTTTGGTTTTGTCGGTTGCCATAAAAACAACAAGGCTTTTTTGTAAACATTTGTGGTTTTGTCGGTTGCCATAAAAACAACAAGGCTTTTTTGTAAACATTTTTGGTTTTGTCGGTTGCCATAAAAACAACAAGGCTTTTTTGTAAACATTTGTGGTTTTGTCGGTTGCCATAAAAACAACAAGGCTTTTTTGTAAACATTTTTGGTTTTGTCGGTTGCCATAAAAACAACAAGGCTTTTTTGTAAACATTTTTGGTTTAGTTTGTTACCAAAAACAACAAGGCTTTTTTGTAAACATTTTTGGTTTTGTCGGTTGCCATAAAAACAACAAGGCTTTTTTGTAAACATTTGTGGTTTTGTCGGTTGCCATAAAAACAACAAGGCTTTTTTGTAAACATTTTTGGTTTTGTCGGTTGCCATAAAAACAACAAGGCTTTTTTGTAAACATTTGTGGTTTTGTCGGTTGCCATAAAAACAACAAGGCTTTTTTGTAAACATTTTTGGTTTTGTCCGTTGCCATAAAAACAACAAGGCTTTTTTGTAAACATTTTTGGTTTAGTTTGTTACCAAAAACAACAAGGCTTTTTTGTAAACATTTTTGGTTTTGTCGGTTGCCATAAAAACAACAAGGCTTTTTTGTAAACATTTGTGGTTTTGTCGGTTGCCATAAAAACAACAAGGCTTTTTTGTAAACATTTTTGGTTTTGTCGGTTGCCATAAAAACAACAAGGCTTTTTTGTAAACATTTGTGGTTTTGTCGGTTGCCATAAAAACAACAAGGCTTTTTTGTAAACATTTTTGGTTTTGTCCGTTGCCATAAAAACAACAAGGCTTTTTTGTAAACATTTTTGGTTTAGTTTGTTACCAAAAACAACAAGGCTTTTTTGTAAACATTTTTGGTTTTGTCCGTTGCCATAAAAACAACAAGGCTTTTTTGTAAACATTTGTGGTTTTGTCGGTTGCCATAAAAACAACAAGGCTTTTTTGTAAACATTTTTGGTTTTGTCGGTTGCCATAAAAACAACAAGGCTTTTTTGTAAACATTTTTGGTTTAGTTTGTTACCAAAAACAACAAGGCTTTTTTGTAAACATTTTTGGTTTTGTCGGTTGCCATAAAAACAACAAGGCTTTTTTGTAAACATTTGTGGTTTTGTCGGTTGCCATAAAAACAACAAGGCTTTTTTGTAAACATTTTTGGTTTTGTCGGTTGCCATAAAAACAACAAGGCTTTTTTGTAAACATTTGTGGTTTTGTCGGTTGCCATAAAAACAACAAGGCTTTTTTGTAAACATTTTTGGTTTTGTCCGTTGCCATAAAAACAACAAGGCTTTTTTGTAAACATTTTTGGTTTAGTTTGTTACCAAAAACAACAAGGCTTTTTTGTAAACATTTTTGGTTTTGTCGGTTGCCATAAAAACAACAAGGCTTTTTTGTAAACATTTGTGGTTTTGTCGGTTGCCATAAAAACAACAAGGCTTTTTTGTAAACATTTTTGGTTTTGTCGGTTGCCATAAAAACAACAAGGCTTTTTTGTAAACATTTGTGGTTTTGTCGGTTGCCATAAAAACAACAAGGCTTTTTTGTAAACATTTTTGGTTTTGTCCGTTGCCATAAAAACAACAAGGCTTTTTTGTAAACATTTTTGGTTTAGTTTGTTACCAAAAACAACAAGGCTTTTTTGTAAACATTTTTGGTTTTGTCCGTTGCCATAAAAACAACAAGGCTTTTTTGTAAACATTTGTGGTTTTGTCGGTTGCCATAAAAACAACAAGGCTTTTTTGTAAACATTTGTGGTTTAGTTTGTTACCAAAAACAACAAGGCTTTTTTGTAAACATTTTTGGTTTAGTTTGTTACCAAAAACAACAAGGCTTTTTTGTAAACATTTTTGGTTTTGTCGGTTGCCATAAAAACAACAAGGCTTTTTTGTAAACATTTGTGGTTTTGTCGGTTGCCATAAAAACAACAAGGCTTTTTTGTAAACATTTGTGGTTTTGTCGGTTGCCATAAAAACAACAAGGCTTTTTTGTAAACATTTTTGGTTTTGTCGGTTGCCATAAAAACAACAAGGCTTTTTTGTAAACATTTTTTTTTTGGTTGCCAAAAACAAGGCATTTTTTGTTTTTTTTTGGTTTTTTTGGTTCCCAAAAAAAGGGTTTTTTATAAATTTTTATATTTTTTTTGGTTGCCAAAAACAAGGCTTTTTTTGTTTTTTTTTGGTTTTTTTGGTTCCCCAAAAAAGGGTTTTTTATAAATTTTTATATTTTTTTTGGTTGCCAAAAACAAGGCTTTTTTTGTTTTTTTTTTTTTTTTGGGTCCCCAAAAAAAGGGTTTTTTATAAATTTTTATATTTTTTTTGGTTGCCAAAAACAAGGCTTTTTTTTTTTTTTTTTTTTTTTTGGGTCCCCAAAAAAAGGGTTTTTTATAAATTTTTATATTTTTTTTGGTTGCCAAAAACAAGGCTTTTTGTTTTTTTTTTTTTTTTTGGGTCCCCAAAAAAAGGGTTTTTTATAAATTTTTATATTTTTTTTGGTTGCCAAAAACAAGGCTTTTTTTTTTTTTTTTTTTTTTTGGGTCCCAAAAAAAGGGTTTTTTTTTAAACTGTTTTTGATTTTTTTGTTAGATTTTTGTTTATAATGGGCAACAATTACAAATGGGACATTTCTTTGTGTTGCAACGTGCAACATAAGTAAACAAACCACAAAAAAAAAATACTAGGATCTTTTTAAAGGTGTGACATTCCTAACGAATGGCTCCTTAGGGTCTGGATCCACGCCACAAAGGTGTTCCAAATATAGAATTCGGTCTCCGCACCACCTCATATAATCCAGGAGGACCTCGTAGGTGAGGTGGGTGTGCCCTGGGTAGAAAAAAACATGACAATTAGTTTTAGGCAAAATGATCCAAACAAGGATTGTAATTAATGTGCCTCAACAAATATGCTTAGGAGTCTATTGGTTGGCTTTTATCAACACTCTGAAGCAAATATGCTAAATTGCTGTTGTAAACCTTAAACTCAAACTTTCACAGCAAATTGTTCAAAAGGTTACATAAGATGGCTTGGAATGTTAGTAGCAGTTCCACCAAAGCTAAGTAAAATGCTTTTCTGCATGTAAACACAAGCAATCATTTTGAAGAATGTAAGGTGTTTTGGGTTCAATTGGTCAACACGATACATGTGCACACATTTATCTCTATCAACATTGGAATCTGTGGAGCGTTCTCTCTCACTCTTACTGTCTATAGATTGAACCTGACACATAGTAGAGACTCACCCTTAGGAATTTTGAGGGCCAGTTCTGGACGGAGCAGATGTGTCTGCTCCCCTGATCTCCTTTCCGCCATCCCAGCTGTGTTAAGAGAGAAGAAAAAGTTTATCAACAAATGGACTCACGCTAACTGTAGGTTACGCAGTCATGAAAACGCTCTAACACCCACTCATTACCCCTCCACATTTCCCTGAAAGTTTTATTTAGACATTGATATGGTGGTGATGCAGATTTGTACAGTGCAAGCGTCATTCTTCTGGGTGAAGCTTGTAGCGTTAAGGATACGTACTCCCTGCTTTTGTGCTGATTGTGTTTTTCTGATGTTTTTGGTGCCTCAGCCCTGCCTGTTCTAAGTGTTGGAAACATATCATTTTGGGAGGGCTGCGGAAAACTAATCAGGTTAGACTTACACTCTCTAGGTTTTTGGGGACAAGAGAAATAACAATCCTCCTTTTTACATGGCCCCTGTACACACCTCTAGGCACCTCCCTCCTGTTGTTTGACCCCACAGCAGGCAGCTTGCTATGGAGGCACATGAGATGAAGCCAAGCACCCTGTGCCTGTTCAGGCACTAGGCTGTGAGCCAGCCTTGCCCCCCTCCCTTCCATTGGTCTCAATGATTAGGAGTGACAGCATCAGGAGGCAATATTGGCATGCTGTCACCTCAGTTAAGGAGGAGGGGGAGTCTGTTCCAGACAAGTATTAGTGCAAACATTTGGACCGTAAAAAATGGTCCCAGTAAGTCTTAGGGGGAATATGCACACCTATCACTTGGAATACTAATGCATAGAATGCATTCACATAAAGAACCCGCTGCCTTTAGAACAACTTGAAGCCTGAGCGGGGACATACACAGTTAGCATTTCTCCACTTACTAAGTAGACACATTACTGGAAAAGCACACAACTTACCATCATCAGGTTTTTTTGGGGCCCCTGAAGTGGATGGCGTGGCTGGCTCTGGAGAAACTGCACAAAAAGAACACAAATTGTGAACTGGAATGTGGTACATTACCGAGGAAGAGTATTTATGAAAGATTGACAAACACACATTTTCAGTGTTGACTAAATCAGGACATGATTAAATTACAATGTCCCCTAAAAATTTACAAGTACAAAGCACACCATTTCCAATGTAGAGAAACTAACACCAATTTAGAATAGGGTGGCTTGAGATAACTTACAAAAGATAACATGTCCTGTAAAGCTCCCCAAAACCACCTTTCAAACATGAAGGTTAAGCAAGAGTGTTTCATGACCAACCTTCCTGTCACATATAGCAAAACTACACTTGCTTTGACTCCAACTTAGATTATCCTAGATACACATCATCCTAGCACACACAATTCATGTGAGAATCTAATTTTAGGTACTTACAGACTAGTTCAGGGGAGCCTGGAGTGGGGGAGGATGGGGGAGACCCTACATGGGGGGATGGTGTCCCTTCATGGGGGGATGGCGTTGTATCTCCTAGAAACACAAAGACACAAATACAATCCTTGAACAAAAGCTATTTGATAAAGGCACACAGAAAGTAGTCTGGAAACATTGAAGGTAGTAGTTACAGTGGACTGGGTAAGCAGTGGCCCCTCTTCCCCAGTCCTCCACAACAAACATCCTCAATGTCAGCTGCTACAAAACCCCAATGTCAAAATATATATATTACAGCCCTTATATTTACCAGGACACATTGAACACACAAACACATGTAGAATACTTACTTCCCCTTTGAGGAGAGCCCAGGTCCTCATCCGAGTCGGACCAATTGGCCTCTTCTTGGCCAACAGTTTGTTCCTGGCCCGGATCCAGGCGACTCGGCCCTGCCTGAGGCTCCTCTCTTGCTGAAGTTACATCAACCACAAAAGAAAACAAAACAAACAATCATTCCTCCAAGTTCGACCTAATACACAACACACCAGCACATCCACATTACTTACAGGGGGCCTGAGAAGGCTGAGCCGCAACATCCTGATCACTGGTTTCTAAAATAAAAGAAAAACATTATATATTATTTATGGACACAAATAGGCAGTAACCTCTCATCATGCTAGCACCATACTCAATGCCCCTACAATTCAGAACATAGAAGTGCACTTACACCAATGAGATGCATTGACCATGTTTTAAAACAGGAGGGCACCATGCAAATTAAGCGGGCGCCTAAGGCCTCGCACCTACAGGGGCCTTGCGGCCAGTGGCGGAGCACCAACATTTCGAAGGGCGCAGTCAGGGAAATCTCCCAAGTAAAAGATTGCTTTCAATCCTCGGATCAAAAAGTTGCAGCAGTGTGCTGCAGTCCCTTCACTGCGTCTGCCAGGTGTCTGTTGTCCGCTGACACTTACTCCTCCTTCTCTGCCTGGGGATTGGCCGTCTGATCATGTTATCCTAAGATGTGGAGGAATCGGTAGGTGTGTACCTGCACCAGTAGGAAGTGACTGGCCGGTCAACTCACTCTGCTATCATCAGTTGTTGCTCTGGGAGGAGAGCTCCGCCCTGGACCCGGAACATACAGGTAACCAGGCCCAGACTTGATATTTTGCAGGCTGGTCATAGATTTGTTGTGTCCACTATGCAAAGTGGTTGAGTAGCCCCAGGGAAGTTGGAAGAGTCTGAAAATGGTTGGTGGAGGAGGAGGAGAAGAAGGCCCTGGGTGGCTGGGGGACAAGGAGAGGGCCCCTGGGGGTTTTCTAGAGGAGGAAAGATCCACAATGACGCCAGAGTCAATTGCCAAGGAAGAGAGTGGAGCTGAGCAAGTCCTGCCTATCTGACATGAAAGCCAAACATGGTGTAGATGGAGCCCTTTGCCCTACACAATGACAGCACCAGAGGTGGAAGGTGAGTGGTAGCGGGTCTTTGACATTATAGAGCATATGGACTCTGTCCATTATTGGTAGTTTTGTTTGGAGTTGTCCTTTAGATGTTTAACTGTGTTGTTTTTGACCCGAGCTGTGAGGGACTGAGGTATGACAGCCCACTATGCTGAGACTTATAGTGCCCTAGAATGTTGAGGACTGAGGAATCCTTAGTCCCTAACAGAGGGCACTACAAGTCTTAGCATAGCAGGCAGTATTTCCTCATTCCCCTACAGAGAGGATTACAAGTCCAAGCAGGTAGCCTTCTGCAGTGGGACTTGTTGTGCCCTTGACTGTGGTGGACTGAGGAAGGGAAGTGTAAGAGGGTCTCTGTAAGCTCAGATGTATGGGGGAGCTTTGGGGAACACAGAGTTCCCTTTTACACCAGAGTCCCCAGCTTCCCCCCTCAAATAATGGTTCCCAAACTCTCCTTATATCAGAGTCTTCACACTTCCCTCTTACAGTGTAGTAAGTCTGGAGACTCCGATGTAAAGGGGGCTCTGTAAAATGTGATTAGAGATTAGAAATTTCTAACATTTTTATTTTCTACTTACGATCCACAATTTTCAGCTGCTCAAAGGGCTCGCTGCCTCGGACTGCATATTGGAGTGTGGCCGTCCTCCTCCTCCCCTTCTTCACCAAAATCACAAGAGGGTGCCGTCCGTCCGCTTTGGCTAGAAGCAGAAGAAAAAAAAAAACATAAAAAATACGAATGTACATAGTAGTATTAAAGGTTGTGAAGAGACACTTGATGGAGGTAGGAAAGGTAGGAGCGAGAGGGAGGGGGGGGGGGGGTGTTGGTATTAGTGTTGTTGCATAGCTAAACACATGTCCACCTACCCAAAAAATTGTAACCTATCTGGTCACATGTAATGTATATTTTTACTTACCGGAGATTTGCTCCACAGCCTTTAGCAGGAGCCTGGGTGAGCGCCTTTTGGCATCACTCCAGGCCCGCTGCAGATCCACTATATCAGCCTGGAACTGAAATCTCCGCTGCAGCCTCATCCGGAGACGACACATCATCTTGTGCTTTTGGTGAAGATGCGTATAAACTTTATCATACCCCCAGAGGAGGAGGAGCTGTGGAAAGAGCAGTGTATGTTTGAGTCCAAGTATGTCCAAAATAGTACAGTCTTCAAATAACATGCTAGGTCGTCTTTGAGATATTGTAGAACAAAGAATTCCATTTCTGGTGATACATATACATCGATGTCCAAATCTACCTCCATGACATAGGTTGCCCCACACTGGTGATTTCCTCTACATGATATAGCCATTTTCTCAATTGGCCTTTCATGACACACCCAGGGCCGCCATCAGGGGGGACAGGCAGTCACTGTATTTACAACCTTATTGCTGTCCATTTAGCAGGGTGCAAGTAACTTTACACACATGTAGCATAGGTATCAACTTTTGTCACCATGTTAAAAGGACAGCAGTATGGGTAGCATTACAGTGACTGTTATTAGTCCAGGCTCACTAAACTAGCCAATGCTTGGAAAAGCAAGCCATGCAGATTGCTTTTCAGGTCCCTTTTAACACGAGCTGTCTGATTGGGTGTGGCTGTTAATTTTTGACGCAGACCTGATAAGCCCCTCAATTCTCCTTTATGGAGTGTTATATGTAAATGGGATTGCTTCATTTGAGATGCAGATTTAAACTGTGTATGGCCAGGCTGAAGGTACCCAAGTTGATTGGTCGATCACCTGGAGGACAACGTACAACCAGTCTGTCAGATTTTACACACACTTATCGCTAGCATCTCTTGTAGCCACTAGCAATAATCACTGTGTTTTCCTGGCAGGGGCAGCACCAGGAGAACACAATGGCTCCGCAGGAGGGTTTCCCCTGTCTGTGTTGATGGTGGAATCAAGGCAAAATGTTTTTCCTGCAAGCCACGGGACAAACAAAGATATTTTTTTAATGAATCCATGATTTTGCCAAAATGGAAAAAAAAAGATGTTTGCTTTGTATATTCTTAAGTTTGCTACATAACTAGAACATGTAACAGTGTTATATCATTGCAGGAGATTTCCCTTCACTTCCTGTCTTGGTGTCACCAGGACAGGAAGTGAGGGAATCTCCCGTGGGGATACAGCCAGCAATTCTTTCCTTTTATATATACTATGGACATTATAAGGCAACAATTGCAAGCTATTTCCCCACAGTGATATTCCCCTCACTTCCTGTCTTGGTGACACTAAGACAGGAAGTGAGGGAAAATCTCATGCAATGATATCACCCTACTAGAAATTGTAGTTCCGTCTAAAAAGTATACATAAAGTAAGCACTTGGTTTCCAAAGTGGCAAAATTATGGAGGAGTTAAAACCCCATAGTGTGATCGGGTAATCTGACGGTGTGTTCCTACACTCCTCAATGTGTCTGTTCATTAAGCTGTGCTGAATTATCCTTGATTCACAATTCCTGCAAGAGTTGCACATGGTATGTGGGAGATGCAAATTTAAGGTGGCATAATTATCCACACAATCACACATAATCCTTTTTAAAGGTCACCAGCAGAATTTGATGGCATAGTGGTTCACAGCAGTGCCATCATATTCCAGTTAGATCTGTCAATTAACAAAGCAATGGGATCTGGGGGTGTATTTAACTTGCAATGGACACCCCCATTCATTATCATATGGCAGTGTGAGATGGGTCTGTTGGGAATGTGATCCATTGAGACAAGTGATTATACACTCATGTGTTTCTTTTAGAGGTGATTTGTTCAAGGCAATCCTTTGAAGACATGACCATTCCAGATTTTTGTGATCACTGATTCCATCTCAGGTGAACCAATTAGCTGCTGTGTGCAGATCCAGCTTATGATGGTAAGAGTGTCAGACAAGACAAACGGGGCCGAGCTTGCAGTGTGTATGGATGTATGTAAGGCAATAATTTTTTGCATTATGCATTTAGGGAATATAATGTTTCTAATCTTGCATATATGAAAAGGGTCAATACATTTGTCTTTATCTAGATAGATTCCAAAGCGTCAGAGCAATCTGTCACAGATAATTGGGTTTCATTTTGTGTAAAAGTTGAAACGAATCAAATCTATCTATATACAGGCATAGCCCACTTTAAGTACACAATGGGACCAGGGCATGTATGGAAACTGAAAATGTACTTAAAGTGAAGCAATACCTTTTTTCTTTTCTCGATGCATGAAAATACACCAGCTCCATTGTAAATTTTGGCAACATTGACATAGCCTTACTCCCAAACCATGTGGGAGCATGTTAAGGGGATCCAGGACTATGACATGATAGATTACCTAGGCAAGCTGGCCAGCCACAAAATGGATATGGTGTAGTCCTGGGTACCTGGGTACCCTGTCGTTGCTCCCTAAGTTTGTTATCCCTGTCACTTATGGTTTGTGAGCAGTGTCATGGCAAGCTGAACAAGCTGTGTCCTTACTCACGATTGTATATAAAGTGAGTGTACTTAAAGCAGGGTATGCCTATCTATATCTATATAGAAAGTTCAGAGATGTGAACCTGTTCCCTATTATATACACTAATATATGGTATATAACATTCTATAATGTATCTAATGTATATATATTGTATATAATATATACATAGTATATATATTGTCTAATATATATATTTTTTAGATACACATACATACATCTATATATATACACATAATATATATATATACATATAATATATATACATATATATATATATATATATATACATATAATATATATACATATATATACATATAATATATATACATATATATACATATAATATATATATATATACATATATATACATATAATATATATATATATACATATATATACATATAATATATATATATATACATATATATACATATAATATATATATATATATATATATATATATACATATAATATATATATATATATATACATATAATATATATATATATATATATACATATAATATATATATATATATATATATATATATACATATAATATATATTAATATATATATATATATATACATATAATATATATATATATATATATATATACATATAATATATATATATATATATATATATATATATATACACATATAATATATATATATATATATATATACATATAATATATATATATATATATATATATACACATATAATATATATATATATATATATATACACATATAATATATATATATATATATATATACACATATAATATATATATATATATATATACATATAATATATATATATATATATATATATATATACACATATATATATATACACACATACATATATATATATATATATATATATATAGGGAACAGGTTCACATCTAGGAAGTTTCTATAACAGGAAGCTTCTAGATCACGTCTAATAGGCAGAAAGTGCATGCGCAGATCAGCAGACCAAAAGTTTCTTGCACACCCGCTAGATAAGCGACCCACCCTGCCACCATCCCCCATCCCGCACCCTGCACACTCACACCCCCTCCTTACCTTACACACAAATGCCACGATTTCGTCTGTAAACAGTGCAGGAGCCATGATGCACACTTACGACAGGGCCTGGACAATTTCCGGAAACGTGTGCACGCAGCAAAAGTTTCGTTTCCGGTTTCATGTATAAATGTGAGAACGCGGTTTTGTATATTCGCGAATTCGCGAATAGTGAACATACACAACCATTAAGCAGATTTAACTTAGAAAAAGAAATACAAATACATACATTTGTGGACACCAGAAAACTTTATTTAGACACATGAAGACATTTTAAAAAAAAAATTGGAAACATGCTGTTTATTACATTTGTATTTTTCAAACCAAAACAACCTTTGTACAACATTTAGACCATATACATCGACAAAGAGCCCATAATCAACAGATGCATGTGCAGATTGACAGAATTATGTTAACAGCAATAAATACTTACAGAGAGTCAACACACAACACAGCCAAATCTCACCTCCATAAATAACAAAGGGCCAAAAATGTTACCCATAAAACATGTGACACACAAATATATTGGACCTCTTCGTAGGTCAAATCTTTCCTGATGTCTGAGTGAGCTATATATAATCCAAGCAAACACACCCAGAATGGTAACGCCCAGTCCAAAAATTAACTGTGTGTATCCTGTGTGTTTTGGAGCATGCTCAGTTGCCAAAACAAGGGAAATAGAAATGAGGAATAGAAATGTATGTAGGTGTGTATAGTATATGTGAATTGAAAAAATTCTCTCTTGAAGTTTGCTAGTCATTATTTAGAATGTTTAGATACAGGAATACATACATATATATACAATTACGTGAGAGAGAGAGAAATATATATTTAGGGAAACAATTGAAACACACCTTTTGGGATTTGAGAAGTGAGATTGTGACGATTGACCAGATATGTAAGCCAACAATCTGACTCATCACTCATGAACATCCCTAAATTTGGCGTGGCAATTATATCAGGCGTTCTTATGTGCATTTTGGCTGGCGTTTTCCCAGGCGTTTTGACATGCATTTTTTGGGCAGGCATTGTTATATGAAATCACCTACAAAAGCCCCAAAAACAGACCACAAACACGTACATGTGAACGTAGCCCGTTTGGGGGCGTTTGAGGGGGATTTGTCCAGCTCAAGGATCAGCTCCCAAAACAGGCAAAAAATCCAATCCTATTCAGTTCAATGGCCCCTGTTCCCATGTGAGCATTTTGACGGCATGAGGAAAACACCCAACGCTCACTGAGAAATAGCACAATGATTAGGGAGTCTGCCTTCCTGCTGTAGGTTTGTAAGTTCGAATCCGGAAGGTGCCCTCTGTATGGGCAACACTTGGATATCTCCAATCCTCCAAATGTTGACATCATTAATTTTGTTCATGTTTGAAAAAGGCATGTGTATCAGCAAACTTTTAATCCAAAGACATGAACAAAATACAAAAGATGCCCCATAAAGTCAATATGTAGCAATATTGTGAGCTAAAGCTCTATTTGTTTGTTGGGCATACTTTGCTAATTAGCCAAGTATAAGGGATATATATATATATACCTTCAGTTAAATGTGTAGTAAAATGGTAACACTTGGCCATACCCATATGGAAGAAAAGGTAGTATTTGCAATATATTTCTAAAAACATTCTTTGGAAACACATAAAATATTGTCAAAATTGTGACATTTCCTTGATATGTGTGAAATGCTAATAATCTTTCTTTGAAATATGTTTTACATCTATTTTTTTTCTATCTGACGACCAATTCCCCAATGTAATATTTTGTGGGTTTTTTCAGAGAATGTGGAGGTTCTATATAAACACTGTAGATTTGACTGCTATGATTTCGGAGTTAGCAGGAAAGGTGTATGGAATGTGATGGTGTTTACTAAAGGATCCCTTGTTGGAAGTGTGCATGTTTTTCCAATTCCGCCGGTTTTTGCCATTTTCTATGGGCGAGACAGCGGATTTGCAAGCGGTATTCAAAAAAAAATTGACCCAAAATCGCGCTGGCGAAATTTTTTGAGCCAATTTGACGTTGCGCATGCGCACATTCGCGAGTTCGCAGCTCGCGGCTGGAGGAGCTGTTTAACCTTTCCACACTTTCGCAGATATCTCTCTTTCTAAGTCAGTTTTTGAGATTTTTTAAACGCAAGTCATCTCCAAATTGACTTCCACACCTTCCACAGTGATTTGGGATTTTTGGGGGTACAGGGGAAAATTTGGCTAAACTTTAGTCGAGCTTTTAGCTGGCGTGGTTTTAAGTCGCGCTCTGACCATATTGCATCTTAATGAATCTCACACTAGGCGCTATTTTCCGCCCGCCGTTCTTTGAATGCCAATTTCAGACTTAAATAATCGCCGCTTCGCAAAATCACGCCGAAACGCCAATTCGCCGTACTATGAATCAGGCCCTTAGTGTCTAGGGGGTCTAAAAAGTGTACCTGTGAAGTTTCAGCTCTGTAGCATGTCCAGAACCAGAAAAAAAGATAATTTTTCAGTAGAGCAGGGATGGTGGGAACCCCTTTTACACCTATATGATCTTTTTTTTTCTGGTTCTGGACATGCTACATATATATATATATATATTAAAAAAATACTCAAATACCATCCCTCAAAGGGGCTTTTGGGGACAATATATATATATCACAGAACAAAAAAAAATTACACAAATACCAGCCCTCAAAAGGGCTTTTGGGGACAATAGATATATATATATATATATATATATATATATATATATATATATCCAAAAAAAACCTCAAATACCAGCCCTAGGAAGGGCTTTTTGGGGTGCTGTCCTTACAGCAGGAGTGTACCAAGAACATTGGCTAACAAGACCGGGGACTGTCCCCAGCTATAACAGCAGCAGCAGCACCAGCACTTTCCCTGCTCTCAGTAACACAGAAATTATCTAAAATGGATGCTGCCCTTGCTTATTTATAGGAGGTGGGGGGGTGTGGGAGGGAGGTATGCTGATTGGCCTGGAATGTGTCTGCTGACTGTGATGTTCAGGGTCAAAGTTTGCCTCAATGATGATGTATAGGAGGCGGACCGAACATCGCATATGTTCGCCCGCAGCGGCGAACGCGAACATGCGAAGTTCGCCGGGAACTGTTCGCCGGCGAACAGTTCTGTACATCTCTACTGATAGCCAGGATATAAATACGGCTCATGAGAACATTTTTATATCAAGGAAACAGAAGATAGCCTCTTATACTGACATCCGAGAGAACAGGCCAGATGGACCAAATAGGTTTAAATCCGGCCAGGTATTAAGTCTCCAAAGCTTTACATCTGGGACACATTATTGGGAGGTGGATGTGAGTGAAGCAGAGGAATGGCTGATTGGGGTGGTCACTGAAAGCATGGAGAGGAAGATCACAGGACGTGAATTTATAATAGGATATAATGACAATTCATGGGGTCTCAGCCAAATAACTTCAAGGCTCCATGCCAGGCACGGGGACACGGCTAAATATATAGACTCCAAATTTCTTCTAAAGACTGTTGGGATCTATCTGGATTATGAGGCTGGACGTCTGTCCTTCTACCAGCTATGTGACCCCATCAGACATCTCCATACCTTCACTGCCACCTTCACTGAACCCCTCTATGCTGCTTTCTACTTGTTTCCAGAAACCTCCATCAGAGTATTAACTTAAATACCATAGTAGAGGTAAAATGTACAATTCCATTTGTTTTTGCATATATTAATACAAAATGTATTTTTTAACTATAAAATGTCCTAACTTGTTTTCTTTTTTAGTAAAGAATTAGAACCCATCAAATGCCATTGCTGCCTGTGTTTTAGCTAAGTTAGATTCACCCTCTCTAATTGTCTTTTTCACTGACTCTTAAAATAGAACTATTGGCCAAACCTTTTTTTTTCATTTTGGTAACAGTAAGGGAGGGTTAGAACCCCTGTCAATTTTTTTTGCCATCTGTATTCCATTGGGGAGATTTTCCTTCACTTCCTGTGATCTGGAAGTGATAAAATCTCTTCAAAATATGGGAATCCCTTGGGGACCCCAAGGTCACCAGAACTAGTGTCCCAAGTGGACGATTTCCCCTGGGGACAATGCAAAATTTGGGGTTTCTTTTACTTTTCACTTTCTATGATAATGGTAGACAGGACAAACAGAGAGGGTGAATCTACCTAACAGGGGCACAGACTGTAATAAAAACCGAACAGGTGTTCTAATCCATTTCCATTCTATCCAAAACTAAATAATGTTTTGCCTTTAATTGCACTTTAAATCCAAAATGTTAAAGTTGTCACCATAACAAGAGGCACAGGTAAAAACTTCCAATGGAGGCCCCTGTTCTGGTGACAACTGCATGGAATTCCCTTCACTTTGGAGAGATCAACTCTCATTTGAGCCAGGTATACATGGATCAAAATTCAGCTGATCCACCATGGACCGGCCCAATTTCGATCCATGTATGGGCACCCTGGTTGTACACATGTCGATCTGTCAATTGACTTGTGTACAACTAGCCTATTAAGGCCGAAAATTGGCTGGTTCAACAGACCAGTCGACACTTGGTTTGTGTGTACAGCAGTCTGTTCACCAAAAGCCAGTCTAAGGACCAGCTTTTATAGAAAGAGCATGTTGGAAACCAGCATCTGATCAGCGCTTGCAGCCAATTGCAATGTGTTCTGGGGGAGGGGGGGGTAGTCGCCCCCCCATCAGAACACAATAGTTCAGCTTAGTTAAGCCAGCCATAGACGGTTCAAATCTCAGCCAGTTCAGTAGAAACTGTCCGAGATTTGAACCATGTATTGGCAGGCTGAATGTACCCTGGTTGATTGATCGATCAACTTGGGTACAACCAGCCTGATGGATTTTACATGCGATTATTGCAAGCGGATGTTATAGCTGCTAGCACTAATCACTTGTCTTCTCCCAACGGGGATGGCTTCCCCCATCGGGAGAACACAATGGCTTGGCGGGAGGGAAGCGAGCAAATCAAGTGAATTTCTTTCCTGCAACCCATGGTTGTCCCTTCTATGTGTTCATGGGGGAATTGAGAAATTTTCTTTCCTTCCCCCAGGGTGGAAGGACAGAAAATTTGCATAATCAATATGCCTTAATGTTGTATCTCCAGAAGAGGAAGTGAAAGAAAATCTCCCTAAGAGAAAGTTTAAAACACCTGTCAATTTATATTTTTTGCTGCTATCAAAAACATCCAAAAAGTTTTTCTCTATAAATACAATTTAACATTATTTATTTAGTTATGTTTAACCCTTCAATACTCCATTGAAAATTAACCAAAAAAAAGTTACTTTTTATATTATTATGGTCATGAAATTTAAGGGTTGGCAAAACAATTAAGACCCTAGGTTTCCTTTATTTGGTATTTTATGACCTTGTTAAATTTTGTACAACACTTTTGCTAATGATTATGAATGCTCTGTATGTTTCCTCTCTGTATCCGGATTGTCCACAAATGCTAATCCTTCTGCCAGTAAACCTTTCTGCTTTCTAAAAGAGGGGTTTGTCTTTTTATCTGTACAATATTACCTTTGTATATTCTCTTATACAATGTAGCAGGTCTCCTATAATCTGAAAGCAATAAGCGATATTGGAAGTGATATTTAACCACTTTTGGACTGGAAGGATTTTCCCCCTCAATGACCAGGCCATTTTTTGTGATTCGGCACTGCATAATTTTAACGGACAATTGCGCGGTCGTGCGACCTTGTACCCAAATAAAATTGATGTATTTTTTCCCCCAGAAATAGAGCTTTCTTTTGGTGGTATTTGATCACCTGTGCGATTTTTTTTATTTTTTGCGCTATAAACAAAAAAAGAGCAACAATTCTGGAAAAAAAAAAACAATATTTTTTACATTCTGCTATTAAACATTCTCAAAAAAAAAAAAAAATAAAAATCTAATTTTTTTAACATTTTAGGCCAATTTGTTTTCTGCTACATATTTTTGCTAAAAAAAAAAAAAAATAAATAATCGCAATAAGTGTATTGTGATTGGTTTGCGCAAAAGTTATCGTGTCTACTAACTACAGGAAAGATATGTAATTTTTATTGTTTTTATTTACTAGTATGGCGGCAATCTGCGATTTTTTGCGGGACTGCAACATTGCGGTGGACAGATTGGACCCCTAACTGACATTTATGACACTTTTGGGGGTACCAGTGACATTACTACAGTAATCAGTGCTAAAAATATGCACTGTTACTGTAATAATGCCACTGGCAGGGAAGGGGTTAACCCTGTGGGTGATCGAAGGGTTAAATGTGAGCCTAGGGGAGTGATTCTAACTGTGGGGGGGGGCGTGGCTTCTGAAATGACCATAGAGACATGGGTTCCTATATAGAAGGATTACAGGGGCTCTATGATCATTCCAGGGAGAAGAACGGTCGGCTGTGTTTACAATAGGTGACTGTTCTTCTCTCTCAGCGAGGAATGATCGCGGGTGTCTGAGCCGCCTGACCCATGCATCGGCTTCCCCGCTCGTCCCCTAGCTCCCTGCTCGCGACCGACGCAGACCTGCATTGGTTTGCCTGGGGGAGCCACACTGCCGTAGTAAATAGGCGGCGTGTGGTCAGCAAGCAGTTAACGTATTTTGATATATCGATGAAGGACTATTTGTTGTGGGCGTTGTCACATATAGTTTTTTCAAGTTGAAGCTTGAGCTACATAATTTTCCATATTATAATGTAGTAATCCGCTTTCTGCAGAAATGTATAGGAGAGAGTTATGTGGACTGGAGTATATTTAAACTAATTTAATATTGTGACAAGAGGAGTATCATCCCTAAGTAATGAAGAAAAAAGTTATTGGAAATGGGACTTAAAATATACTTCTCTTGTCATCTTGTACTTCTCTTGATATATACAGAGCCAAAAACAAGATAAAAATAGTATATCTTAGTAATAGAAAAATACATTACAAAGAATGAGGGTAACATTCAAATCTTTGTGTGAGGGTCGACTCGTTTCGTGGAACATCCGCTTTTTCAGGACCAGAACGTCTTTAATACAGTGAAAGAGTCTACCCATAGAACAAGATTATAAAAGGAGAAAACATATACATCCAAAAGTAATAAATTCATAAAATATTGGTGCATGGTCAGAATACACAACATATTTGTTAATTCATACAATCTATCCATGGAATATATCCATATAGTTAATATAGCATGTCTATACAGGATTCAAACAACCATTCCATATGTGTGAAGTAATGATAACATATAATTTCATAATAAAGAAATGCCTACTTACCCTATTACTCTAAAAGTAAAGAGCAAACAGAGTAATCTGGGGGAGAAGGTGTATAGACCTACAACCCTGACTAGAGATAAAATGCTCCTTAAATACACCTGGGAAAATCCTCCAAGGGCCGCCGGGTATGACGTGGGTGGGGTCACCTGAAAAGGAAGTCCCATAGCTGCCCAGGTGATTCCCGGAGGACCTCTCCCTCTGCCTCCAACCACCCCCCACCCTAGTGACAGGCACTTCACCATGTTAGAGGGGGTGAATGGCTGCAAACTCCCACGGACGCTGCTCCTCGTGTGTACAGGAAGCACGGGTGTACCAAGATGGTGTCCGAACCAGAAGTGCATAACCAGAAGTTGAACGAGGAAAACAAAGGAGGCTGGAACGAATACGGCATACTACACCCCTGCCTAGGAGCACCAAGATGGCTCCCAAATTACCAAAAACCTATGGAACAAAAGGCAAAATAAGACAGCCTCTGTATAACAAAGCAAATGCCCCCATATGAACACTATACATGAACACTACATTAAGAGTCAATGTATACAGTATCTCATAAAAGTGAGTACACCCCTCACATTTTTGTAAATGTTTTATTATATTGTTTCATGTGACAACACTGAAGAAATTACACTTTGCTACAATGTAAAGTAGTGAGTGTACAGCTTGTATAACAGTGTAAATTTGATTTGATGAGATGAGATCAGGGGCGGACTGACAATTCATGGAGCCCCCGTGCAACCGGAGATCATGGGCCCCCTGTGTCCCCACTCAAGCCCCACTCACACCAATCCCCACCTACAAATTGCAGCTCAGCTGCATAGAGTGAGCTTTTAAATATCTACCGCAGCATAGCCTGCATGGAAATTCCTGGCTTCTTTCTCTAGCAGCCACTGGGCACTTCCAGGTTTAATGATGGCTGCTGTGTGGCAGCCATCTTTATGAAGCCACCTGGGGCATTTTATGAAATCAGTGCACCTGTGTGCGAGATCATGATTTTGCCCCTAATATCAGAGAAAAAAGTGTGTCACGCTGCGCGTGCCGTGGCAAGCATTGGGTGTGGTTTTTGGACGCTGTAAGAAGCGCCTGCTGGTAAAGATGCCCGATGACTGAGAGATTAATTGCCTTGTGTAGGGGGGGTGAGAGAAAAGCGAGGGGCATGAGAGATAGGGGTTTGAGGGGGGGGTGAGAAAGAGAGGGGAATAAGGGGGTGAGGGGTAGAGTGAGAGGGGTACAAGCAGTTGCGGCCGGTTCGTTAGGGGCGCCGCCTCCCAATCCATGCATCCGGCCCCCTAATCTGCATGCAGGGGCGCCGGACGCATTGCGTTCAATGGGGATTTTTTTTTTTGCATCATCTGATTAGAGCCATAGGCTCTAATAGGGCGATGCAAAGGGTGGACCCGGGGCGCAGAGCAGTGCGTCCTGAGCCCACCCATTGTGTGACAATAGCGAATGAGAATTCGCTATTGTCACACCGATCCTCCTCCTGGCCAATCAGGAAGCGCGTCCAATACGCGCTTCCTGATTGGCCACAAGGCAAACCCCATGCCATTGGCTGAGGAGGAGGCAGAGTGGAAGGGCTGGAGGAGACACACCACCGGGACCGGGAGAAGCCGCCGTTCGGGGGAATGAGGAGAAGCCGATCACCGCCGCTGCTGCTCCAGGTAAGTAAGGGGGCACGCACGCTGATCTCTGCATTGGGGGCACGTATGCTGGTCACTACATTGGGGGCACGCACGCTGATCTCTGCATTGGGGGCATGTATGCTGGTCACTACATTGGGGGCACGCACGCTGATCTCTGCATTGGGGGCATGTACGCTGGTCACTACAATGGGGGCATGTACGCTGGTCACTACATTGGGGGCATGTACGCCGGTCACTGCATTGGGGGCATGTACGCCGGTCACTGCATTGGGGGCATGTACGCCGGTCACTGCATTGGGGGCATGTACGCTGGTCACTGCATTGGGGGCATGTACGCTGGTCTCTGCATTGGGGGCATGTACGCTGGTCACTGCATTGAAGGGGGCATGTATGCTGGTCTCTGCATTGAAGGGGGCATGTATGCTGGTCTCTGCATTGAAGGGGGCATGTACGCTGGTCACTGCATTGAAGGGGGCATGTACGCTGGTCACTGCATTGAAGGGGGCATGTACGCTGGTCACTGCATTGAAAGGGGTCACGCTGGTCACTGCATTGAAAGGGGTCACGCTGGTCCCTGTGGATTGAAAGGGGGCACGCTGGTCACTGTGCATTAATAGGGGGCACGCTGGTCACTGTGCATTGAAAGGGGGCACGCTGTTCTCTCTGCATTGAAAGGGGGCACACTGGTCTCTCTGCATTGAAAGGGGGCACACTATACCTTAATTACTGAAGGCCTCTTTCACACTTTTGCGACCTCAAAGTCACGCAATTTTTTTACAGCGTTTTTAGCCGCAAAACAATGCCTATTACATTTTTCTGTTTGCGCCCCCCCAAAAATTTTGAGCACCAGCCGACCACTGGGTACAAGAGAAAGGGGAGTAACAGAGAGGTGGGAGAGAAATAGAGGGGTTGAAAGAGAAAGAGGTTGAGAGGGCAGAGAGAAAAAAAGAGAAGGGGATAGAGAGAAAAAGAAAGAGAGAAAAAGAGAAGGGGATAGAGAGAAAAAGAAAGAGAGAGGGGGTGAGAGAGAGAGGGGGTAAGAGAGAGAGAGGGGTGAGAGAGAGTGGTGGAGAGGGGGTAAGAGAGGGGGTGAGAGAGGGTAAGAGATGGGGGAGAAAGAGGGGGTGAGAGAGAGGGAGGAGAGAGGGAGAGAGAGAGAGAGAGAGAGAGAAACAGAGGGGGAGAGAGAGAGAGGGTAAGAGAGACACTGGAGAGAGAGGGGCTGAGAGATAGGGGGAGAGAGGGGGGCTAAGAGGGGGGGAGGGGGTGAGAGAAAGGGGTGAGAGAAAGGGGTGAGAGAGGAGAAAGGGAGCGAGAGAGAGAGAAAAGAGGGGGTAAAGGGGGAAAGAGTTGAGGGAGAGAGGAGGGTGAGAGAGAGGGGGGATGAGAGAGGGATGAGAGAGAGAGAGGGCTGAGAGAGAAAGAAAGAGAGGGGTGAGAGAGGGCTGAGAGAGAAAGAGAGAGAGGGGTGGAGTGGGGAGAGAGAGGGGGGGGTTAGAGAGAGGGGGTGAAAGAAACAGGGGTGAGAGAGAGGGGATGAGAGAGAGAGAGGGGTAAGAAAGAGAGGGGGCTCCCATATACCCCCAAAAAAACAAATACACCTGTTTAACGTTCTATAGCTTTCAGATGCCTATAAAGGTTCCCAGATCCTTTTAACAGGATTCCCTGATCAGTACATTAGCAGTGGTAAAGGAGTCAGTGTCTTGTCATATCATCTAATATTACTAATACCTTCCCGCCGGCTCCATCACCAGCTGCAGTAGCAAGGCATGACAGCCCGGGGCCCTGACCTGCTCCGCAGAAGCACGGGTGTTGCCTCCTCCGCCAATCCCCTCACAATCTCCCACAGTCTTCTGCTCATCCTGCCTCCTCGATTGTTACCAGGTCCCGCTCAGAGCCACATCTCTTTCTAGAAATATGCCCGAGAGCCTGAATGGATGAGAGAGACAGAGAGACAGAGAGAGAAAGTGGGGTAAGAGAGAGGGGATGAGAGAGAGAGCAGTGAGAAAGTGGGGTAAGAGAGAGGGGATGAGAGAGAGAGCAGTGAGAAAGAGAGGGGGGCTCCCCTATGCCCCCATACTACACCAAGAGACCCCCAAGAAACAAATACACCTGTTTAATGTTCTATAGCTTTCAGATGCCTGTAAGGTTCCCAGATATTTTTAACAGGATTCTCTAAACATTACATTAGCTGTGGTAATGGAGTCTGTATCTTGTCATATCATCTAATATCACTGAATCCTTTTACCTTCCCGTCGGCTCCATCACCAGCTGCAGTAGCAAGGCATGACAGCCTGGGGCCCTGACCCACTCCGCCACTACCTCACAGGAGGTGAGCTTCTTCCAGCAGTAGCACGGGTGTCGCCTCTTCCGCAGATCCCCTCACCATCTCCCACAGTTTTCTACTCATCCTGCCTCATTTGTTCCCAGGTCCTGATCTGAGCCACATTCCTTTCTAGAAAATGTGCCCGAGAGCCCGAATGGTCAGTCTGCCCCTGGATGAGATGAGATGAGATGAGATAGAGAGAGATAGAGAGATAGAGAGATAGATAGATAGATAGAGAGAGAGAGAGAGAGAAGGGGTGAGAGAAAGAGGAGTGAGAAAGTGAGGGGGGCTCCCCTTTGCCCCATACTACACCAGGAGACCCCGAAAAAACAAATACACCTGTTTAATGTTCTATAGCTTTCAGATGCCTGTAATGTTCCCAGATCCTTTTAACAGGATTCCCTAATCACTACTAGGGATGATCGAACGGTTCGGGTCGACCATCGGTTCGGCCCGAACATTGGGTGTTCGAGGTTCGGCCGAATTTAGAACTTTTTGCCCAAAAAGTTCGGAATTCGGCAACCAGAACCGACCAAAATGCAATGCTTCAGGAAATGGGCTTTAAAAGCCCGTGATTGGACCAGAACCATTAGGAAAAGCCAATTGAGGGGGCAGGAGAATGCTAGGAATGTGATTGGAGTGACTAGGGGGTCCCTAGACCAATCATTAGTGAATACACCCCCCAGTATATAAGATCGCCCCCGCCATATTCCTAGCATTGTTATACTGGACATGGAAGAGAGTGGAAGCAGTTAATTTTACTTTAAAAGTGTCATTTAGCTATTTATTAGTGTGAGGAAAGGGATATGTAGTGTAGTTAGAGTGCTCCTTTACACTTAAGTTAGCTTCAAAAATTTAGTTTCTGTAGGGAAAGTGTTAAGTGTAAGGGGACCGTAGTGTAGTGTAGGGTTAACTGGCAGTGACTGCTATGGCAGGGTGACAAAACCCTTCCATAGCAGGGTGACCGCTATAGAGAAATGATAATTTCTCTGAGTTGCTTCGGAACTGGAATATGGCTTCTCACCAGCCAAGCATTTTTTATGCTGCAGGGGCTGCCACTGCCAGTGCTTTTTTGAGGACATGTTTGATGTCAGACATGACATCTGAACATGTGTATAGGGGGTATATATACACATATATGTCTGTATATATACCCCTAGACATATATAGGTGTGATAGTAGCAGAAATAAATGCTTGCGCTAATGAAATCATTTACAGTAATATATTTCTGCTACTATCACACCTATATATGGCTAGGTGTCTATATACATATAATTATGTGTGTATATATACCACTATACACAAGTTCAGATGTTTTGCCTGCCTCAAAAGAACCCAAAAAAATGCCAAAAAAACGCTAGCGTCAAAAAAAAAAAAAAATGTCCAGAACCATAAAAAAAAGGATTGTTTGTATTAGAAAACTTTCAGCTCAGGGGGTTAGCTTCTCTCCTCGGTTTTCACACCTTGCCGGTTTAATAGAAGGCATTTTTTGGGTTCTTTGCAGTCAGGAAAAACATCTGAACTTGTGTATAGTGGTACTGTGCACAAGTTCTGATGTTTTGCCTGCCTCCAAAAACTCGCAAAAAATGCCAGCAAAAACACACCTGGGCATTTTCTTTTTGACGCTAGCGGTTTTTTGGCATATTTTGGGGTTCTTTTGAGGCAGGCAAAACATCTGAACTTGTGTATAGTGGTATATATACACACATAATTATATGTATATAGACACCTAGCCATATATAGGTGTGATAGTAGCAGAAATATATTACTGTAAATTATTTCATTAGCGCAAGCATATATTTCTGCTACTATCACACCTATATATGTCTAGGTGTGTATATAAATATATGGATGTGTGTATATACACCACTATACACAAGTTCAGATGTTTTGCCTGCCTCAAAAGAACCCCAAAAAAAACGCTAGCGTCAAAAAAAAAAGCCCAGGTGTGTTTTTGATGGCATTTTTTGGGGGTTTTTGGAGGCAGGCAAAACATCAGAACTTGTGCACAGTACCACTATACACAAGTTCAGATGTTTTTCCTGACTGCAAAGAACCCAAAAAAATGCTTTCTATTAAACCGGCAAGGTGTTACAGCAGCGAAGCCATACTCCTGTGCTGAAAGTTTTCTAATACAAACTATCTTTTTTTTTCATGGTTCTGGACATGCTACAGAGCTGAAACTTCACATGTAGACCCTTTAGACCCCCCAGATACGAAATCCAAAAACTTTTTTTGTGTGATTTTGTGTCTGGGGGGGGGGGGGGGGTCTAAAAGGTGTACCTTTCAGCTCTGTAGCATGTCCAGAACCAGAAAAAAGATCATATAGGTGTTAAAGGAGGGTCCCACATCCCTGTTCTACTGAAAAATTATCTTTTTTTTTCATGGTTCTGGACATGCTACAGAGCTGAAACTTCACATGTACACTTTTTAGACCCCCCAGATACTAAATCCAAAGTCAAAATCAAAAAATCTCTCTCTTTGTTTTTTCAATAATTGGCTTTTTTATCAAAAATGACAATTTTTAAGAACTTTTTTTGTGTGATTAAAAGTTAATGGGGCATGACCCAGAACCCTAGGCACTTTTTAGGGGCATTTATTGGGTTTTAGGGCTTAAAAATTGTGTTTTTTGATTACCGAAGTTCGGGTCCCATTGATTTCAATGGGGTTCTGAAATCCGGGCCGAACTTTCGGGAAGTTCGGATGTTGTGGCCGAACTAAACTTTTCAAAAGTTCGATCATCCCTAATCACTACATTAGCTGTGCTAAAGGAGTCACTGTCTTGTCATATCATCTAATATCACTGACTCCTCTTACCTTCCCGCCGGCTCCATCACCAGCTGCAGTAGCAAAGCATGACAGCCCGGGGCCCTGACCCACTCCGCCACTACTTCACAGGAGGTGAGGTTCTTCCAGCAGTAGCACAAGTGTCGCCACCTCCGCCGATCCCCTCACCATCTCCCACAGTCTTCTGCTCATCCTGCCTCCTCGTTTGTTCCCAGGTCATGCTCGGAGTCACATTCCTTTCTAGAAAATGTGCCAGAGAGCCGGAATGGTCAGTCCGCCCCTGGATGAGATGAGATGAGAGTGTGTCATGCCAGTGAGAAATGTGGCGATTCATGTCAATGGGGCCACGCTTGCGGTTGCAGGCCCATAATATTTGCAAAAAGGAGGGAAAACTGCACTTGCAACGGTTAGTATAATGCAGATTAGGAGAGCAGCCCATGAGAGAAAGTAATGTTAATTTGAGAAAAGACATATATAAATCAATAAAAGGTTCTAAACCGGTAGCCTATCCAGGCAGGGGCCGAGCACCAGCTAGATGATGACGCCTGGGGGCCTGGGAGCGCCGGACCAGCCGGTGTTCAGTGGGGACCACCTCCTGCAATGCAGCCCCACAATAAACTGCCACTCTGCAAAAAAATAAAAAGACAACCCAAAAAAACATGAGATGAGATGAGATGGTGCGCGTCAGGCCCGTGAGCCGTTGGCCATTCGGGGCCTGCGCTACAAGCGTGCACCCGAGGCGTAGCTTGCTCTCGCGGGCCCATAATAAACTTCCACTGTGGCAGAAAACAGAAAAAAAAAAAAAAAAATTAATTTTATATATACACACCCCGACCAAAATGAGATGAGATGAGATGAGATGAGATGAGATGGTGCGCGTCGTCACGCCCGTGAGCCGTTGGTCGTTCGGGGCCTGCGCTACAAGCGTGCACCCAAGGCGTAGCTTGCGCTCGCGGGCCCATAATAAACTTCCACTGTGGCAGAAAAGGAAAAAAAAAAATAAATAAATAAAATAATTTTTTTTTTTTTTTTTTTTAAATATACACACCCCGACCAAACACGGATGAGATGAGATGAGATGAGATTCAATGTTCCTTTACTGTGGATCATAGGTTTTCACACACAGGATGGCTGCTGTGCAGCTAGTTAAACCTTCCCCACTCTCTAACACGGTGCTAACACACTGATAGCTAACACTGCTTATCTCCGAGCTGGAGTCAACACAACACGGTTTACTAAACAGCCTCACAGCCGGTGTAAAAATTGGCGGTGTTGGGAGAATGGTGATAATGCAAGAATTAACACCGTTACTAAACGTACACCTGAATGTTTCTCAGAGCTGTTGAAAAATAAAAAATAAAACACATGTAAAAGCACATACACACCCTGACTAATATTCTAAAATATAAATTTACATATATTATTTTTTTTAAAACTACTATTCCTCTACCATCCTCCAACCTAAAGGATCATAAGTTAATCCTTAGAACTGAGTTATGGGGTTAAAATATAGCCAATTAAAAAAAATAAAAACACATTTAAGACCTATACACAGTTTTATTAAAATAATAAAGATTATTTTTTCTCTTTTAGGGCTGGTTCACACGATGCCACACATGAATCGCACAGAAATATACTGTGCATTCCTATGCGACTAAGACTGCATGCAAAATGTACTCCATTTGCGATTTGCAGTGGGTGTCAATAGAAAGTTAATGACACCCCAAACGCAGGCTGCAAATGCATTGCATTTTCCCACACCTGCCCGCACTGGACTGCATGGTACAAAAGATCTGATTACAGTGCGGTTTAAAAAGTAGTGAATGCACTACTTTTGGTGCAGCGTGGTGTGATTTTAGCCCATTCAAAACAAATTGGCTGAAATTGCACTGCATAGAACCACATGTAAATCGCACAGGAATGCACAGCTCACTTCTGTGTAGGCATAGTATGAACCGGCAAAGAAAATGGCGCACCAGCCTAGCGCATTATCCTCAGCGAGTTTATTTAAATAAAGATAAAAATCAGCTACTCACAAACAATCGTAAAATTCAGGCACATCAATTCCATATATCTGGCTCTTGCCAGAAGATCAACGTCCTTTACTGGAAGCAGAGGGCTGACGCGTTTCGAGGCCGTGCCTCTTCCTCAGAGCCTGAGGAAGCCTGAGCCTGAGGCTCTGAGGAAGAGGCACGGCCTCGAAACGCGTCAGCCCTCTGCTTCCAGTAAAGGACGTTGATCTTCTAGCAAGAGCCAGATATATGGAATTGATGTGCCTGAATTTTACGATTGTTTGTGAGTAGCTGATTTTTATCTTTATTTAAATAAACTCGCTGAGGATAATGCGCTAGGCTGGTGCGCCCTTTTCTTTGCTTTGTATTTTCAGTGTTTGGTCGACCGCCCTGGTCGTAAGGGGCAGCAAAGCCTAGCCATCATGGATGCCTAATATTAGCACGAGTTCCGGGATTGAGGCAGCCTGAGGACCAGGTTCCGAGCGCAGGAAAAAAGGGGGTGCTATATAGCACTCATCTTCTTTTGGAATAGTATGAACCGGCCCTGAACGGGCTAAAAATCGCACTACGCTGCACCAAAAGTAGTGCATGCACTACTTTTTAAACCGTACTGTAACCAGATAACATGGTACAAAAGTACTGTGCGATCCAGTGCGGGCAAACGCACTGCATTTCCAACCTGCATTTGGGGTGTCATTACCTTTCTATTGACACCCACTGCAGATCACAAATGGAATGCATTTTGCATGCCTTCTGATCGCACAGGAACTCATATTTCTGTGTGATTCATGTGCTGGCATGGTGTGAATCGGCCCTTAAAAGTACATATCAATCGTACGTGTCAGCTGCCAAGCATCAGACATGCTAAGGCATACATTAATATATATTTTTTTTTTCAACCATCGAGTTAAACAAAAAAATGACTTGATTCACCCATTCACACATTCCATTTATGTGGACAGGGGAATCATTTCCACTGAGCTATTGTGTTCTGACCACAGCGATATTTCCCCTCTGTCAGAATACTGATCAGTACTGCAGGCTATAGCTGGCAGCACTAATTGATTGGGGAAAACACCGATAGGCTGGTTGTACAGATGTCCATTTACCACTCAACTTCTGTACAACCAGCCTGCCCATACATTGATGGAATTTCAGTTGGTCCGTGCTGAACCAGCCAAATTTCCGTCCATGTATGACTGGTTTAAGATAGTGGTGTCATGCAGGAAGAAATATGCACCTCTCTGTCATTGAGATCAACTGCTCTCCTTTCTCAGCAT